>NW_024412769.1:45713-145657 GCF_014898765.1 Herpailurus yagouaroundi
CAGCCCAGCTCAGCCCAGCTCAGTTCAGTTCAGCCCAGTTTAGCCCAGCTCAGCCCAGCTCAGCCAGGTTCAGCTCAGCCCAGACCAGTTCAGCCCAGTTAAGCCCAGCCCAGCCCAGCCCAGCCCAGCTCAGCCCAGCTCAGCCCGGTTCAGCCCAGCCCAGTTCAGCCCAGTTCAGCCCACCTCAGCCCAGTTCAGGCCAGCTCAGTGCAACTAAGTTCAGCCTAGCTCAGCCCGGTTCAGCTCAGCCCAAGCTCATCTCAGAAATGCCAGCTCAATCTGGTTTAGTCCAGCTTAGCTGAGGACTGCTTTGGGCAGCCCAGTGTAGTCCTGTACAGTGTAGTCCCAAAAGCCCAGTCCTGGGACTGGCCAGAAAATGTCAGGCCACCAGACCGGCGTGACTTCGCCAAAGCCATCTTATCCAGGAATCCTGTACAGCTGAGCCTAGCTCAGGGTCAGTGCCTTCTGGTGCCCATCCCTACCTTTCCCAGCCTTGTGTGTCCTTGGGGATTTCTCCAGTGGAATCCCCTATTTTTCCATGGCCCGGTCCAGTCTCAGCCAGCTCTTGGCCCCCAAGCATTATCAGTCACTACCACCTCAGTTTCCTGGGTAAAATACTTCCCGGCAAGTTCAAATTCACCAAGACATTTTATAAGGACTGAGGAGTGTTTGCCGTCATCAGAGTGAAAACCCGTCTTTGCCTTAGAATAGGCAGAGACTTTGCTTCAGAAAACTGTGCTGGGGACTCTCCCCATGGGGCCTTCACTCTCCTGGGTACATGCCCTTAGCTGGTCTTCTCCCTTCTGAGTCTAAAGTAGGCCCCCAACTTTAACTAAATTTCCTCTAAATAAAAATCATCATTAAACATGACCAAAAATGCATCTCATCTGAATTTGCGCATATAATGCTGCTTTTTGTCCTGAAGCTTTTCACAAGGCGAAGGCTACTTTCAAATGCACAATAATGACCTCAAATCCGAAGCTGCGTTTATGACTCAAAGATGGCATGAAAGGCACTTTGTTTATGTTAGAGCATCTGAGCCATAGAATCCATAGTTAAGAAGCCAGACAATGGCCACTCAGGAGTCATACAAATAAATCTCATTGTTTCCCTGAGCGATCTTAAAAAATGACTCCTCCTCAAGCAGAAACCAAAACACCACACACAAACTTTCCGGAGCAGCAAATTTGGCAGCCGGGACTGCCTCTCTCTTACCATTTTGGCTCCCTGGTCACCAGACAGTCCCGTGGGGTCTTTGGTATTGAAGAATTCCTCCAAATCCATTAAAATTGGCTCTTTGATGAATAGCCAGTTGGCAGAAGCCACGGCAGCCCCGGGGGGGCGGGGGGGGCAGGTGGACCCTCCACTGGGGCTCCTTCAGCTCAGGAGCCGGCCCGAATTCCTTTCTGATTCGAGACCTGACTGGGCTTCCTCTTACTCCAACAACCAACACTCTTCACTGAAATCATTCAGGACAATCAGCACACACGCTTCGCCTAAAACATGTCCCAACAAGAGTGCTCGGAAAGCAGTCTTGAAAGTGCTGACATGAATGAAGGCCACTTTATCAGGATATCTAAATGCTTCTTAATCACGAAGAGAAAATCAACCAACTTAAAATATTTAGAACACAGTAATTATGAAAACAATGCTTCGGGGTGTTAGAAAATGTTTGAGATTAATGACCGTTTGAGGAAATAACTAATTTAAAAAGTTAACATGAATGCCTTGATAAACTGTCCCCCAGACTTCTCATTTCTTACATGTCTTAGTTTCAAAATGAGTATAAATGAGATGTTGGCAAGCGAAGACTGAAGAATTAAATTCAAATCGTTAAAAAAGGAACTGTTCCAGCTTCTGCCAGCATCTCAGTCTTATTTTAGAAATGCAAATTATGCAGGTGTTGTTTTTCAGACTCGCAGGGCTGAGCAAAACCTCCCGAAAACCATTTCTTCGTAACCATAAGCTATAAATTTGCCAAGTCTGTTTACTTGTTTCCCGAAATAGACCGTCCCTGTGACCTGTTTCCGGCCACCTGGTGCAGGTGTCCGGCCCCACACGCCGCCTCCTGGCCAACTCCACAACACCACTTCCAGAATAGCTGAATTAAATAAAAAGTAAACTAATTCATTACTGTCAGAACTCAGCTCTGGGTAGGGGGGCCACAACACCGTGTTGCTATGTCCTGTATCTACTCCAGAAAGACATGATTCATGCTTGCTAATTGACTGATAGGATTAAAAAGTCTGGCATGCTCGAAAATCTCTCACATTTTTAAAGTCTCAGTGGTCTTAATTATTTTTCTCAGGAGCCACTTCAGACACACCCTGTCCTTTGATAGTTATCGCGCCTCTCACAGGGAGCAAGCTGTCTTCTCCCAGAAGCTGCCCGCACTGAGCCGAGCTCGGTGGCCCCAGGCCTGCCCTTCCTAGGCGCCTAGTCCTTGCAGTTGACCAAGAATTGTAAGCACAGAACACCACTCCTCATCCCGAAAAAAGTCTTTCACGGCGCGCTCTCTGTGCGGCATTCTCGTGGCGCTCCAAACACAGCTGCCCACACGCACTCGTGAGCCGACACCAGGATCCAGATAGCGAGACCTCTCCTGCCACAGCCACACTGTCCTGTGGCCATGGGGGTCCTGGCAACTCACCCACACATGGCCTGTCCAGCCTCCGGCCCCTCTTCAGGGGCTCAGTTACTGCCCCGGACATGCTGGCACTATTCCAGTTTTAGAAAAGCATCAGAAAATCAGGAGGCTCTGAAATCCCTAAGGCACCCAGCTCTCGTCCCCTCCCGGCCAGCCTGTCCCTGGCGGACAGTCCTGAGGGCCAGCCATCGATGCCCAGAAAACCCCACAGACAGGAGTAGAAAATAAAGGCCCCAGCAGGGCCGCTCCTACCTGAGGACACTGTGACTATGGTTCCATGGCCCCAGAGATCGATACCGTAGTAATCACAGTGGTGAAGTCTCCATTTGCACCCATCAAAACCCTGGGGGCCTCACCTGGCATCGCCCCCTCTGGAGGCCTGCACTTCCAGGCCGCACGGAGGCCGACCCTCCAAGTCACTGTTGTCTGGAGGGTCCTGGACCCCCTCACTGGCCCTGGTCCCCACACCCCACTGCCCCTGAGACCCCATGTCCTGGCCTGGCCCCTCAGAAGCCAGACCACCGCCTGCCTGGGCCGCCCGACTACAAACCGCAGCCCCGAACAGGAACTCAGAAGTCCAATCAGCCCCAAGGGCCACTCCCCCGGACGGCAGGTGCATCAGGGCCACAGACCCCAATTATGTTGATTATACCACAGTCACGGGGGCCCCCCAGGAGGCTTCAGTTACGTGGCCAGGCCACTCAAAGGAGCCGCCTTGTCCCCAACTGTGGAAAGGTGATCTCCAGCCCCGTGTCTGGGGGACCCTGTCTCTGCCTCCATTTCCTGGCCTCCAAAATGCCCCAAACCCCAGATCTCCCCAAGTGCAGCCAGAGTGGGAAGGGTGAGGACCCACCTGAAGACACGGTGACCAGGGTCCCGGGGCCCCAGTAGTTGACCCAGTTGTCACATTGTGACAATGTTGGTGGGGCCCCAGACAAGAAGTGGGGCCTGGCTAAGGCCTCTGTCCACCTCAGATCACAGCCAGTGGGGCTGAGAGGACCAGGTGGCCCCTGAAGCTGAGGGTGGCTGAGGTCCCCGGAGAGCCTGGCCACCAAGCCAGCCCTAGGTCCGAGACCCTGGCACCCTCCGTTTTCTCCCCAAATGCAGCCAAAACCTCCCGACAGAGAGAGGAGAGGAAAGCCGGGAGGACTCACCTGAGGACACCGTCACCAGGGTTCCTTGGCCCCAGTAGTCAAAGTAGTCACATTGACACGGGCCCCGCTAAGGGGTGTACAAAAACCTCACCCCCTGACCACTGCCTGGCTTTCTGAATCCTCAGGTGTGAGCCCCCTCCAGCCCTGGACACGGAGCCCCCTCTGCCAACCTGCCTTCCACAGGCCGGAGGCCCCGCTCCCTGCAGAAAGGCCATCGGCAAGGTGGGAACCCCACAGCCTCAGAAGCAGCCCTCTGGGCTCCCCAGAAGGCCCCACACAGACCAAGGAGCCTCCGGATATTTCTTCCTCAGCCCCGAGACAGAGGGAGCAGACAGAAAGTCATCTTACCTTGGGAGACGGTGACCTGGGTACCTTGGCCCCAGATACCAAAAGTATTGCACAGGGATACAATCCCTGCTTCTTCCCAGACAAAAATCTTCCCTGGCCCCTTGCACGGGCTGGGACTCATTCCCCAAGGATGCAGCGGACACAGCTGGCTTCCCTGCCCCCAGCCACCCAACCCCAGGGCACGAGGGAGGCAGGCAGGGGTGCAGCTACTCGAGGAGATGGTGACTGGGATGCCCCGTCCCCACATGTCGAGCTCATAGCGACTCTAGTGTGCCAGGCCAGCCCCGAGCACACAAATATCCAGGCCTGGCCCCAACCCTGCTCTGCCACAATTTCTCCTTCCAGCCAACACCTGTCCCCGGGGCTTCTCTTCTCTCTGCCGGCTCTCAGCTTGCTTACCACCAGGGGCCCTGTCAGCTCTAAAGGCTAGTCCCTAATGGGGCTGGGGCCCAGCAGGCCTCAGGCACTCAGCCCATGGTGGAGCTGTGACCGGCCCAGGGACCTGGCCTGAGGCCCCCAGAGCAGGTGCAAGGGGGACTCACCTGAGGAGACGGTGACCAGGGTGCCCTGGCCCCAAAACTGGAAGTAATCATAGGCACAGTGAGCTGTCCCTGTGCTGGGGACTGCAGAACCCCCCACAGCCAGGGTCCCCAGGGAGCCCCAGGAACTAGAAAGTCTGTTTTCTGCTTGAAGAGATGATCCACCCTGGGCCCTGGCATGTTCCTTCCTGACCTCAGTCTCCTGGCCCGGGCTTTGGATGTCCTTCCCGACACCCGACTCCCTTTGGTCCCGAGGTCACGTTCTCGCTGCTCTGCCTTCCGATGACCTTCACTGCCTGGGGCCCAGTGTTGCCCTCCCTCCCTGAACCACTGGCCAAGCTGCGCCCCAGCACCCAGTCCGCTGCATACACCATGCCTCCCCCGGGGCCTTGGCGACCCAGTCCGTCCCTCTGGCTGGAACGCGTCTCTCTGTCATGACCACTTGGGAAATCCCCTGGCCTTCTGTGACCAGCTCAACACCACTCCCTCCCCTCCCCCGGCTTCGTTGGGTTGCCCAGCGACTCCCGCCCCTGGCCCTGCAGTGAGCCCCAGAGAATGAGCAGCTGGCCGCCCTGGGAGCGCTCTGGCACTGGGTTTCTGTAGAGCTGTCGGTCACGGTGGCCCTGGTTAGCACTATGGTTCCTGGCTTAGCCAAAACCCCACGGGCTGTAAGGCAGGCGAGGGGGAGCTTGGTGGTGGGCCACAGGGCACACAGGAGACCCGGACCTCCATCCGCCATCATTCCTGAGTCATGAGCACACAATGATCAAAATGTTGAAGGCCTCCCCTGCGCATTTTCCTTCTTTCTTTCAGAAATAAGAGCAGATCCAAGGCTGGGTCCATGAGCCACCTGCATTTGAGCTGTGTTGTCTGAGAACATCCCCAGTGGTGGCCCGTGGGCCCCACCCAGGCTCATGGTTGACCAGAGAGGTGGGCCCCATGGGGCCAGAGTCTCAGTCTGTGAGACTGCCCCTCCTCAGCTCACACAGGTAGAGGCAGCAGCATCTACGTCGTTAACTCTGCCCACTCATGTCTTCTGTGGACCAGGACTCCCAGGAGGCCAGGGCCACACCAAGCCCTTCATGCCCCCGGGGAGAGATGTCTGTGTTCCCACCCATCAGACCTGGGGCTGAGTGCCGGGACCCACAGGCTCCCATGGGCCAGCTGTGAGTGTGGCGGGTGTGTGTGACAGGGCAGGGGGAGACAGAAAGGAGACAACCAAGGACTGGGAGGGATGATGAGACCCTGAGGCTTGTGGCTGAGCAGGTGAGGGAAGGGCATGCTAGAAGCACATGTGTCTGTGTGCCTGTGGGTTTGGGTGCATAACTCCAGGCACAGGGACAACCAGAGCCCTGATCCAGGCTGGGCTGTGGGCCTGGAGAAGAGTGGCAGGTGGCTTGGTTGTAGATGGACGCAAGATGGCCTATGTGCCCTTTGAAGAAGCTGAGGGTCTTTCTCTGGAAAGTTCTGTCTAGTATGGCATGGAGGATGGATGTGGGCTGGGCTGGGGCCACCAGGAGTAGGAAGGCCGTGGGGCTGTGGGAGGCAGAGGGCAGGGATGGCAGGCGTGTCTGCGGTGGGGCTCCCAAGAAGCAGGACAAAGGCTGGGGCTCCAGGTCACTGGCCTGGTCTTTGGGAAATGGGGACAATGCTGGAGGTGTAGGCACAGCAATGGTGCAGGTGGTGATGTTGGCCTCAGGTGTGAGGTGCCGGGGAGACCCTGCTGTGATGCTGGGGTTCAGGACCTCTCCAGAAACAGCCGGACCGCAGCATGTGGACAGTGTCCGGGTCTGGGGCAATGAGGGTGAGCCTGGGGAGTGCTGTGGGGATGCCCTGTGTGAAGGCGGATAGGCTCAGTGGCCTGGAGGTGTCTGTGGAGGAAGCAGGAGGGGGAGGAGAGGCAGGGGTGAGGTGGGGAGAGTGGAGTAGGAACAGGGACTCTGTAGCCTGAGTGAGAACTGGCCAGTCCTGGGGACCCGGGGGCCAGGGCAGACTGAGGAGTGGGGCATGGCCTGTGCCTTCTCCCCACTGCCATGCCCAGCCTCCAGTGCCTGCCCTCCATGGCCCGTGGGGGTGGCTTCTGGCTTGCAGACCGGGCTTCCTGCTGCCCCAGCCCCTTTATGGAGGCTCTTTGTGCTGTGGTCTTGGCTCTGGGGCCTCCTGTCTCCTTTTAGCGACCAAAGGGCAAGGTCTGCTTCTGGCCCTTGAGGAAGCACCTGCTCTGGCTTTCTAGGGCCTTCCGTTCCTGGCTGGGGCAGGGAAGGTGCCCTTCATGCCCTGCTGGCCCTCCCCCACAGTAGAGAGCCAGCCAGGCTGCAGGCATCGTCTGGCCTGCAGAGGACCCAGTTCAGCTCTTGTAGACCAGTGTGTCCTATCGGGCCCCTGGGCAGGGTAGGAGCTGACCTCAGCAGAGCTCTTTGAGCCTTCTAGAAAGATCTCTGACCTGTCATCCCTGGTTTTTCCTGGCAATCCATGTGGAGTTTGGGCCGGGGCAGCTGTGGTGGGTCCTGAGCCTGTAAACCATGCTGCTGGCTGTGGTCATGCCCAGGCTGGGCTCCTTCTGCAGCATCCCACAGCCCAGTTCCAGGAGCCTGCCCTTGCCCCTCTCTCCACCACAAGCACATGTCAGGGAAAGGACATGGGTGTCACAGGTGGGTGCCCCAGTGATTGCCGGGCATGGTGTCTGGATCGGTGTAATGAGGTGTCCAGAATGGGGTTATCTGCTCAGTCTTCCAGGCTCTGCCCATAGCTTCAGCCTCCAGGGGCCCTACCCCTTCCAGAATGGAGACTGAGAAGGTGTCTCCTGGCTCGGCTGCTACGAGCAAGACTCCAGTGGAGCTGAAGGCTGAATCCCTGGGATGGGAGGGGAGGGCACCCTGTCACTCAGCTCCTCTGTTAGTCATGGCATGTCCATGCAAGTGCCTCTGAAAACAGCCAGCGAGCTAAGAGCTAAGAGCTAAGAGCTAAGAGCTAAGAGCCAGTGAGCTAATCACACTCTAGGGTCGCATTCCCCCAGGATCGGACACTGTGGTAGACCAGATGGCCAGAATGCAAGTAGTTGAAAACATTCCTAATGTGCACAGGGAGAGGCTTTGTGTCTGAGATTTGCCTTGATGGCCTCTGCCATCAGGGAACTTACTCCTGAGCACTTTCCCCCAGAAGGAAGGTCCTTATGCATGAGAAACACGACAGGAAAGTCCTTCTTGCTTCACTTGTTAGACCAGAAGCAACACAAGAGCAAATGGCTGCTGCCGCTGATAAACCAACAGTTGTGAGAAGCCACCAAAGGGAATAGAAAGGAACGAGAAACTGAATTTCCCTCCTCAAATACCCTATGATGAACAAAAAAAGAGTAAAAACCAGAAAGAAGGCAAGAGCTTACAAACAAACAAACAAACAAAGAAACAAAATGGGTGGGAACACAAACTCATGCTACTGTCAAAGAAAGAGCGAGAGTCCAGTGGCTGCTGGCACGCTCCCCACTTCACCCTTACAGCCCACAAGATGCAGTGGGGAGTTAACAAAGCCCGGAGAAGGCCCATATGTTCCTCCCGTTCCTGAGGGAAGGGGCTGGCCACGGGGTCCACATGCCACAGGACAGAGCACTTTCAGTGCACGGGAAAAAGGATCCACAGCGTCAGTCTTCTCAGTGAGTGAGGAGTCAGGACAGGAGTCTGCCCAGATGCCGAGGCTATGGGGTAGTGGTTGGGGGCCTCTGTGGATGTCTGGCTGCTCCTCCGTGGTGACAGAGGGGCTGCTGCCGGCACTGGCTCCTGAAGCAGGAGGGACGGCCAGGAGCAAATGCACTCTCATTGTCAGTCTGGCTTTTTGTTCAAGAAAGGAAGCCGCAGCTTCTCCTGAATCTCCTTGTCCAGACCATATCCTTGTGTCCATCTGGGGCCTCCATCATGGTCTTGTCCCCCGGACCTAGGAGTGTTGGTTCTCTCTTCGCTGGGGTCCAAGAGCACATACTGCTGGATGGACACCTCATTTCAACCTGCTCTCTGGCTGGCATGGGAGCTGCCACAAGGACAGGGAGGGCGGCCACAATGGGCCATTAGTGATGGAAGCAGTGGCTCCAAGGCTTGGGTACTCAGGGCAGTACCCCTCCCCCCAGAGTAGGACAAGCCTGTCCCTCTGGTCAGTCCCTGCAATGACTTGGACATTCACAGGACCTCAGAAATCATGACATCTCCTTCTCCCCTTCTTTTCCTGAAAGCTGGGCTGAAGCAGATCAGGCCAAGCTCAATCCTCAGCCAACGGCACTGAGGGGTGTCTGTGGCACGATGTCCCCCTTGCCGTTCCCTCGCCATTGCTGGCATGCTCTTGCGGGGGCGGGGGGGGGGTTCCAGCTGTATGCACTTTTGAGGCAGTGTTCAAGCTTTTCTCTTGTGGGCTGTCCTGACTTGGCCTCAGAGGCTCTCACCCCTTTCCCACTGTCCCCACAGACTCCTGTCATCAAAGGCTCCCAGCGAGGAGTGAGTGAATGGGAAGAGCCAAGTGGCCTCGGAATTCTTGGGGCGCTCCCAATGGCCATCGGTCAAGGCTTGGCACCTAAACTGTATTAGAGAAAGTGGATGCTCTTTGGATAAAGGGTCTGGGTGGACAGAACCAGGAATCATGGCTCCCTCAGTTACCAGAGCATGAAGACAATGAGGGGCCGCCACCACAGCCACTGACCCACCAGAGTTGGCCTCTGTGTGGTGAGTTGCTTTCCTGTTGGTGGCTCCCTAAGGCCCCTGCAGTGGGTAGACCAGCTGGTTTTCTTGGAGTAGGGAAGAGGCAAGGCTGTGCAGAGGTGCAGCTATGTCCTGCTCCACATTTACCACGATTTTCCTTGGAAAGACTCTTGAATGCTCTGAGGCTTAAGATCCCTCATATGCAGAAACACAGGTAATAGCATCTTGCTTACGAGAGTCTTGTGGGATTAAGAGGTAGTGATGCATAAGAGGCCCCTGGTGACAGGAACTCACAGAGAGAAGATCTAAGGAGAGTCATCAGCTATGACATGGAGGCTGAAATATTTGCCTCCATAAAATTTAAAAGTCATTTTATTTTACTTTATTTCATCACGATGAGTGCATTCCTATCTCACCTGCCCCCTCCCCTGCCTTTCTGTAACCATCACTTAGCTCTTTATAGATAAGAGTGGTTTTTTTTTTTTAATTTAGGGAGAGAGGTTAGGGGGAGAGGCAAAAGTGGGGGGAGAGATAGAGATAGAGAGAGAGAGAGAGAGAGAGAGAGAGAGAATCCCAAGAAGGCTCCATGCTGTGCATGGATGTGGGGCTTGATCCCAGGACACTGGGATCTTGACCTGAGCCAAAATCAAGAGTCGGATGCTCAAGTGACAGAGCCACCAAAGGGCCCTAAGAGTCTGTTTTTTGGCTTGTCTCTTTTTCTTTGTTCCTATGTTTTGTTTCTTAAATTCATATATGAGTGAAATCATATATTTGTCTTTCTTTGATTGACTTATTTAGCTTAGTATAATTCATTCTAGCTCCATCCACATCCTTGCAAATGTCAAGGCTCCATTCTTTTTCATCACTGAGTAGTATTCCATTGTATACATATACCACATCTTTATCTGTTCATCAGTTGGTGGACATGTGAGCTCTTTCCATAATTTGGTTATTGTTGATAGTGCTGCTATAAACATTGGGGTGCATGCGCCCCTTTAAATTAGTATTTTTGTATCCTGTGGGTAAATACCCAGTAGTGCAATTCCTGGATCATAGGGTAGTTCTATTTTTAATGTTTTGAGGAATGTCCATACTGTTCTCCAGAGTGGCTGCACCGGTTTGCATTCCCACTAACAGTGGAAGAAGGTTCCTGTTTCTCCACATCCTCGACAACACTTGCTGTTTCCTGAGTTGTTAATTTTAGCCATTCTGACAGGTGTGAGGTGAGGTGGTACCTCATCGTGGTTTTAATTTGTATTTCCATGATGACGACTGATGTTGAGCATCTTTTCATGTGTCTGTTGGCTACCTGTAGGTCTTTGGAGAAATGTCTGTTCATGTGTTCTCCCCATTTTTATATTGGATTATTTGTTTTTTTTTGGGTGTTGAGGTTAAGTTCTTTATAGATTTTTGATACTAACCCTTTATGAGATATGTCATTTTCAAATATCTTCTCCCATTCTGTCAGTTGTCTTTTAGTTTTGTTGATCATTTCCTTCACTGTGAAGAAGCTTTTTATCTTGATGAGGTCCCAATAGTTCATTTTTGCTTTTGTTTCCCTTGCCTCTGGAGACATGTCTAGTAAGAAGTCACTGTGATCAAGGTCAAAGATGTTGCTGCCTGTTTTCTCTTGTAGGATTTTGATGTTTTCCTGTGTTACATTTAAGTCTTTCATCCATTTTGAGTTTATTTTTGTGTATGCTGTAAGAAAGTGGTCCAGTTTCAATCTTCTGCGTGTTGCTGTCCAGTATTCCCAACGCCATTTGTTGAAGGGACTGTCTTTTTCCTATTGGATATTCTTGCTTGCTTTGTTGAAGATTTGTTGACCATATAGCTGTGGATCCATTTCTGGGCTTTGTATTCTGTTCCATTGACCTAACTGTCTGTTTTTGTGCCAGCACCACACCATCTTTAAACTTTTTTTTTTTTTTAACTTTTTAAATTTATTTTTGGGACAGAGAGAGACAGAGCATGAACGGGGGAGGGGCAGAGAGAGAGGGAGACACAGAATCGGAAACAGGCTCCAGGCTCTGAGCCATCAGCCCAGAGCCCAACGCGGGGCTCGAACTCCCGGACCGCGAGATCGTGACCTGGCCGAAGTCGGACGCTTAACCGACTGCGCCACCCAGGCGCCCCTGCACCATCTTGATGCTTGCAGCTTTGTAATGCGGCTTGAAGTCTGGAATCATAGTGTTTCCAGCTTGTCTTTTCTTTTTCAAGATTGCTGTGCATATCTGCCATCTTTTGTTGTTCCATACATATTTTAGAATTATTTGTTCCAGCTCTGTGAAGAATGCTGATGCTTTCTTTTAATATAATTTATTGTCAAATTGGTTTCCATACAACACCCATTGCGCATCCCAACAAGTGCCCCCCTTCAATGCCTATCACTCACTTTACACTCTCCCCCACCCCACATTCACCCTCAGTTTGTTCTCAGCATTTAAAACTCTCTTATGATTTGCCTCCCAATCTCTCTGTAACTTTCTTTTCCCCTTCCCCTCCCCCATGGTCTTCTGTTAAGTTTCTCAAGATTCACATATGAGTGAAAACATATGGTATCTGTCTTTCTCTGCCTGACTTATTTCACTTAGCATAACACTCTCCAGTTCCATCCATGGTGATGCAAATGGCCATATTTCATTCTTTCTCATTGCCAACTAGTATTCCATTGTATATATAAACCACATCTTATTTATCTATTTGTCAATTGGTGGACATTTAGGCTCTTTCCATAATTTGGCTATTGTTGAAAGTGCTGCTATAAACATTGGGGTACATGTGCGCCTATGCATCAGCACTCCTGTATCCCTTGGGTAAATTCCTAGCAGTGCTATTGTTGGGTCATAGGGTAGGTCTATTTTTAATTTTTTGACGAAACTCCACACTGTTTCCCAGAGAAGCTGCACCAGTTTGCATTCCCACCAACAGTGCAAGGGGGTTCCCGTTTCTCCACATCCTCTCCAGCATCTATAGTCTTCTGATTTGTTCATTTTAGCCACTCTGACTGGTGTGAGGTGGTATCTCAGTGTGGTTTTGATTTGTATTTCCCTGATGAGGAGTGATGTTGAACATCTTTTCATGTGCCTGTTGGCCATGTGGATGTCTTCTTTGGAGAAGTGTTTATTCATGTCTTCTGCCGATTTCTTCACTGGATTATTTGCTTTTCCTGTGTGGAGTTTGGTGAGTTCTTTATAAATTTTGGATACTAACCTTTTATCCTATATGTCATTTGCAAGTATCTTTTCCCATCGGTTGCCTTTTAGTTTTGTTGATTGTTTCCTTTGCAGCACAAGGGATTTTTATCTTGATGAGGTCTCAATAGTTCATTTTTGCTTTTAATTTCCTTGCTTTTGGAGATGTAAGAAATTGGAGGTCTCAATAGTTCATTTTTGCTTTTTAATTTCCTTGCTTTTGGAATAAGAAATTGCTATGGCTGAGGTCAAAGAGGTTTTTCCTGCTTTCTCCCCTAGGGTTTTGATGGTTTCCTGACTCACATTCAGGTCCTTCATCCATTTTGAGTTTACTTTTGTGTATGGTGTAAGAAAGTGGTCTAGTTTCATTCTTCTGCATGTTGCTCTCCACTTCTCCCAGCACCATTTGTTAAAGAGACTGTCTTTTTTCCATTGGATATTCTTTCCCGCTTTGTCAAAGATTCGTTGGCCATACATTTGTGGGCCCAATTCTGGAGTCTCTATTCTATTCCATCGGTCTCTATTCTATTCCATGTTTCTGTTTTTGTGCCAATAACATACTGTCTTGATGATTACAGCTTTGTAGTAGAGGCTAAAGTCTGGGATTGTGATGCATCCTGCTTTGGTTTTCTTCTTCAATATTACTTTGGTTATTTGGGGTCTTTTGTGGTTCCATACAAATTTTAGGATTGTTTGTTCTAGTTTTGAGAAGAATGCTGGCGCAATTTTGATTGGGATGCATTGAATGTGTAGATAGCTTTGGATAGTACTGACATTTTAACATGTTCTTTTGATCCATGAGCATGGAAAGTCTTTCCATTTCTTTGTGTTATCTTTAATTTCTTTCATCAGTGTTTTATAGTTTTCAGCCTACAGATCTTTTAACTCTTTGGTTAGGTTTGTTCCTAGGTATCTTATTGTTTTTGGTGCAATTGTAAATGGTATTGATTCCTTAATTTTTCTTTCTGTTGTTTCATTATTGCTGTATAGAAATGCAACAGATTTTTGTATGTTGATTTTATATTCTGCAACTTTGCTGAATTCATGTACTAATTCTAGCAATTTTTTGGTGGAGTCTTTTGGGTTTTCTACATAGAGCATCATATTGTCTGCAAATCGTGAAAGTTTGGCTTCTTCCTTGCCAATTTGAATGCCCTTTATTTCTTTTAGTTGTCTGATTGCTGAGGGTAAAGATTCCCACACTATGTTAAATAGTAATGATGAGAGTGGGCATTTCTGTATTGTTCCTGACCATAGAGGAAAAGCTCTGTTTTTCCCGATTGAGGATGACATTAGCTGTAGGATTTTCATATATGGCCTTTATGATGTTGAGGTATGTTCCCTCGGTCCCTACTTTGTTGAGGGTTTTTATCAAGAATGGATGTTGTACTTTGTCAAATGCTTTTTCTGCATCTGTTGAGAGGACCATATGGTTCTTATCCTTTCTCTTATTAATATGATGTATCACGTTGATTGATTTGTGAATATTAAACCACCATTGCATTCTGGGAATAAATCCCACTTAAACATGGTGCATGATTTTTTAAACATACTGTTGGATTTGGTTTGCTAGTATTTTGTGAGGATTTTTGCATCCATGTTCACGAGAGATGTTGGCCTGTGGTTCTCTTTATTGGTGGTGTCTTTATTTCATTTTATTATTAGGGTAATGCTGACATCATAGAATGAATTCGTAAGTTTTTCTTTCTCTTGAATTTTATGGAACAGTTTGAGAGGAATGGGTATTAACTCCTCTTTAAATGTCTGGTAGAATTGGAGACTGAAATCTCGTCATGAGAAAACGGCTGCCTTGGCTCAAATGTTTCTGCTTCTCCTTTTCTGTGTGATGCTCATGAGCTGTTTGTTTTGTTTGTCATCTTGTCCACAAGTGCTTCCCCTCAGTGGACACAGTAAGACCACTCACACTTGCTGAGAGGACAGACGTGTTAGTCTCCATCCTATCCTAGCTGTTCATGTCATGATTCCTGCTTTTCAACTCCCAAAAGAAGTTTTCCATTTCAAGCTGCCCTTCTCTGCTCTTTGAGTATGCAGTGGTTGCTCTGTTGTGACAACGTCCCGCAATGTGTGGCCTCCGCTCTGCGAGGTGTGCAAGCCCTGGCTCCTTGTCATGCCCACTTCCTTCCCGCCTCTGGTCACAAGGTCCTCCTCGGACCTCTGCTCTCTTACTAAACAGTGTACCTGGCTCTGCCTCCACCCCTCCCACCTGGGTCCACCTCATTGACGTCCTTGGGCAGCTAGCTCTCCGTGTGCAGCCGCGGCTGTCACCTGCCCTGACCTGGCACTTTTGCTGGTGGGGAAATTTCTGCTTTGTCGGGACAGAACCCATCTCCTCTCTGTTCAGTCTCCCCAGCCGCTTGGGTCTCAGCCTCATGTTTTAACCACATTAGTATTTTCCACGGGTTTTGTGGCCCCAGCTTCTCCGTGCATCTATTGGTGGCTGACGTATTTCACGAGCAATTTTGCCATGTGGGGGTTATAGAAACCTATTCACTGGATTCTTGAATGTTCAAACTGTGTTTCAGCAGTGTTACTTTTTCTTGTTGTTGATAAGGCACTTTATTTCTAAAACTGAGACGTAATTGACAGATAACGTTGTGTAAGTTTAAGGTGTCCGCGTATGATTGTTATGGCAGAGCTAACACCCCATGGGGGGTCACATAATTATTTATTTTTCGTGTTGGGAATAATTAGGACGTGGTCTCTCAGCAAGTAGGAAGTTTACGATACAGTATCGCTGACTGCACTCCCTAGGCTGTGCATCGGACCTCCAGAACTGTTTCATCCACTAGTCCTAAGTTTACACCCCAAACCACGTCTCCCCTACTCCCCCACCTCCAGCCCTTGGTTGCCATCTTTTCACCTTCTGTTTCGAGGAGTTCGGCTTTTTAAGTTTCTGTACATAAGTGAGATCACACAGCGTCTTTCTGTGGCTCGTGTCACTCTGCATAATGCCCTCGAGGCCCACCCGTGTGGGCCGACAGCAGGATTTCCTTTGGGTGGCTGAGTGACACAGTCCACAGTGTGGGCTCCACGTCTTCTCTATGTGTCCGCCCGAGGTGGACACTTAGCTTGCTGCCACGTCTTCAGTGGCCTTATTCTGGAAGGACAGACAGGCTCCCGCCTTCCCCTGTGACCTGTCGTGCTGCTCACGGCTGCCTGGCGCTGATCGTGGGGTCAGAAGTGGAGGAGCCTGTGTCTCCCCTTTCTGAGGAGTTCGTCTTTTTTAAGATGGAATTCATACGCTCCCTCCTGGCACAGGCACAATCTGCGGCCGACAGGGAGCCTCGCGCGCCTGAGACGAGGGACCCAGCGTGCCACGGCCGGCACGCTGCGTCGCGGGGGTCCCGGAGGACGCTGGTCACGTGTGCGCCCGTCCTCCGGTGCGCGTACGCGCCTGCGCGGCCTTGGGGCCCCGCGCGTCACCGCCACGCGCACAGCGTCTTCCTTCGTCCCCGAGGCCGGACCGTGCGTGTGTCTGACGGCCGTCGCGGGCGTTGTGTTTCCCGTCACAAGTCCCGCTGCTCCGTTCATTGCTTTCCACTGGTGACGGATGATCGGGGGGACGTGTCCTTCTGTGGCCCGGTTTCCCTGGGGACTCCTCCTCCGGTGCGGGTGCGGCTCGCTGCTGTTCTCCCAATGCCGATACTGTGCCAGTTCACACTCGCACTCGTCGTCTCCCGAAGTGACCCCCTGGACGCGCTCTTTTTGTAGCGTCTCGCCGGAGGGAGGACGGGGCGGACGCCGGGGCGGGGCAGCCTCGGGAGCTCCGCGGCCCGGGGACGGGGGACGGGGACGGGGTGGGCGGGCGGCTGGGGTGACCCGCGCTGGGCACCGAGGGGCCCTGCGGACCGCGGTCCCCCCCCCCCCCCCAGCGGGTCGTGGCACACGAAGCGCTGGGACCAGGGAGAGGTGTTGGTGGGCAGAACGCCGGGCCTTCTCGGCTGTCCTGTGGCCTCCGTCACGTGGGCTCTGCAGGTGTCAGCGGCTCGTGGCTCCTCCCTGCGTCCTGTGCATTCGCGTTACCTCAGTCTCCCTAGGGTCACTAAAAATGGACGTTCCCCTCGCCACGATTCTACATGTGTGTCTCCGCCGATTCTGGGAAGCTGAGGGGCAAGTGCTGTGTGTGGGGGGGAGGGGGAGGGGGAGGGGGGAGGGGGTCCCGGAAGGAGGAAGTCACAGGCGGTGGGAACTGCGAGCCTCTACCACGCCGCCCAGGAGCTCCTGGGACTCAAGCTGCTTCCCCTCCTTCTCCACTCGGCTCTGCGTCCCCAGAGGGGATCTGTATCCAGTACCCGGCCCGGCTCTCTGGCCTCCGGTCCAACCAGCTCCGGGCCCCACCCCCGCCCCGGCAGGTGCAGCCCCCCTCCCCCCCGCCCCCTCCCCTGGAACATCCCCAGGGGGACCTGCTGCTCCCCCAGCTCCCCGCCTGCCCGCCCGCTGGTGGCCTGGCCGCATTCGTGCCTCTCTCCACCCTTTACTGCTGCCTTTGGGGTTGGTTAATTAAACAATACTTTCAGTATTTCATTTATGCTCCTCTGTTGGCATCACAGCCGCTTCTGCCTGACAGTTAGTGACGACTGTACGCTCGTTGTACCGTGTTCATGGCTCCCACACATGCACACGGCCCCCCGCCCCCCCAGCAGGCTCTTTTACTTAAAATGGGTATGTCTTTTGCATGAAACCTTCCAACTATCTATTGGTTGGATAAAGTTGGTCTTTATTCAAATAAATAATTTTATTTCCAACAGTCTGTATTATCTGTATTGAATGTTGGTTGTATATGTGCGTACATTCATAGGAAGATTTTCTTTATTCAGCTTGTATAATATAGACTCGAAAACATTATACTTTTTATAATTAAATATTAATGTCTTACATATGGATTTACTCTGTAAGGAAGAATTGAAGGGGTTAGTCCCCCAAGTTCACGCACATGGAAAATATATTTGAATGCCCGTGTTTTGGGTCATAAAATTCTTGAGTCATATTTTCTCTCCAGCAGAGTTTTATGGGCATAAATAAACTTTCATTTTCTTTTGAGAAATCAGGTCAGATTGGTTCTCGTCTTGTCAATGATCTGATCTCCTTTTGCTTATTTCGAAGTTGTCAATTGCAAAATGAACAAATCTTTTAGAATTTCTAATGTTTACTCTTAGAGAGAGAGAGAGAGAGAGAGAGAGAGAGAGCAGGGGAGGGGCAGAGAGAGAGGGAGACACAGAATCCAAAGCAGGCTCCAGGCTCCGAGCTGTCAGCACAGGGCCCGACGCGGGGCTCAAACTCATGAACCTCAAGATCGTGACCTGAGCCGAAGTCGGACACTTAACTACCTGAGCCACCCAGGCGCCCCTCCTGACTTTTAGAATGTCTAAAAGAAAGAAGAGTTTTACCAGAGCTCAAGTGAAGCCGCTGCTGGGACCCACACTCGCTCTGGAAGCAACCTTTAGTGTGGGGGATTCTCACACGAAGAGCCACAGATCTTCATGAACGAAGAACATTCCAGAAAGTCACCGACTCATGTCCTGTTTCCAGTACGTGCAAGGCTGCAGTCTCCAACCTTATGGGAACGTGGGGAGGTCTTACTCTTATCTTCCTGTTTGCAACGTTTCCTGCAGGTTATTTGCCGCTGAAGCAGACGTATGGCATGTGCTCAGGGCAGAGAAGGAGCCCCTGCTGGGAAGTCTGGTCATGTCATTCTGGCCTTGGTCAAAGTAGAGCCTTCCTGGGCACTCAGGAAGTGCCTTAAAACTGAATATCTCCTGTATTTTATTGAGCCCAGTAACTGTATTGACTGCTCTGGGTTGTTTTTTTCCTGAGAAGTTTAATAATGTTCTGGAACACTGTTCGAACACTGTTTCGAATCATGTTGGTTGGTTTAAGATTCCCTATCGTCTTTCTGCAACTGGCCGGGGACTGGTGGGACTGCAGTGAGGGGCAGCCCCCAGGACCCCCAGGGGTGAGCATGTGTGAGGTGTGCTGATGGGCTTCCACAGGTCTCTGGCGTTGGGGGTGTGTGACCTCTGAGGTTTCCATGCAGACGGCCCGCAGGGTGACACTGACTCCAGGGAGGAGGCTTCTGGGTGGAGGGACCCCCCCCCCCCACACACACAAGGCCCCCCTCAGAGCCAGTGTGGGCCTCGTGAGTGACTGTGGGATTTTCTCTGAGAAGGGGAGGGCTCTGGGAGGGTTTCCAGCAGGTGCATGGGGTGGGGGAGGGTCCAGAGAAGGTCTTGGAAGGTCTGCTGTTGCCACCTAGGGCGGTGGGGTGCACCGGGAGGCGGGGGTGCACAGGCGGGCCATGGGCCCCAAGCAGGCCATGCACAGTGGGCTGTGTGGTGTCCTCTGAGTGTGTAGGGCTTCACAGTGGAGCCTACAGGGTTTGGGGTGGATTAGACACGGGGAGTGAGACAGAGCAGCCGTGAGTGTGGGTGGCCACGGAGACGGAGCAGGGGGTGTGCGGTGGTGGGGCAGGAACCCGCAAGCTCCAGGGAGCTGCCAGTGCCCAGGTGGCGTGTGGGCATCTGGTCCCTCCAGGGCCAGGACCATCAGTGTGTAAATGGTGTTTGAGCCGGAGGACCGGAGGACGTGGAGGGATGCATGCAGGAGGACTAGGACCTTCGTGCGGGGTCCTCGGTCAGGAGTTGGGGGGAGGGTGGGGGCAGCGAACGGACACCGGCCAGGGAGGAGAGGCCAGACTGCAGACGCCTCAGAGGCCAGGAACGTGCCTGAATGTGCGGGAGGAAGGCGGGGGTCACTTATCTGCAGCTCACGGGCTTGGGTGTCCCGGAACCATTAACCAAACCCAACTTACCTGGGACCCAACTTTGATTTCTCTGACTTAAATGGTCTTCATGCTTTCAAACCATTTATTCTTTTTTTTTTTTTGAGTCTTTTAAAGCATTTTTATTTAAATCTGTAAATGTGCACAGAGGACGCAGGATGTCCCCAGGCCTCTGGCTCTGCACAGGAGTATGCTGGAACAAGGAAACAGAGTGAGAACATCCTACTGCATTGTGGGACAGAGACATATCCTCATTATAGCTATTAAATGTAGGTAACATTTGTCTAATTAGCCCTATTGTAGGGGTGTCTGGGTGACTCAGTCTGTTAAGTGTCTGACTTCGGCTCAGGTCATGATCTCACGGTTCTTAGGTTTGAGCCCCACATCGGGCTCTGTGCTGACAGCTCGGAGCCTGGAGCCTGCTCCAGAGTCTGTGTCTCCCTCTCTCTCTGCCCCTCCCCTGCTCACACTCTGTCTCTTTCTCAAAAAGAAATAAAAAAAATTAAAGAATGAATTAGCCCTACTGTAGTTGTCTCCTTTTACAAAATCTTGCATTTATGCATCTAACCTACAAAATGTGAAAAACGCTCTAGAGAGTTGAAGAAAGGAGTTGGAATGAATCACCGTCAGAAGACAGGAGATATATTTTAAAAATAGAGTTAGGTGTTTCCACGCACACCACGAAAAGGTCCTGCTACCGGTCAGTCCTAACTGCAAATAGTCCTGTTTGATTAAGTAACAAGATTCATGCAACAGAAAAGAAAGTAGCACCATAGAATCTGTAAGTTCAAATAAACATCCGTTCTTGTTTTTGTGTGATGGTGACAGGTATGTGTGCACCTATGTGCTACCTGTCCCAACATGGTGCCGTCTTTTGTTTGGTGTGACTGTGTCCTTGTTGGCTGCCTGTGAAGGCGGCCTCTTTGGGGACCCACACACATGCAGGCAGGTGGGGGGGGGCAGGCTTTTCTCTTATTCTGATCAAAATAGGAGATGACCTCAGCTTGGCAAGCAGGTAGGGAGGGAGCCTCAGACTGGGGAGACTGGATGGGACCCACAGCATAATCCCAGTGGGGGTGGTGGCTGGGAAGCTCCTCCATGGGGATCAGTCAGGATGCGTAAAATAGAAACCCCACTGCACCAGCTTAATCCTCCCGTGTGAGAACAGAGGAATCTGTCAACACCACTGGGGGCCAAGATTTCATCTATATTTTTGGCCCACTATCTTTAGTAGGTGAGCAAAGGGGCTGCTCACCTCTGGGCCTTGCATCTATATCCCAGGATAGGCAGGCAGCAAACAGCAAAGTATACTCTGGAAGCCTCCTTCTTCCCAAGTAGATCTCACTGGCCTCTGTGGGTCCTGTGGCCACTGGGCTGCAGAAGAGACTGGGAGGTGCCGGGAAGTTGAGGGGAAAGTGGATATCAGCTGGGTGCTGGGGTGGCCTGCCCCACACAGACTGTGTGGTGAGGGCCTGTAAGAGCTAAGCCCAGCAGCCTGCAGCCCCCTTCAGCATGTGGCCACCAATTCAAAATGGCGCCAGGGAGCATTGGGGTCATGACCCCTGTGTGTCCAGGCCTGGCTGTGGAGAGTTGGGCTCACCTTGCTGGGTCGTGGGGATGGCTGTGGGTCGAGGTCACGGGTGCCATGCCGGTGAGCTGGAGGGTCCTGAGGGGTCCCTGCAGGTGAGAGTAGGGGAAAGCAGCAACAACCCCAGGAAGGGTGGGCCAGGAGGGGGCAGGGTGACCGCGGGTGCGTGTGCATGTCACCCTGAGGCTGCTGGGCTCGAGGACCAGAGGGGAGAGTGTTTGGGAGGTGGGGGGTCCCTGTGAGGGCCTTCTCAGTAATCAGTCTTGCGGGGCTGGGGAGGGAGATCTGTGGACCGTCGTCTTCTGGAAGGTGGGGAATGGTGTGGCCTCCTTTCTGGCCTCTGGCCGAGCAGTGCGCCCTGGCAGGAGTGCGTCCTCATCCAGGGCTGCATGGGGTTCCCTGGGACCCTCCCCAGAATGGTTGCATCTGGATCTGCAGATCAGTAAGATTCCTGGGGTAGGGGGCCTGTGTGCACTGAAGCTTGAGGGTGCTGACCTTAGGGACCTGGAGAAGTGGGGCTTTTGTCCCCTGCCTGGGGACAGGAGCACTGACTTGTTGGTGTCCTATACTGCTGGGGGCTCCAGGGCTGGGGCGTGCTCCTCTGTGCCTGGGCCTTGCACATCTGGGTCCCTGTGTCCCCTTTGCCCGCTGCATCACCGCCTAGGACCAGGGCTCCTGAAGTGCAGCCCAGCTCTGTCTTGGGCTCCAGCTTGTTCCTGAATGACTCAGGCTCCCCCATCTGAGGCTCCCTGTCCTCCCAGAGGGCATCCTTGCTAGCCCCTCGGTCTCCGTTGCCAAAGTCCTGGACGCTTCTCCTCTCCACCTGCAGCTAGAGTGCCTGGTCCTCCAGGAAGGGGCCCTGACTGACCCACACACTCCAAGCCACACCCTGTGCCCCCCTTTCTCAGTGTCACCTGTACGTGTGCAAACGTCTGCATACCCTCAGGGCCATGTGTGCCTGCTGTGTCACACCCCAGGGCCTGGCTAAGTTCCCTGGGCTGATGAGTGAGGGAGTGAGCGAGTGCAGTATTGTGGTGCTGGGAGTGAGGGAAGAAATATAGAGTTGACCAGAGGAGAGAAACTGCAGGGAAATCCATGGAGGGAAACCCCAGCTTTAAGGTAAAGTACCTGAAAACCTCCCAAGCCTGAGTGCAGGGAGGGCAGGGAGGGGAGGGGAGGGGTGTGGAGGAGTGCGGTGGGACAGGAAGGAAAGGCAGGAGGGGGTTTGCTGCCCTGGAGCTTATCTGCTTCCTGCCTGGGACATGTGGTGCTGAGCCCAGGGAGCTGCGCGGGAACAGGGTGCCTGGAGCCTGGCTGGCTCTGCCCCCAAGACCGGTGCTGGCCCGTGGGGACCTGGGCTGGATGAGCCTTCACCCAGGAAGGGAGGTCTCTGAGTTGGGGGCTCCAGGCCCTCTGGAGACTGGCTCACAGGTGACAGGTGGGTGGGTGCAGGCTGGTGGAGGGCCCCAGTGAAGGCAGAGCTCCTCTTCCTTGCTCCACATGGTGGGCTCGGGCTTTTGGGAGTCCTGTTGTGGGCTGGGGGACCCTGGCTTCCCCGTGTGGCCGAGTCCTCAGTGCTGGGACAGGGGCTCTTGAGGACCCAATGGCTGCAGCATGGGGGCCCCAGGGAGAATGCTGCCTGGATGACCGTCCCCACAGGGGAGGGCACTGGGCTCAGGGGTGATGGGCAGAAGGGGCACACGGGTCCCTCTGGGTGGTCTTCCTGGTGCTGCCTGCTTGGCGGCCGGTGGCTGACGGGCACCCCATGTGCTGGCCGCCAGCCGGGCATTCCTAAAGGGGCCTGAGGCCTGGCTGGACTCTGTCCAGCAGTGGCGCCTGGATGACTGACGTGAGGGGTCATGCTTGCTGACCCCTGCCCAGGGCAGCAGTGGCAGGAGCAGATGCTTGTGTCTCCCTGAGGGACACAGGCCTTGAAGGTCTGCTCTGGAGGGTGAGGACAGGGCCCAGCCCCCCCAACCCCCCGCCCGGCCCAGCCTCTTGTCCTAACCCGGAAGCGGGGAGGCTGAGGGGCGTCCAGGGCTATCCAGTTACCCCAGGAGCCCGCGGACACCTCCTGGCTGGGGGCGGGGCTCCCCTGTCGGACAGCTAGCTCCAGGCTGGGCCCCCAGAGCCCATGGGGACAGTTTTGGCCACAGCCAACATCTCAGTGCTAGTTCCCACCGGACACAGTGACCCCGGGCTGCTCAGAATACTCCAGGCTCCTCCTTGGCCGTGAGGCCCCCGCACGGAGGGATGGACTGCTGGGTGGAGGTATTCTGTCTGGCGGGGCCTGTGGGCGGGTTTTATGAATGGCCTGAGGCACTGTGAGCCCACCCGCTACTACCCACTCTGCCTCAGGCCTGCACAAAATCCACCAAGGACCCCAGGTGGGGAGGCTGCACTGGGCAGCCTGTCTCCTGGAACAGGACCCTCCTCAGGCTATCACTGACCCCCTGAACTGGGTGGGAGGATGCAGACCTCAGGCCGGGAGGCAGGCCCTTCTGCTGGTGGACCCACTTGGGGGCAGGGGTTTCTGGCCTGGAGGGTGTCACTGTGGGACCAGCTTCCGCTATACCACCATGACACAGACTGACTCATAAACCTCCTGGCCTGCTGGGGGCTCAGCCCCCTCCTGGGTCTTGTCTGATAGATGAATGCTGGGGGCTCAGGCCCCTCCTGGGTCTTGTCTGATGGATGGATGCTGGGGGCTCAGCCCCCTCCTGGGTCTTGTCTGATGGACGGACGCTGGGGGCTCAGCCCCCTCCTGGGTCTTGTCTGATGGACGGATGCTGGGGGCTCAGCCCCCTCCTGGGTCTTGTCCCATGGATGGCGGGGGGCAGGGGGGCTTCTCCATGCTGGACACTCCCTCTGAGCTCTGGAGTCTGGAGTTCCAGTGCGTGAGGATTCTGGGGCACGTTCAGCCCAGTCTGGTGTCTGGTTGAGCCCCATATGGGTGGGTGGGCTCTGAGGCAGAAGCCAGCCTCCCCCAGCCCACCCTGCGTAGAGCGGGGCTGCAGCCTGAGCCCGGGTCTGGTGGGCTGGCCTCCTGCTCCTTGGGCTCTGGGCCCCCGGGCATGTTGGGTCCGTCCTGTCTGTGAGGGGTCTGCTGCTCAGCCATGCTGGCTGGTCAGTGTCAGCCAGAATGGGATGCCTGAGGGCAGAGGGGCAGAGGGCTCAAGGAAGGGCTTTTGGGTCTATCCTGGGCCACTGTGGGGGTTGTGACACCTTGAGAGGGTCCCGTACAGAATCTCCCCTCCCTCCCATTCCCCCTGGGGCAGGGGTGTGGCACCTCAGCCCAGCTCCCCCTGCAGCAGCCTCAGCCACTCCCCTGCACTGGCAGTGCCCTGTACACCTGCCCTCCACCTGGCAGGTGCGGGGTCACGGGCGCCGGGACTTGGGAGCCGGGCCAGCACCCTGGGCTCGGCCCCGGGCTCACAGAGCGCTCGGCAGGGGGGTCAGCTCAGATCTCGGTCAGGTTCCGGGCCTGAGCTGCCCCCGCCCCAGTCACTGTCTGGTATCTGCTCTGCAGGAGTCACAGTGCTGTTGGATATCATGGTGGGGGAGCCCGGCTCCCCATCCTCTGTGGCTTCCCCTCCCCGGAAGGGTCTTAGCACAGCACGTGGAGGGAAGAGGAGGGAGAGCTCAGGGAACAGGGAGAGGAGGTGAGGGCTGGGGGCCATGGGGAGGGCTCCCTGCAGAGGGCCTGCCAGCTGACTGTCCCCCGGCCACGTGCCCAGGCCCGAGCCCAGGGTGCAGGAGGGCCTCCTGGGTGTGCAAAAACCCCGCGCCATCCTCTTGTTCTCAGAGGGGGAGCCTCCCAGGCAGTGAGGCCGGGCGGCTGGGAGGAGAGGGGCCGGCTCTGGAGGTCAGCGCTGTCCATACCCTTTCCTCCCAGGGTGCTTGCGCTGGACCCCGGTGCCCAGACCACAGTGCCCCAGCCCTGCCTCAGGACAGCACCGGCTTGAGGTCTGCAGCCTCTGATGACAACTGGGGGGACAGCATGAGGGGACAGGGCCCAGCCCCTAGCAGGAAGCAGTGGGGCCCAGAGGGAGGCTGGTTTTGAGCATAAGCCGTGTCGCCGTGGGAGGTAGTACCCTGGTACCCACAGTGACAGAGGCTCAGACAATATGGCCTGTCCCTGGGGCCCAGAGGCGGGCCCTGCTCACAGCTGCTCAGCCTGTCCTGACCGAGGCCACGGCCCCTCAGTCTGCCTCCGAGGGACATGCTGAGGCAGGTGTCCCCCGGGGAGGTTGAGTGTGGGCTGGGGTGGGAGCTGGGGCTTGGTCGAGGGGCCCTGGGTCCCCCTGGGTCCTGACCCTGGCGTGGCTCATCTATAGTCCGTGGTGAGGAGCTGGGCATCTAGGACTGGTCCCTGTGGCCTGTGGAGGGGGTGCTGATGGAGCCTCTGTGGAGGGGAGGACCGACAGATGGATGTGGGATGACCTGTGCCAGCCTGGGGGCTCTGTGCTCACTGTCCTGGTGAAGGCAGGGCGGCTGCTGGGCCTGGGCTCTGTGACTCACAGGCCTGGTCCCTCTGCCCCTGTGTGCACCCAAGCCTGTGGTTTCCTCCTCCCCAGGCCCAGCACAGCCCCTCTGGCTATGGATGTGCCTCCTCATTTAGAATCAGTCAGCCCCGGAGACCCCCTGAAGCACAGACCCCAGCGTGAGGGGCCCATCCCTCCAGGGCCAGAGGCTAGAGGTGAATGCCTCAGACTGAAAAGGGTGAGCTGCCAGGCCTGGGGTCAGAGGGTGGGCCCCCAGGCGGCAGGTGGTGCTGGGCCTGGTTGCTGCTATGAGGGGCATCACTGTGGTACCACCCGTAGTTATAGACACTGTCTGATGCCCCATGACAATAACCAGGGCCTGGCCCCTGCAGGCGGGGCTGGGGGGAGGAGCTTCCTCAGGACGGGGAGGGCCCAGGGGCCATTAGGGCTGTGGAGGAGGCTTGGATCTGCCCTGGGACCAGGATGCATGCCCGTTGCCGCGGTGGGTGCCTGGAGGCCGCAGTCTGCAGCCCTGGGTGGGCTGGGACGGGAGAGGACGTGCCCAGAACGCCTGGGCTGGTAAAGGTGGATGCAAGGACTGTGGACTCCTCGTTCATGGATGCCAGGACTGGGAGGCACTGGGGCAGGCTGGAGATGGAGGTGTGGGTCTGCTGCATTGCTGGGGCTCGAAACAGTTGCTCCAGGGTGGGAACAGCGGCATCGGGGGCCATGGGCTGGCCAGTGAGGAGCTGTCCGCTTGTGGGAGTCTGCGGTGGGCTGGCAGGGACCTGGGGCTCGGGTTCAGGTCTGAGGGGCACTGGATGGGGCCGGCAGTGGGGGAGGAAGGTAGTGGCTTCCAGACAGGCCCTGTGGAGGGGACAGTCCCCAACGCCACTGCCCTTTGCCTTTGCCTGCCCATCCGGGAGATTCGGGCTGGGCTTCGCTGCTGTAAGTCATGCAGTAGATGCGGTCCTACCCCAACCTCCCCCCCGCCCCACCCGCAGTTAAAATCCCTGCTGTCCTACAGCCAGTCTCCCAGGAAGGTCCACCCAGTGGGGGTGCCCCTGCTGGGAACAGAAGCCTGGACGTGGGCAGGGGCAGAGTGTGTTTAGGAAGGCCCAAGATGTGCAGGAGAGGGCCGGAGCTAGGGGGCCGCGTGGCTGGGAGTGGATGAGGCCCTGGACAGCGTCCTTCCCCAGGAGCCTGGCGGGTACGGAGGGGAGCACAGCTCTGGGCCCCTAGCAGGGCCTGGGCTGGGCTGGGTTAGGCTGGCTGCTCGGAGGGGCTTTCCCTGGAGGGCACTCACTGTGGGTGGGTTTCTAGCCTCCCGGCAACGACCAGAGCCCACACCGCCCGTCTCCTGGGGGACAGGCCCCAGGAGTCCCCGCTGGCCCATCCAGGATCAGGACCCATGTCCCTGAGGACGGCACGGGCTGTGAGGTGCCCCACTCCCTGAGAGCCTGTCCTGCCTCCAGCATCAGTGAGCTCCTACGCAGCCTAGTGTGGGCCTAGCTCCAGTGTCCACTCCTGCCAGCCCCGCAAGGGTCTCTGGGGGTCCTGCCCACTGGGAGTTTGCCCAGGGTAGACTCTGTCCTTCCTGCTCGGTTCCGCCGTGGTGTTGAGAGCAGGTCTGTTTCTGCCAGTGGGGATTGTGCGGCCACCTCAGAGCCCTTTGAAGCCCCCAGCTGCGGGTGGATGTTGTGCCTGGACACAAGCCCACAGGCCGAGCTGGCTGCCGGTGGCCTAGGGTCCCGCTCTGGCCTCAGGAGCCGGGCTGGAGGGCGCTGCCGCTCTGGCTGGTTTTTGCTGCTGGGTCTGTCACCGTGGGCATAGTCGCTATCGTAGTAACACAGTGGAAAGTTCCCCGTCAAAAAGCCCCCGAGCGCGGCGGAGGGGCCCCTTCCCTGCCAGAGCCCTAGGCGCCCAGCCGGGCATGTCTGCACAGGTGTCCAGAGCTGCCCCACGTGGTGGGCAGCTGGCGTGGTCCGGCTGCCCTGTCTCCCCAGGGACACCTGCTACAGGGGCGGGTGGAGACTGAGCTTCCACGGGCGTGGGCACAGGGGGTGTGGGTGGTGGCCCGGGGTCTCACATGCTCTCGGGGTGTGTGCCCACATCTGTGGCCCAGGCCACGGGGAGAGTGTCCACTTCGGGGATACTGTGTCTGCAGCGTGTCTCCAGGGTCGCTGGGGGCCTCCTGGTGAGGCCAGGTTTGGACGAGGCCAAGGGGACCACAGAGCATGGGATGGATGGACCAGCCAGACCGGTCGAGGGGCACGTGGGTCTATCCGTCCTCCCAGAAGAAACGTTTCCCAAATCAGGTTCAAACAGCCGTCCCTGAAGGGGGGGAGTCCCGCCCACCTTCCCGGGTCCCACGGGGCAGGCCCCCAGTCTGCTTGGGGAACAGGTGCTGTGGGGTGACGTGGGGTTGGGGTGATGTGGGGTGTGGTGGGGTTTAGGTGATGTGGGGTGTGGGGTGACGTGTCCGGGTAGCCCAGTGGCTATAGGGTGGGGCAGGGCCCGCTCACCAGGGCAACCCCTGTGCTGTCCCTGCCCAGACAGGCAGGTCTGGCTGAGGTTTGGGGTGGCTTCCGCTGGTGGGTTTCAGGGTCTGATGGAGTCAGCAGGCAGGGTCCTGGCGCGGCGTCCCGGAAGCCCTGTTCCTTCCGTTGTGCCTGCTGCGGGTGGGTTTGGGTTACAGGCTGCACTGCCCTGGTGACACCATATGCATGGTGATGTGGCCCCACTCAAAATCCGGGGGAAGGCGTCCCTGCCGCGCTGAGAGCAGGGCCACAGCTGGGACCCCCCGGGATGGGGTTTTGGATGGGTGCTGTAATGCTGTGGTAGCACAGCTACTCCCGATACAGTAGTCACCACAGTGACACAGACCCGCCTCCAATCCTTCTTCCCAGGGGGGCTGCGGGGCTGGAGGGGGAGGAGCCTGGGATGCCCAGGGCTGATCCGAGGGCGGAGGCGGAGCCCGGGGAGGCTCCTTGCCAGAACAGGGCACTAGGCGGCCGCCCATGCCACATGGTGGGGCGTTGTGAGGGGTCACTCTGGGGCCAGCAGGTGGTTCCCACCCGGGGAGGCTGGAGCGGACAGGGGTCAGTCCTGTTGCCGCTGAGCCTTGCACTCGGGGTCTGAGTTGTGCTCAGACCCGCGAGGGCGTCTGGCTCTGCCTCACCGGCCCCTCTCTGGCTGTCTCCCTTTGCCATCTGCCTGTGGACCCATCTACCTTAGAGCCACCTGGGATTGTGCCATTGTGGTGACGGGCCTCAGTGACCAGCCACTGCCGGAGCACCTGCTGTCCTCGGATGCAGTTTCAATTCCCCCTGGTTCTAGCAGGACCTGGGGCACATGCAGGTGAGGAAGTGCAGGTGTGGGGAGGCCCAGGTGCAGGGAGGCCCAGGTGCAGGGGAGGCCCAGGTACAGAGGCCCAGGGGAGGCCTAATCCTGGTTTAAGTCTTAGTTCAATGAGCTGGAAGGAATTTGCCCTCCTCGAGGGCCCTTCATGTTAGTATGAAAACCGGCCTGCGTTGCTCTTTTTGGGCTCTTTGGAGCATGATTCACTTACAGAGTCCAGGAGCAGGTCTGTGTGGCAGTGACCGCGTCTGTGGAAGTCTGAAGCCCCGTCCACGAAGCCATCCGGGCCGGGGATGTCGGGTCTCTGGACGGCTCCCACAGTGGTGTCCGCCTGCTGAGCCGTCTGGCTAAGCTTCGTTGCTAGGAAAGGAAACGTGACGCCTATTCTGTGCTAACAAGTGCATTCTGCTGGGTCGTCCCCAGCGTGAGCTGCTGCGATACCCTGAGTGGGCGAGTCCACACCCGCACCTGGAGCCTGCCCCACCCGAGCCACAGGAACAGCAGTCATTTGGGGGAGCAGGGGTGTGGACATGCCCTCAGCCGACCACTGAGCCTCCAGTGTCCCAGGTCCCCTCCTGGGGCCGGAGAGGGCAGGGCCGTGGCCCCAGGAGGCCTGGCAGCTTTGTGGGGGTGGGGTGCACATTTGTACAGCAGATGAAGGATGCTGGGGTGGGGCACGTGGTCGTGGGCTGAGTGCTCGCTGTGGCTGCGGGCTGCAACCTGGTGCCTGTCTTCACGTGGTCCTCAGCACCCACCCCGCGGGGCTGTTGTTATTACTGTTATGACTATGCCACTGTGCGGTGGGTGTGCTGAGGCCCAGGCCTCCACACATCTACCTCCCCCCCTGCTCCCTGCTGGTAGAGGTCGCTGGGATGAGAAGGAGGGGACGGAGCTGGGTGGCATCTGGCCAGATGCACGTGTTCAGGGGCCGTGTGGATGGTGCAGTTTGAGGTCCACCCTGGTCCATGAACCCTGGGCTGGTGTCCAGTGCCCATTGGTTCCCCACTGGGACCACCACGGGGTCTGGGAGAGCGGCCTCTCCCCTCATGTCCTCCAGGCCACTTCTGGAGCCACGGCAGACAGCGTCGTGGGATGGCAGCTCTCCCGGCATCCGAGTAGCCCCTCTGCCTGACATCTAGGCCCCAGGGTTAGGGTGGGCTTTCCTGTGGGGCTGTAGCCTGACGAGGGAGCCCCTGGCCGTCCCTGGCCCATGTCCAGCCACAGCAGCCACAGTGCTGGGCCCCAGAGACCAGGGTGCCCATACTTCTCCTAATTTTGAGGAGTGGTCTTGGGGGAGTGAGGGGGACAAAGTTGGGGAGCCCCTTCTGGAACGTTCCTCCTCCCCAGCTCCTCCCCCTCACCCCTGGGACTCTCACCTCTTGGAGCCATGGTGGTGTCGGGTAAGCATTTCTGGAAACTTCCATCTCTGAGCTTTAGAAACCATTTGTGGATTTTAAGGGCTTTGATCCCCAGGAAAGGTGGAGAAATGAGTCAGCCAGGCCAAGTGCTGAGGACAGACGAGCCTGCAGGCGCACAAGCCTCTCCTGCAGCCTCCTCGCTGTGAAACACGTGTTCTTGTGTGCAAGAACACATCTGACGACGGAGCAGGCACACGTGCCCTCTTCCACGGGCACACAGCCGTGTCCGTGGTGCTGTCCTCAAGAAGCGGCAGGACGTAGTCGGAAGGAGAAAGCGCGCATCCGTGCCTGGTCCGTGGGTCGCCCACAGGAAGCCTGCGCGCCCCAGACCTGCAAGGGTCCCAGCCTCCCTGGCTGCCGGTGGGCAGCCCTGTGGGGTGGAGGGTGGTTAGGGGCTTTGGCTGCATCCTGCGTCCCTGCGCTCAGGGGTCCTGGGCGCCCCTGTGGTTTCGTCCTGGTGGTCCATGTTCCGCTGTGTCCAGGAGCTCGGACTGGGGCTTCGAGGACATTCTGCAGCTGGGCCCTCCCAAAGAGCTGGCAGTGACCGGCGGCTGCTGAGGGGGCAAAGGTTAGGCTCGCTGCTGCTCTGCCCTCGGCAGAGACCAGTCAGACCCCTCCCCAGCAGAGCAGACTGCACTGGGCCTTGGCCTGAGGGGGGTGGGGGGTGGCTGCTGCCCCAGCTCCCTTCTAGGTGCGACAAACCGTCCGAGGCCTGTCTCTCTTGGGTCACATCACAACTTGCATGTGCTCTTCTGGCCTCCGTGTTCATGTGGGGGCTGGGGACGGTGCCGCTTGGTGCCAGCCTCCCTCAGGCAGTCCTTGAAGGGCCCCTCTGCCAAATACACGTGTCCTTTCCCAACTCCGGCCTCCCCGGGAGTGCTGGCCCCTCACCCTCGCCAGGCTAGGTGCTCAGGAGCACAGCCCGCGTCGCCGGCTCCGTGAGCACAGGCTCCAGGACGTGATGCAGGGCCCCCTGGTCTAGGGGAGCACTCACTCTGGTTCTCGTCGCTTCACCAGGGCGGACAAAACACTTTTTCCTGCACCTCCCTCCGCACCAGTTACAAGCCCCGTGCCTGCCAGTGGTTCAGGCCCAGAGCTCTTCGTCATCCCCAGCTGGGCAGGGGCCCAGGCGAGGCTCAGTGACAGATGCCTGCCTGCTGCTGGGAAGGACATGGCTTCCTCAGTGCCCCCAGGATGTCAGCTCGACTCTCTGGATCTTCGCTTTGCCCCAAGGGCGTGGTGGAAATGTGTCTAGTCCTGAGAGGGGGAGCCCAGCCCCGAGAGGGGTGCTCTGATCCCAGGAAGCAGTGTCTGGCCCAGAGTAAAGGATCCAGAAGCATCCAGGGCCACACCCTGCACGTCGCTTGGCTGAGGGCCCCTCCTTGTGTCCTCAGAGCTGGAGGGGTGGTGTCCTCTCTCTCCTGTAAGGATGTTGTGATGACATTTAGGGCTTTGATAATAATCCAGGAGAGCCTCCCCATCTTGTGACCTTAACTAAATTCATCTGCACAGACCCCTTCTCCATATAAGGTGACAGTCACAAGCTCTGGGAATAAGGACCTGGATATTTTTGGGGGGCCACTTGTGAACCCTTCACTCCACCCACTCAATGGGCATTTATGGAACACTGACTGGAAGCCAGACCCGCCTTCTGGGACACGCCAGTGATTGGTGGATTCCAGAAGCTTCTGCTGCTTCAAGTTTAGAACTTGAGCCCCAGGACTCACCAGGTATCACTTGGTAGACGACAGGCAGGTGACAGCCTCTGTCCTGCTCAGGCTTGATCTGCCAGGGCATCACAGCCCAGGGACAGCCCAGGGCTGATACAGTTCCCGGCTGCCTCTATCTGACCCTGGGTGGGTTTGAGGGCCTCTCCATCCCTCTGGGCCCCAGGTCCTTCCACCCCAGGGTCCCGGCCCCAACCCAGCTGGTCACCTGGGGATTTGGATTTTGTGTCACCCCCTGGCTTGGGTCACCTGGTCCACCTGGCCTTCACACATCTCCTCCACCTGGGACAGAGGCACCCTCACCCTTCCTCTCTGAGCTGTCAGCCCACACAGCCTTCCCTGGGCTGTGATGCTAAGCCCCCCATGTCCAGGCCTGTGCAGGGAACTTTGCTGTCAGTGGGTCTAGGGACGTGCCCCGTGGGGCTGCAGGTGGCAGTGAGGACAAGGTGGGAGGCAGTGGGTGCAGGTGCCTGTGGGTCTGTGGCCGCCCTCTGCACCTGCATCCACTCCCCTGTCACCTCCATTTTTAGGGGGACAGGCAATGCAGGTGAGTGCTTGGAGCTTGGCTTTCCCTAAAGCCAAGCCCTAAGTTACACACCAGAATCTTCCGCACCACTGTGTGTGACAGACCTCAGACACTGTGGCCTGGGTCCGTTGATGACAACTTTCTTGTTCTGACCCTGCTTAGCCCTTCAGCCTTGTGGGGTCCCAGCTTGTGGCTACCTGGGGTCAGTGGGCCTGGCCTCCCGGCTGCAGAGATGCCACTGACCACCTACACTTCCCCACAGTTAGCGAGCCCAGCCGCCCACCTGTCCCCACTCCGTGGGCACACCCACTTAGGTCATCCAGTAACTGGCATGGCTGCCATCACACCCTGTCAGGTGAGACCCTCACCAGCCCTCCCTGGGGCCTGGGAGACGCAGGTGTGGGCTGGCCTCCTACATTGAGCTCTGTTGAGCTCGGTGGTTTCTCGGGACTGGTATTCTCCCCGTAGACCCAGGCCTGCCCCGAGGTTGGGGTCCTGCAGACCCAGAGGGAGGACCCCTCACAGCACCCCCCCCCACCCCCAGACTGGGGCAGCTGCCTCCCTGGGCGAGGTCCCCAGCCTCAGACAGAGGACCCTGGGGAGCCCCGGGGGGACTGGTGCTGCAGGGGCGCCTTCTGGCCTTCCCCTGAGGAGTCCCTGGGGTCTCTAACATGGTGGGTCTTCAGGGAGCTGTGCCTGCCCAGCCTGCATGTCCTGACCACACTTCCCCGGTCCCTGGGCCACACCTTTTCTAAGGGACGGCCCCGCCCCAGCTCTGTGCCTGTGGTGGGTCACCAGTGTGAGGACCCTTGTCTTGTCCACCCCCCCAACAGGCCTGGGCAGCCCTGCTGGGGCACCTGGCCCCCGTCTTTCCTGTTGGGAGACAGAGATGCAGCAGAGAGAGACCATGGGTGGCTGCAGAGCTTATATTTTGGGGGCCCATGGCAGGGAGCCCATTAGGGGGCCCACAGGAGGGAGCTCGGGGGGGGGGCACAGGAGGGAGCTCACAGGGGGGCCCATAGGAGGGAGCCCACGGGGGGGGCCCACAGGAGGGACCCCACAGAGTAACCCACAGGAGGGAGCCCACAGGGTGGCCCACAGGAGGGGGCCCACAAGAGGGAACTCACAGGGGGGCCCACAGCAGGAGCCCATAGCGGGGAGCCCACAGGGGGGCCCACAGGAGGGAGCCCATGGGGGGTCCCATAGGAGGGAGCTCACTGAGGGGCTCACAGGAGGGGATCCACGGGGGAGGGGCCCATAGCTGGGAGTCCATAGCGAGGAGCCCATGAGGGGGCCCATAGGAGGGAGATAAAAGGGGTACCCACAGCAGGAGCGCATAGCAGGGGGCCCACAGCGGGGAGCCCATGGTGGAGGGGCCCAAAGGAGGGAACTCACAGAGGGGGCTCACAGTGGGGGCCCACAGCAGGGGGCCTATAGCAGGAGCCCACAATGGGGACCCCACAGTAGGGTGTAGACGGCTTGTTGCCCAGAGCACCTTGGCATGTATGAATGTGTGCATGAGTGCGTGCATGCCGTTCCAGCTCACAGTGAGTGAGCGGCTCCCTGGTGGCTTCTCGGCATCACAGGCCCAGGGGTATGTCTGTTGGCTCCACAGTCAGCTTCAGCCACCCCCTTGCTGCCTGGGGGCCAGGACTCCAAGAGCATCCTGGCTGCAGGGCTCCCGACCCAGGGCCTCTTCTGAGCCCAGGCCCGTCACTCACGGCCATCCCATGTCGCTGTCCTGAGACCAGCAGCCAAGGTGCCTCGCTTCAATCCAGCTACTGAGCCTGGGAGAGCCCCCAGCTTTACAGATGTGCCGAGTACAGCGGCCCTGATACCGAGATGAAGGCCTTGGAGACCCAGGGCACTCAGCCTCGGGTGGAGGCTCAGGGACCTGGTTGTTTTGGCGGCGGTGGCTCCTGGGGGGTCTGCCTCACCAGCCGCAGGGGGTAGAGACACCTGGGTGGTCCTGCTCTGTGGAGAGGACCTGAGCCTGGAGGCCTCACCCTGTCCAGGGCCCTGGCTCCCCCACCTCCTGGCTGTCAGCCAAACTGCCCGCGGGATTTAGTTTATTTGCTGTTCCCTTGTGTGGCTGTTGAATCAGGAAGGAGAGAGGGGCCAGCAATGCACTGGCTCACAGACCCTCGGCCTCTGTCCCTGGGCAAATAAGTGCACAAAGGAACCTTGAGGAACCCTTAGCGCTTTGCCAAGTCCCTACGTGCAGGATTCCAGGCAGGCTTGCTTTTAGGAAACCTGCGTCTGTCACGTCCACATGGATGACGCTGGGGGAAAGAACATGTGACATGTTCAGAATACAGAGAAGCAGCCAAAGGCCTTAAATAACTTAATGAGGTTTCCTTGTAACACAAAAGCCAATCAGATTTTTAATTGAGAAGCGATGTGTTCTCTTTCGGACACACGAGTTTGCAGCCCATCGTTTGCTTACCTCCGTGTGCCATCGGAACCGTCTTTATTATCCTGTGAGCCGAAGCGGCACAAACGGGTTGTCAGAGCAGATGCTGGTCGGTTGCTGGGTCATGTGAGCTTCTGAGGTGAGTTTGCTTTTATTTCCAACATTATCTTGTTTGGGATATAGCTCACCCAGCTACTGTGAGCTTGGGAAGGACTGGGTGTCCCAGCCACACACGGGGCGGGGGTCCTGCTTAATGCTCCTCCCACACACGCACTTCTTTCTTTAAAATATTTTTTAAATTTAAAGTTTATTTATTTTTTTTTTGAGAGGGAGAGAGAGAGAGACACATGAGAGAGAGCATGGGAGGGGCCGAGAGACAGGGAGACGGAGAATCCCAAGTAGGCTCCACTCTGTCAGCACAGAGCACAATGTGGAACTCGAACTCACAACCATGAGATCATGACCTAAGCCGAGATCGAGTCAGATGCTTAACCCACTGAGACCCCCAGGGGCCCCCCACATGCTCACTTCTTTGGGGTTTATGTCCTCCAATAATGCCAGAAAGACTCGTGGGGAAGAAATAGCTGGGGTCAGAGGCTGTGGCCAGCCTGGTGGTGCTCATGGGCTGGTTTGCGTCTCTACACACTGCTCTATGCATTGACACAGTCACACACAGCATGCATGTGCCACACTGGGTATTTTTGTGCATAAACGGGACACACACACACACACGTATGTGTGACTTGTTTTTCCCATGTAGGAGCGTCCCTTAGAGCTCCTTCAGTGCGGTGTCCCTGTGAGCAACAGCACATCTCTCTAACCTGTTCCTTTGAATGGTCCGTGCTATCAGGCTGGGTGTGGCATCATTATTACTTGGACCATACGCACTGTTTTCATTTTCCGGCTGCTCTTGTGTATTTTACCATCCGTAGGACGTATTTGTATTACACTGAATATACAGGTTACCGAAACAGGATTGTCTGCCTCTGTGGTAGGAAGTTTTCCCACTGAGGATGATGAGGTGGTCCCTATTCATGCTTTCTGTGCCCCTGATCTACTGAACCCTTGCTGATCTCCCAGGACCTGTGAGAGACTGGGCCCCCAGACCCACAGCCTGGCATCAGAAGGCAGCACAGCTAGGCTCTTTCCTCCCCCGTATATCAGCACCAGAGGGAAGACTCCTGGAAAAGAGGGTGAGTGGGACAGGAGCTGGGAATGGGGCCCCACAAGCAATTAGGGGCCAGGCTGAGACACTCCATTTCCCCAGAGACGACCAGGGCTGGTGGGGGGAGCTGGTGGGGGCTCACTCTCATAGCAGCCTGTCTGGAGACCCTTGTTGTCTCCAGGGGTTCAAGAGCTCAAAGCTGGCAGGGCAGCCGGGACACCATCCCGGGGGACCCCACCCCAGCCTGCCTCCCACCCTCCAGGCAACACCTGTCACAATAGGCATGCCACAGTGGCAGGGATGCAAACGCGCCAGTGGAACAGACGCCCCGCCTGAGCAGTACATGGTCCACAGGTCCACAGCCTGCAAAAGTACCCCAGGCCTGACACTCAACTAGAGATGTAGTGGATGAAACCTCCAGGATGCAGTAAAACAGTGCCCATCATTCCAGCAATCAAGACAATCTAACTTGAGGAAAAAAACAGTCAAATGACAGCAACAGTCAGGTGAATTCCATGTTGCAATTATATGGCGATGTTTTAGAGCCGGAGAGCCAACTGGTGGTCGCCAGAGTGGAGGTGGTGGTGGTGGTGGGGTGGGGGGAGGCGGGGACAGGTGACAGGGATGGAGCGGGGTGGTGTAGGGAGGTGCCGAACCACTGCGCTCACTCCCGAAACTAATGGGACACTGTACGTTAACTACACTTCAGTAAAACACACACACGAGGTGCCTCAAAAATTAATCACAAATTTTATTGAAGCAAATGAAAAACTCAGAAAATGGAAGCAAAGAAGTAGAATCTATAAAAAAGAATCAGAACTTCCAGAACAGGAAAACACAGTCTGTGCCGGGCGGACACTAGAGCAGAGACGCAGTGCCCAGTCGGCGGACTTGGGGATGCGACAGTAGAAACGACAGAGAGGAACAGACTTCCCAGAGCAGCCTGGTGGGGACCTGAGGCAAGAACAGAGGTGTCACCCGGTAGCACTGGAGCCCCAGAAGGAGGGAAGGCAGTGGGCGGAAGACTGAGGAAATAATGACTGAGAAGTTAACACATTTGGTGAAGGATACAAACTTCCAAAAAGCAAAACCGGATAAGCTCGAAGAAATCACGACAAGACGTTTCACAACGAAGCCTTTGCAAACCAGAGTCCAAGGAGTGGTCTCGGAAGCAGCGAGAAAGAAAGGACATGTCACCTGGGGAGGGTTTCCCATCTGAGGCCGTGGGGGCCACGAAGAGGCTGCACAGGCTTCCCAAGTGCTGGACGTAGAAGGGCTGCTAGTTGTGGGCACCACATCCAGGGAACACGGCCTCTGGGAGCAGAGGGAAGTAGGCATGTGCACGTGTGAAAAGACACTACAGGAATTGCTTGCAGACGTTTCCGTGAGGACCGGCTTTGTGACGTGTTATGTAGCGTTCCTCAGACAGTTGGCAAATCAAAGGAGAAAGACTCAAGGGGCTTCATGGAGGAGCAGTGGTGAGACCGGGGGTGTCCACACAAGAGGCTTTCTTTTCCTCGAGTTTTACAAATCATATTTGACTATTGAAAGAGAAACCAAACGTTTAAGACAATGCTCTCCACGGGTGGGGAGGGTACAGGGACAGACGGAATGGGTGGTGACTGCTTGCTGGAGGATCTCCCAGTGTCTGTGATGATGTACCTGCTATGAAAAGTCCATGCAAAGACACACGTTTCGCTGTAAAGATTTGAAGGCACGTAAACCCAGATGGATCCTAAAATATGTTCAGGTGCCACAGGAAGGCAACAAGGGTGAACAGAGAAATGAAAACTGTAGGAACCAAATAGAAAGCACATGTAAAGAGATTTAAGGCTAATGTGTCAATAATTACTTTCAATGCACGGTCAGACAGACCAATTAGAAGATAGGTTGGCAAAATGGATCAAAGAGGTGACCTGACTATATACTGCTTGTAGGAAACTCACTTCAGGGAAGCCTGGGTGGCTCAGTCAGTTGAGTGTCTGACTCTTGATTTCGGCTCAGGTCATGATTCCAGGGTCATGGGATCGAACCCTGTGTCAGGCTCTGTGCTGAGCGTGGGGCCTGCTTGGGATTCTCTCTTTTCCTAGCTCTTTGCCCCTCCTATGCTCATGCTCTCTCTTTCTCTCAAATAAAAAAAAAAAACTCATTTCAAATTCAATGACAGATGGAGATAGAAAGTGGAGGGTTAGAGAAGGTGCATCACATGCTCGGTGAGTATGAGTCCCAGTGGCTGTATTAACATCTGAGAAAGTAGTCTTTGGAGCAGTAGAAGTTACAAGGGTGCAGAGTGACCCTGCTTAAGTCCTTAAGAGGACCCTGCAGAGTGACGGGTCCTCTTACCCGTCCACGGGAAGGCACAACACCCTAAAAGTGCAGCCTCAAAACTGATGAAACCACAATTTTATTATGATCAATAATAATATCAATGTTATTACCAAATTCTGGTTTAATTTTCTGCTTTTAAGGGACATTGGAATGATGCCATTGAATTTTTATTTACTTACCTGCCATCAACATCCTTCTAAGGGATCCGCATCCTAATTCCCTGTGGTTTTTTTTTTTTAATTTTTTTTTAATGTTTATTTATTTTTGGGACAGAGAGAGACAGAGCATGAACGGGGGAGGGGCAGAGAGAGAGGGAGACAACACAGAATCAGAAACAGGCTCCAGGCTCTGAGCCATCAGCCCAGAGCCCGACGCGGGGCTCGAACTCCCGGACCGCGAGATCGTGACCTGGCTGAAGTCGGACGCTCAACCGACTGCGCCACCCAGGCGCCCCTCCCTGTGGTTTTTATGTTCACTGGCGCATTATGATTTTGTTCTCTGTCGAAGACACCACGGATCCCACTCCAGAAGTGGGGGTGGCAATGACAAAGTGTTTCCCAATTTTTTCTTGTGTTTATGCAAGAAACAATTTGGAGGGGTGCCTGGGTGGCTCAGTTGGCTAAGCGTCTGACTTCAGCTCAGTCACGATCTTGTGGTTCATGATTTCGAGCCCCACGTCAGGCTCTGTGCTGACAGCGCAGAGCCTGGAGCCTGCTTCATTCTGTGTCTCCCTCTTTCTCTCTGCTCCTCCCCTGCTTGCACTCCGTCTCTCTCTGTCTCTCAGAAATGAACAAATGGTAAAAAAAAGAAACAGAAACAACCTGTCTTTGGATTCCTTCTCTCCTACACATGGTCTGGTGGCTTCTAGGGTTGACTTTCTGGCAGTCTCCTGTCTTGCGCACAAGGAGGATGGAGGCTGGTGTCTGAGGGTAGAACAGGGAGGCCTGCGATATGGAGGAAACATCTGTTGGGGATGTGAGGGGCACCACGTGTTTGCGGAGGAAGGCCTGGCCAGTGGCATCACCTGCCAGAGGGCACCTCCTCGGATGAAGCCCGGTGACATTGGGTGTCTCGGTTCAGTGCTATTGTGATGACAGAGGATGGCAGAGATGGTGTCACTGGGAAGGGTGGAAATTCATGCGACAAGTCAGCATGAGTTCCAGCATGGGACTTGGAGGGGATGCGTGGGGTTGGGTACAACCGGTCTGTTGTGTGCTTGTCTGGCAAGGGACATGTGCACCCTATGTTTATACAGCACTATCGACAATAGCCAAAGTATGGAAAGAGCCCAGATGTCCATCGACGGATGAATGGATAAAGAAGATGTGGTGTATATATATATACAATGGAGTATTACTAGGCAATCAAAAAGAACAAAATCTTGTCATTTGCAACTGTGTGGATGGAACTGGAGGGTATTGTGTTAAGTGAATTTAGTCAGAGAAAGACAAATATCCTGTGACTTCACTCATATGAGGACTTTAAGATACAAAACAGATGAAACATAATGGAAGCAAATATAATATAAAAATAGGGAGGGAGACAAAAACATAAGAGACTCTTAAATATGGAGAACAACAGAGGGTTGCTAGAGGGCTTGTGGGAGGGGGTATGGGCTAAATGGGTAGGGGGCATTAAGGAATCTACTCCTGAAATCAGTACTGCACCATATGTTAACTAATTTGGATATAAATTTAAAAAGCAAAATAAAATTTGAAAATAAAAAAAATAAAAAAGAATTGAAGGGAGGGATGAAGAGTTTCCCAGACAAACAAAGCTACAGAAGCTCATCACCACTAAAATAGTCCTGCAAGAAATATTAAAAGGAGTTCTTTAAGCTGAAAAGGAAGAGTGCTAGTTAGTAACAACAAAACATATGAAAGTATAAATCTCACAGGTAAAGAAAAATATATATTAAAGGTAGGGGGATAATCACTTATAAAGCTAGTAGGAAGTTTGAAAGATGAAAGTCGCAAAAATAACTGTAACTACATAATTACGGAGGGGACACACAAAATCAAAAGATGTGAAATGTAACATCAGAAACATAAAACATCGGGGCGCGGGTGGCTGGCCCAGTCAGCTCAGGTCATGATCTCACAGTTGGTGAGTTCTGTGCTGACCATGCAGAGCCTGCTGGGGATTCTCTTTCTCTCCCTCTTTCTCCACCCCTCCCCTGCTCATGCTCACTTGCTCTGCCTCTCTGAAAATAAATAAATAAACAAACATTTTTTTAAACACATAAAACATGGGGGAATAAAAACATAGACTTAGAATGTGTTCAAGCTTAACCTTGTTATCAACATAAAATAGACTTATAAATACAGCTTTCATATGTAAGCCTCAGGGTAACCACAAAGCAAAAACCTGTAGTAGATACACAAGGAGCAAAGAAGGGCAATCTAAACGTAACACTAAAGCGAGTCAACAAGCCACAAGGGAAGGGAGTGAGATAAGATGAAATGAAAAGAGAAGAACTAAAAAAACGACCAGAAAACAACGAACAAGACGGCAATAAGGACAAGTCTATCAATAATCACTTTACAGGTAGATGGACGACTCCGTATTTCCGAGGTGACAGTTTTCTTCAGACTGCTCTTAGCTCTGCTAGGTAGAAACCAGACACCAGCAGTGGAGGGAACACCCTGAGGTGGAGCCCTAAGTCCTTGAGTGGACAGACAGAGAGGAGCTGCAGGTGAGAATGCACGAGCTGCACATTAACACCCCAGGGTCAACATCGTGACCTTGTTGCTCCCAAGACCTGGAGGCTGACAAAGAGCCACAGGTGCAGAGCTTGTGATGTCCTCCTCCACCTCCACCCTAAGGTAACCCTTAGATTCATCACAATGCATTTGCTTTGTGGGACAGCCCCTTCCCATGGAGAAAGCCTGCCCTGAGGTTCCCTACTAACCTTGTAGGGTCAAAAACTCCCCCTCCCAACCTGTGGAGTGATTGGAAGCGTCTCCATTAAAGACCACCCCTCTGTCCACCCCAGCCCCTCCCAGCCCAGAGAGACCCATATCCAACCCAAAGTAACCTGGGACCAATCTGCACCTTGAGAATGCACTTTCCAATTAATAAACTGCTTTGCACTTGCTGCTTTCTTCCTGGCCGTCTTTATTTGAGCTCAGATCCCCATGTAAGGAATCCAAGGACCCAGACACAAAACACTGACTACCACACCAGTAACAGCTCCAATGTGGTCAAAACCAAAACCCCAAAAGAATTTTAACTGTATGGAAATTTAAAGGCCAGTTCTAAAATTTATAGGAAAGTGTACATAGCTTAGACTCTTCGGGACAATCCTGAAGAATGTCGGGTTAGTCGTGCAGATGGATTCCGGAACATACCAAGAGCATGTGGTATGAAGACTGGTGTTGGCAAGAGGCAGACACAGAGTTTGTTTTTCTTTTGCTGTGTTTAAAATTTTTTAAGTAGGCTTCATGCCCAGCATGGAGCCCAATGTGGGGCTTGAACTCACAACCTTGAGATCAAAGCCTGAGCTGAGATCAAGAGTCAGATGCTCAACCGACTGAGCCACCCAGGCACCTGTCTTTTGCTGCTTTTGAGTCTCTCTTTAACTTTTGACATTTTATTTATAATGTGTCTTGGTGTGGACCTTTCTTGGTTCATCCTATTGAAGATCTCTGTGCTTTCTGGACCTGGATGTCTATTTCCTTCCTTAGATTAGGGAGGTTTCTAGCCAATATTCCTTCAGAGAAGTTCTTGGCCCCTTACTCTTTCTCTTCTTCCTTCTAGAACCCCTAAAATGTGGATATTAGTCTGCTTGATATTGTTCCTATCTTCATTCTTTCAAATTCTTTTTTTTTCTTTTTGCTTCTATTTGAGTGAGTTCCACTGCCTTGCCTCTGGTATCTACTGTTCCTCCTCGTCTGCTGTTGAACCCACTAGTGTATTTTTCTGTCCAGTTACTGTATTCCTCACTCTGTGACTTCTGTTTGGTATTTCCTACATTTTCCCATCTCTTTGTTGAAGTTCTCCCTGTGTCCATCCATCCTTCTCCCTGGTTCAAAATCTTTATGACCATGACTTTGAACTCTGTCAGGTAAATTACTTATCTGTTTCATTAAGTTTTTTTTTTTCTTGAGGTTTTATCTTGTTATTTCTTCAACGTTTATTTATTTTTGGGACAGAGAGAGACAGAGCATGAACGGGGGAGGGGCAGAGAGAGAGGGAGACACAGAATCGGAAACAGGCTCCAGGCTCTGAGCCATCAGCCCAGAGCCCGACGCGGGGCTCGAACTCACGGACCGCGAGATCGTGACCTGGCTGAAGTCGGACGCTTAACCGACTGCGCCACCCAGGCGCCCCATTATCTTGTTATTTCATTTGTAAAATATTCCTCTGTTTTGTTTTGTTTTGTTTTTTGTTTTGTTTTTGTTTGACTCTCTGTGTTTGTTATTATATATCAGGGAAAACAGCCATCTCTCCCACTATCCAAGGAGTGGCCTCATGTAGGAGAAGAAACTTATCTTTCAATTCTGCCCAGCTCTTGGTTGCTTCTTCAGCCTTTGTGATAGTCCAAGCAGTCAGATTTATTCTTGTTAGTCCCCAGTTGCTGATGATAACTTGAGACCTGTGAGTGCTCCCAGGACAAGACCTCAGTCAGCACCTAGTTTCAGGCTGAATGGAATCCAGGCACTCAGGCAAACAGCTTTTGAACTTTGTAAATACATACTGTCCTGTGGGACTACAATTGTGCACCCTGCTGTTCTCCAGACTACTGTCCCATGGATGACGGTACAGATGTGGAGCTCCAGATGAGTGTATAAGCTCCCTTCTAAGAGATACTGGTGAGAGCTGTAGCCTCCAGACATGTGGGGGTCCTGAAGCCTGGTCCTCACACTGAGGCTTCCGGACAAGTAGATAGATCTCTTGCACAGAGAGACTTGGGGTGTGTTTCAATCTGCTGTCTGTGTGGTGCCCTGGTGTGGTAATATGCCAAGACTGTTCTCATTGTTATGGTCCCAAGGGACCCAGGAATGCAAACCCTCTGGCTTCTTGTGCTCATGGGGTGTCCCCTGTGCTGCTGCTGCAAACACTGGGGACCAGACATAAGTAAAGGTTCCCCTCCAGGAGCTCCCAGAACTGTGGAGCATGGCAGAGGGAGGGTGTGTGCACCCATTGGCTTGTGCAAGGTGCAGAGAGCACACAAGGGACTCAAAGGGACTCCCTTCATGCCTCTGTCCCGGGAGAGAGTCCCCACAGGGCCCTGTCCCATCACCAGGTGCTTTAAGATTAGCAAATGAATCTCCTACACATGTGTTTTGGACACTTTCCAGGCTGTTGGTTCTGTTCTGCACTTGGGGACAAGTGAGTCTATGCACCAAATACTTGCTAAGATTTGGAGAAACTGGGTCTCTCATACACTGCTAGTAGGGATGCAAACTGGTGCAGCCACTCTGGGAAATAGTTATTTTTTATTATTTATTTATTTATTTATTTATTTATAAAACAAAACAAGCCATTATCGTTTGACCCAGCATCCAGCTCACCAGCATTAATTCCAGAGAAAGGAAAACTTACGCCCATAAAAAACCTATACACTAATGTCCACAATAGCTTTGTTTGTAATAGTATCAAACTGGAAACAACCAGGATGTTGTTCACTGGGTGAAGGGTTAAGGATGCCCCAGTGTATCACACAGTGGAACACAACTCAGAAATAAATAGAACTGCTGGTTCATGCAGCAGGCTGGATGGATCTTGAGCACATTATGGTGAGTAAAGAGAAACAGTCCCCAAGTGTGAAATACTATATGAGTCAGCTTACATAACATTTTTGAAATCACAAAATTATGTGTATGGAGAACAGATTAGTGGTTACTATGGGTTAGGAGTGGTGGTGGGTGGTGGGAGAGGGGGCAGATGTGACTTTAGAAGGATAGCATGAGGGGTGCCTGGGTGGCTCAGTCGGTTAAGTGTCCAACTTTGGCCCAGGTCATGATCTCACAGTTTGTGAATTCGAGCCCTGTGTCAGGCTCTGTGCTGACAGCTTGGAACCTGGAGCCTGCTTCGGATTCTGTGTCTCCCTCTCTCCCTCTGCACCTCCCCAGCTTATGCTCACACTCTGTCTCTGTCAAAAATAAATAAACTTAAAAAAATTAAAAAAAAAAAGAAGGATAGCATGAGGGGGATCTTCCTGATGATGATCTCCTGCACCTTGTCTGAGGCGGTGGCTACACAAATCTACACATGTGTAAACATGACATAGAAACACACACATAGGGGCGCCTGGGTGGCGCAGTCGGTTAAGCGTCCGACTTCAGCCAGGTCATGATCTCGCGGTCCGTGAGTTCGAGCCCCGCATCAGGCTCTGGGCTGATGGCTCAGAGCCTGGAGCCTGTTTCCGAATCTGTGTCTCCCTCTCTCTCTGCCCCTCCCCCGTTCATGCTCTGTCTCTCTCTGTCCCAAAAATAAATAAACGTTGAAAAAAAAAAAAAAAGAAACACATACACACACACACACACACACACACACATGAATAAATCATAACATTACTCAAATTTTCAGTCATGAGATTCCTCTGAAAGACTTGGGAGTTATCAACTGATTCTCACTTCAGTAGACCCTAGTGCCTCAAAGTTTACAATAAATGTTATCACTTTACTCTCCAGGTTGCTTAAACTTTGCTAAGAATTTAAAGTGAATACGAAGTATAAGTGAATAGGGATATTCTCAGAAGTAACAAATTATTATACCTTGCCTACTCCCAGAAGGAATTATTCAAATATAATAAATATTCCTTGAAATTGAATGGAACTCATTTTGGATTGGCTTTTAGAAAATAATATGAGCTAATATAAATTTAAAATAAACTCAAAGATTTCAAGAACAAAAAAAACTTGCTGTTTAAGCTATAAAAAACACTAGTTCTTGAAGAAAAATTATGCTTGCTCAACCTTAACTTGGAAAGAAAAGAAATGACTTAATTATGATTTAAACTAATCACTTAGTTTACCAGGTACAAGATAAGAAGTGGGAGAATGGAACAGAACTGTATTTTTAACAACTTAAATTAGTTACAAATAAGTTTTATAATTTTACAGAAAAACATGAACACAATAATCCTACTCAGGATGAGTCTTTCGGAAAGTTGAGCTAGTTGAATGGGTCTGGTTTAGGAAGAGACCTCAGCCTTATTGATTTTAATACGTCATAAAAATAGTATTAAAGTCCTATTGGGGTTCATTGAGGTGCTTGGATTTATAGATTCATGTCATATCAGTTTGGGAAGTTTTGGGCCATTATTTCTTCAAATATTGCCCTGCCCCTTTTTCTCACTCTTCTCCTTCCATAATGCACATGTTGTTTCTTTTGAAGGTGTCCACAAGTCCTTAGGCACTGCTTACTTTGCTGATCCATGGACTTGATGATGTCAATGATCTTATCTTCAAGTTCACGGATTCTTTTTTCTGTCTGTTCAAATCCACTCTTGAACACTTCTAGTAATTCTTCATTTCTGTTATGGTATTTTTCCGCTCCAGAATTTGATTTCTTTTTACCATCTCTCTCTCTTTTCTTGATTTCTCCTTTCATTCACATGTTGTTCTCCTGTTTCCTGTAGTTCTTTGTTTATGTTTTTCTCTTGTTTGTGGATTATATTTAAGTTGTTTTAAAGTCTCTATCTGGGAAGTAAACCAATATTTGGACTTTCTTAAAGACAGTCTACCAATTTATTTTTTCCTGTGAGTGGGCTATACTCTTCTCTTTCTTTACATACCTTGTGATTTTTTTGTTGTCTTTGAAAGCCAGACTGAATATTATAATATGGCAATTCTGGAAATCAGATTATTTGCCTTCCCTTTGGTTTTCTTTTTTCCCCTTTGGATTGCTGAAGGATGTAGTAGTCCATCTGTCTAGTGAGTTTTCCAAGCTATCATTATTATTATTAATTTGCAAAGACCATATTCCTTGTCATGTGTGGTAGCTGAAGTTTCTGTTCCTTTAGCTCATGGTCCACATGCCAGGAGCTAAACAAACATTTGAAAAAAAAAATAAACAACCAGAAAAAGAGACTGATGAAATAAAGAAACATATCCCCAAACATCTCTCTCTCCCTTTGCAGATTGGCTCTGTCTTGGGTTCTCCAACACTTAGCTGGTGAATCTGCCACTGAATCTAAGGATTAGCCCAAGGTGAAAACTTGGCATCTTGTCAGGACTTTTCTGAGCATGCATTTTGCTTTGGTCGTGTATGCAGCTTTCAAAATTCCCTCATATACATGGGTGCCTTTTAATGGGTGTTTTGAATGTCCTAATTCCCCAAAGACTCTCCCCAGATTTTCTTCCTATACCTTAGACAGTCTCTTGTATGTTTTGACCATATCTTTTCTCCAGGCATCTGCAAGTCATTGGTTGTCTTGCAGTGTTTTCAAGTAATGCCCACTGCTTTTAGGGCCTGAGTTTGTGTCAGGTGAAACAGAGATAAGCTCTCCATGTCTGTCCTTCCTGTGGCTCCAGATGCATTAGAACAGGCAGAATGTGCTTTGTTCTATTCTTTCTGGAATCAGGGGCCAGGGACTCACACTGGGAACATGGATCACTCTTACTTCAAAATTGCTGTTATGCTGGTATGGGCAAGTAGAAACACTACAAAGCTTTACTTCTGTTTCTGAGTTTCCTTATATTTGATTCAGTGTTTTCCTGGGTGCTTCAAATCTTTGACAGTTTTCAAGTCTGACAATGGTAGTTCTGACCGTTTCTGCTTGCTTTTTTGATGTTTTTGTAGGAGAATGAGAGCTTACTCTACTATTCTGTCACTGTCATTCACTCTCAGTGACTCACTTTGAACAAATAGAGACTGGAAAGGGAAAGTCGTAACACTATTAGACTCATACTATCTATAGAAGAAGAGGTGAGAAAGTGGAAGGTGAGTGAGCAGAGACAGAAACAATGGCCCAGTTTCACTCAGTTACTTTGGTATATGGTAAGGTGATCTCATGTTCTAGGGAAAATAAGATTTCTGTTATCTGGAAGTTCACAAGACACACATATTAAAAAGAGGTGATTTTTCCTTGGCTTAATAGACGTGTTCCAGGAGTCTTTGTTTAGCATCCGACCCCAGACCTCCACATCCCAAGCGTGCTGTTTCTGTGACTCTGGGAATTCTACTTTAATTTTTTTTAAAACTTTATTTATTTTTGAGAGAGAGAGAGAGAGAGAGAGAGAGAGAGAGAGAGAGCATGAGCAGGGGAGAAACAGAGAGAGGAAGACACAGAATCTGAAGCAGACTCCAGGCTCTGAGCTGTCAGCACAGAGCCTGATACGGGGCTCAAACCCACGAACTGTGCGATCATGACCTGAGCCAAAGTCGGACACCTAACCTGACCGAGCCACCCAGGTGCCTCTGGGAATTCTAGTTTAAAAGAATCACAGATTAATGGTTGTCAGGGACTGGGAGGAGGAGGGAATGGGGAGTTAATGTTTGATGGGTACGGGGTTTCTTTATGGGATGATCAAAATGTTTTGGAACCAGAGAGAGGTGATGGTTGCACAACATAATGAATATACAAAACAGCACTGAATTGACACTTCAAAGTGGTTAATTTTCTGTTGTGAATTTTATGTCACTTAAAAAAAGGAACAAACACAAGTTCTGCAGGTGGAAATCGGCATTGATAGGAAAGTGCCATTCCTAAAAAAGAGAGACTTAAGCCAATCACAGACGAAAAGGGAATGCATTTTTTCTTTAGCACATAAAACCTTTTAAAAAGTCATATTTGCAGAAGTGGCAAGTTTTTAATAATTGTGTGCACTCTCCTCAACACATGTATTATTTTTGTTTTAAATTAAGAAAAAAACAGTACAACCGCTACAACCGTATATTCAGTTTCCTGTGAGCTCTGTTAATGAATCTCGGCGCAAAAGCAATCTAAGACACAGCAGGAAACTCTGCCTTTGCTCACTTCTGTACCTGCTTCTGGTCTGAGCCCGGCGCTTGTGTTCTGGGCACCCCGTGGTGGCTCCTCACTGCTCCCTGGTGACCTGAGCGCCCCCTGTTGGTCCTGAGTGACCCCTGGTCACCTGAGGGCACACTGGAGTTCTGAGCCCCCCAGTGACCTGAGTGCCCCCTTGTGGCGTGAGCACGCCCTGGTGACCTGAGTGCCCCCTGATGTCCTGACTTCCCCAGGTGTCTGGAGCACCACTTGGGAATGGTTACAACTGAGCAGCCCTTCATGACCTGTGCCCAGCCCCTCCTGTATCCCTGCAGGGAGGTTTGTGTCTGGGCTCACAATGATGCCCACTCACTCTGTCTCTTGCACAGTAATACATGGCCGTGTCCTTGGTGGTTGCTGAGCTTAGCTGCAGGGAGAGCTGGTTCTTGGACATGTCTGAGTCCATGACTAATAGACCTTGGAGAGATGGTGGGTAGTCTTTATACCATCTGGGCATGTAGTACATCCTCCCTGGCCACTGGAGACCTTTCCCTGGAGGCTGCCTGAGCCATTTCCAAGTAACACTCTTGCTGGAGACAGTGTCCCCAGAGATGGCACGGGTGAGGGATAGGACCTGTGAGGGCTGCACCACACTGGAGCCCGACTCCTGAAGATGCATCTGGGACAAGACAACTGGGGACAAAAGGAGGCAAGGTTAAATACCACATAGTTCTGTCAATGCTGCTGTGAACCATTGAATCCCCCCAATACCGACCCCACGGGAGAGCCAACATGGGGAGGAAAATGAGGAAGAAGATAGGCATTTTGCTGGGTCAGCCAGGTGCCAGCAGGCTCTGTGGCCCCTTGCAGGGATGGTATATTTAAACTGGAAACCACACCTGGAATTTTCTTGAGCATCACTAGCTGATATAAGGTCCCGGGCTCCCATCGCCTGCTGAGGCACAAGGCCTAGCAATTCTATGGCTGGGTTTCTCCAGAGGCATGCACTTAGTGCAGTGACTCCCAGATTCCGTGCATGGAATCTTCCATTTAATGCTATTTATTTTGGAGAGAGAGAGAGAGAGAGAGAGAGAGAGAGAGAGAGAGAATCTGAAGCAGGCTCCAGGCTCTGAGCTGTTGGCACAGAGCCTGATGCAGGGCTCAAACCCACAAACTGTGAGATCATGACCTGAGCTGAAGTCAGATGCTTAACTGAGCCGCCCAGGTGCCCCAGATCTTCCATTAATACTGGAGTCTGGGGGCGCTTGGGTGGCTCCGTCAGTTGACTGTCCGACTTCAGCTCACGTCATGATCTCATGGTTCACAAGTTCGAGCCCCATGTTGGGCTCTGTGCTGAAAACTCAGAGCCTGGAGCCTGCTTCAGATTCTATCTCCAGCTCTCTGTGCCCCTCCCCTGCTTGTGCTCTGTCTCACGGTCTCTAAAATAAATAAACATTAAAACAAAATTAAAAAAAATACTGGAGTCTGTATGCCCAGATCCCATTCATTCATTCACTCACTCATTCATTCAACAAACAAACCCTGAGGGCCAGTTACACAGCAGCATCCCTGCAGGTCCTAGGACCTATCAGCCAACAAGACAGATGTAGCTATTCCCTGGGATCACACCTGGGTCCTTGTGACTGAGACACAAAACAACCACCCTGGCCCCAGGAAGCTCGCGAGTGGAAGGACAGCCAGTCAGTGTTCTCATCCCTGAGGACCTACAGAGCCAGGGACATAGGCCTGGGTTTGTGTTTTGCATCCAAATGGTGGGGTGCAGTCAAGCCAAGCTAAGTGGGCTGTGGCACTCAGCATGGAACCATGGACAGGAACAGGTGTGACCCAGACACCCGGGATGGTGGACACGGCCCAGGATGGGGGGTTGGGGTGAGTGGGCAGGACCCCTTCCTCTCAAAGCACCCCTAGTTGTCAATCAGCAAATGGTGATGGCTAATGACAGATACATGCTGTATGAGGGTCTTTGAAGAGACTCCCTGTTTGGTGACACATGGATACAGGTGCTAGGTGTCCGTCCTGGTACTTTCCTGAGCAGCTCCCAGCTGGCCACATCCTGAGCCCCACTGTCCTTGGGCCTGTGGTCTTCAGCAGTCAGACATGCTGCATCCATGGTGTGAGGACAGGGGATGCCACCATTTCTCACCACATCCAAGAAGCCTGTAGGCTGGCCGACTGCTAGGGCCTGCCTACCACTGCTGGTCCCTGGAAAATGCTGACCTGCAGAGGGGAGGGCAATGGGGTGGCCATCTCCCACGCTACTCTGGTCAGTGGGAGGAGGGCAGGGCAATGTCTCTCAGCTTTGACACCCTGTATAGTTAGGCCTTCATCCCTGGCTTGGAGAGGTGTGCCTCTATGTGGAACACACATAGGCATGACCCGGGAACACGCATGGCCGTGACCCGGGAACAAGCACAGGCGTGACCCGGAAACATGCACAGCCATGACCGGGGAACACGCACTGGCATGACCTGTGAACTCCATCCAGGGGCAGGTTTCCCAGACCTGAGGTAGTCTCCAATGGAGCTCACTGGCTGGCATCACAGTACCTGAGACTGGAGACCCTTCTGGGGGACTAACCTCCAGCAGCCCCACAGTACCACCATGGGGGGTCCTGCAGAGCCAGAAAAGAAGAGCTCTGAAGGTAGATGGGAAGGCTGGTCCTCATGCCATTTGTGCTGACTATCGGGGCTGGGATCTCCGCAGCCCCCACGGCGAGTGGGCCAGTGTGACCGCATCACAGAGAAGGGCCTGCAGGCTGGGAGGCTGTTTTCCTATAAGTGGCACACTCAGTGCCCTCACCAACTTCTTCACTGGGACTTTTCTTCATTCACTTTAAGGTCTGACTGTGGCCCAGAGAGGGAAGAAACTTTCCCGCCTGAGTTGCTCTTCTCATTGTGGTTTCTGCCAGGGCACCTGCCCATCGCCAGGGTCCAGGCTTGCCTGCCCAGGAGGAAGACCCTGCTTGGTCGGGGCCACAGCAAGTGTAGTAGGGCTGCTGTGGCAAATCAGAAACCTCCAGGCTGTCAACTGTGTGGCCAGCTTCCTCCTGGGGGCCTCATTTCCTGGGCAGGCTGTTTCCTGTGCTGGGTGCCGAGAAGTTCTGATGCAGGATGGATGGGGTAGTGTCTAACTGAATTTTCTAAGAGATGGACAGAATACCCCTAGGCCTGTGGCACTTGGGAATGAGGGCCTCCCTGAGAGGGGATGCAAATGTCCACCCCAAGTTCTTGCCAGGGCCCATGGTGCAGCTTTGGAACAGGAATCACGGCTGCTACGGATGTTGCTGTGGGAGGTGCCATAGCTGAGGTGCTGTCCCAGCCCCTTCCCTCCCCAGAACCATCCCCGAGGCCAACCACAGCTGCTCACCCTCACCCACAGCCCTGCCCTTGCTGTGGCTCCCCCTGAAAGCCCACCCCGGGCTGCAAGGAAGAAAAGTAGGACGGTGTCTGTTCAAAGATTGCACCATTATACGTGTACAGAGTCTTGAGGTATCTACAAAGAAATCTATTGAAACTAAGTAATCAAGGATTCTTTAGTATACAAGCACCCAACATGTGGAAAATGAGTCTGGGAAGAAAAATGAAAACAGCAATAACATGAAAAACAACCATGAAATACCATGGTAGAAGTCTAAAAAAGGTGCAAGGTGCTTGTGCTGAAAATTATGAAGCAGTGCTCAGAGAGTCTAAATACACGAAGAGATAAGCCATACAGTACATTTATGGGTTAGAAAACTCAGTGTACTCAAGGTGCCAGTTGTCCCTGAATAACACCCAAGTTCCAGTTCAATCCCGGCAAAAATCCCAGTGGGTTTTGAAAATTGACAAGACACTTCTAAGATTGCAAAGGAGCTAGAATAGTGAAGCATTTTGAAGGAGAACAAATTTGTAGTAATCCACTGCCAGAGATGAAGATTCACGCCAATCCACAGTGATTAGGACCACACTGGTGTTACCACACAGTGTGCACAGTCAGCCCTTCATGACAGCGATGCCCATGCGATTCGGTGGGGACAGCACGGCGGAGGGAGTCTGTGCCCTTCAAACGGAAACAACGTTGATCTGAACCATATGCCATAACAACAATTAGAGAAGTTTCACACACCTAAATATAAAAGATAAAAATAAAACTTGCAGAAGAGAACAGGAGAATATTTTCGTGAACTTGGGATATTTAAATATTTCCTTCAAAGGAACAACTAAAAAAATGATACAAAATTGGACTTCTTCAAAAGGAAGCTTTAAAAGAAACTAGCGAGGGGAAAATAGGCAATCTACAGGCTGAGAGAAGAATTTACACTTACATTTATATTTGTATGCATATTTAAATTTAATACATACCCCTAAAAAGAACTCCTTCTATCATACATATTTTAAAGAGTGTAAATTAATAAAAAGAGACAAATAAATCAATAGAAATGGACAAAAGACTTTGAAAAGCACCTAAAAGTTAGACTATCCAAATGGCCAATAAATGTGGGAAGAGGCCTGAGCACCATTATCCACCTGGGAAATGCAAATGGACCTACACTGACCTACCACTAAAGAATGGTGAGCTGAGGGAGGCTGGCTCGGCCAGGAGAGTGAGCATGTGGAGCAACTCGACCTCAGGCAGGCGGGGCAAAGACAGTGGGTTCAAACACCAGTCGAGGATGGTTGGCAGTCTCTGACAAGTGATGCACTTCACTTCTGCCCCAGGAATCCCAATGCTGTTACACACCCAAGAGAAACGGATGTATTTCTTCAGCAGAAGACATTGCCGAGAAGTCTATACCAGCTGTATGAGTTTCCACTGGCTGCTGTAACAAATGACCACAAACACAGAGGTTTAAAATAGCACAAATCTCACTCAGTCTGAAGCCTGGTGCTGTGGGGCTGACGTGAAGGTGTTGGCTGAGCCATGTTCCTCTGGAAGGCTCTTGAGGGGCTGCCTGCATCACATGGCTTGCAGTCTAATAGACGTCTAATTCTGCTGTCATGTCTCCTATTTAACTGACTCTCCTGCCTCCTTCTTACAGTGACTTTCGTGATTATTCTGGGCCCAGGGCGAGTCAGGACAATCTCTCCATCTCAAGAGTCTTAACTGTGTCTGAAAAGTCCCTTTCACCATTCATGGTCACATACTCACAGCCCTGGGGGCCATCACTGTGCTGACCACAGTGGTTTACTTCATATCAGCTCCACGTTGGGAGTAATGCAGTTACACACCAATTTGAGGACAGATAAATAAACTGCTATATATCCTTGAAATTTAATATCACACAGTAATTAAGAAAAGAACAAACTGTGTAAACAACAATACAGATGCATCTTTTGAATGAAATCAAAGACATATAAGTAAAAAGTACATGAGTTCATGTATATGAGGCTGCAGGAGAGGGTGTTCCATTGTTATGGGAGCCGGAATAAAGTCATCTTTGGCAAAGTGGGTGACGAGGGGTGAATGTCAAGATGCTGTGCTCTGTGGCAAAATTCTAGACGCTGATATGTGCTGTGGTCACAAACATATACATATATGATTTAAAGATTAGTACCTTTTGCACATGATACTGTGTGCACACATCTACACATACCTGTGTATTCATTATACCTAAAAAATTTAAAGGCAAAGAGATAGAAAAAATACATACAGACGGGGAAATAATGCTTAGAGTTTAATTTGTGGAAAAGCTTAATAAAATTAATACAAACCGAGTGCGACAGAGGGAAAAAGAAAGAAAGCAGAAATTACCCCTAAGGGGAAGGAAGGGGACACCATGAAAGATCCATCCTACGGCCAGATATTAAAACAGTAACAAAGACATAGTCTAAGTAAACTTAAGGAACTAAACTGGAACAATTAAATAAAACAGACAAAAACATTCATGAAACTTTGGAAAACTGGCACAGGAAGCAACAGAAAATATGAACGGTGCAGTGTCTTCTAAAGAAATTTAATCCACAAGTATGATATTTATCATCAAAAAAGGGAAAACACACTTCATCTCAGTTTTACTGGCACATCCCCCCAGTTACTTAAAAAAGAAAGAATGCCGATCTCACACAGCCGTGCAAGGAACACTGCCCAGTTTGCTCCAGGACAACACTGCAACCTTGACGCTGAAATCTAGGAGAGTATCACAGAGGGAATAATTACAGACTAATCGTGTCTCATAAACAATAAAGCAAAAACAAAACAATGTGTGAAATAGCAAATCAGTCAACATACTAAAAGCAAAATACAACATGACCAGATAGGATTTTTTATGGACAAAGGGATAGTTTAACATTTGAAAATCAATGTTGTTCACCATGTTAACATGCAAGGGAGAAAAAAAAAAAAGTCAATAGGTGCAGAAGAATCGTTTGATAAAACTCAAGATACATTTATGACTAAAATCCATAGCAAATGTGACTAGAAGCTAATTCCTTTAAGAAAGGGCATATATGGGGACCTGACTCTGGGGCCACTCTTCTTTTAAAAACTGGGATTTATTTGACATACAGCAACATTCCTAATGGTGAAATATTGAGCGCTTGTTTCAAGGTGTTTGGTAAGACACTGTTTCTAGTCACACTGTTTGGACGTCCCAGTCAGAGCACACGGGCAGCTGGGTCTCAGCAGGTAAACAAATGCTCCTGGAGGCTGCCAGTGATGGGCCACTCCTGGAGATGACTCCCACAGGTGTGGCAGGATTAAGAACACGACTTCGGGACAGAGAGGCCCCGGGAGGAGTGTCTGTGGGTGCCAGGATCACTGGGGCAAATGGGAATCTGGAAGCTACCCCCAGAGAGTCGGTGAGGCGGTGGCAAGAACTCCTGACCCCCTCTGATTGTTCTGCCACCACCTTGCACCTGCAGCCAGCTGGCCAGGGAACAAGAGGTATCAGGACAAATACAAATCTAAATTGAAACAAAAACAGTCAAGGGTCCGACTCTTGATTTTGGCTCAGGTCATGATCTCATGGTTCGCGGGATCGAGCCTCCCATCTGGCTCTGTGCTGACAGCTCGGAGCCTGCTTGGAATTCTCTCTCTCCTTCCCTCCCTCTCTGCCCCACCACTGCTCGTGCAAGTGCTCATCTATCTCTCTCTTCCAAAAAAAGTCATTTTTCCTAGTGCAAGAAAGATAAAGAGATCTCCTCCCCCCCTTTCCTTAGAGACTTTGGGATTATGAATTCTTTCTCCGCTTCTCTGAAATGTATGTAAGACTTTATAAGCTAAATTGACCTGTTGCCAGCGGGATCACCCAGGCATGTTCCCTCAAGGACCTGGGAGCCATGGCTTTCAAATGTCATCATCTGGGAAGGCAGCGCCCCATCACCCAGTTTCTGTGAGACAGAGGGAGCCTAACTTCACGGGCACCTGGCTCCAAGTTGCAAGCCCACTTCCTGTCATAAAATATGGGAAACTTACTTTTCCTTTGGATAAAGGCAATTAGTGAGCACAGACGTCCACCCTAATTTCCAGGTGAATTTGTGATAAACAGTGCTGTCAACTTCTTGAGGCTGGTTGCATCTCTGTCAAAAACCTATTGGCCATGTTTGTGTGGATGGTTTTCCACACAGAACTCAGTTCTGTCCCATTATCTATTCCTTTGCTAGGATCACACAGTCTTTATTGCTGTAATTGTATTGAGACTTAAGACTGTGTATGATCCCCCCAACTTGGTCTTCAGCACTGTTTTGGATGCTTCAGTTCCTTTGTCCATATAAATTTAAAACTCAGTTTGCCCAGATCTACAAACAAGTTTGCTAATAGTCTGATTGACATTCTGTTAATTCTGCAAATCAGTTTGTGGGGAACTGAAATCTTTCCTATGATACACCTTGCAATATGTCTCCATTTATTTATTTATGTCTTCTTTGGTTTATTTTACCTAGAGCATAGGTCCATTTACAGGTTTTGTTAGATTTATATCTAAATATTTAATCCTTTTGGGGGGGATATTGCAAATTGTATTTTTACTTTATATATTTTTAGAACGTTTATTTATTTATTTTGAGAGAGGGAGAGTGAGCAGGGGAGGGACAGAGAGAGAGAGAGAGAGAGAGAGAGAGAGAGAATCCCAAGCAGGCTCTGCACCATCAGCACAGAGCCCTATGCAAGGCTCGAACTCACAAACCATGAGATCATGACCTGAGTTGAAACCAAAAGTTGGATGCTTAATGGACTGAGCCACCAAGGCATCCCTTACTTTAATTTTGGATTTTATTTAGACATTGGTACTATATAGAAATAGATTAATGTTTTGTTTATTGACCTGTGATCTTTCTAAAGTCACTTATTAAATTATGGATGATTTGGGGGTAGATCCCTTTGATTTTTTTTTTCTCAGAGGTACAAATACTGTCTACAAACACGGACATCTCTTTTCCTTTCACATTTGCACATCCTTCTGTATTTTTTAGTCTTATTGCCATTGTTAGAGTTTCAACTAAAATGTTGAATAGATGTGGGAAGACTGGATATCCTTGACTTTTTCCAGATCTGAGGGGGAATCACTCAGCTTTTCACCATGAAGTATGATGTTAGCTGTATGTTTCTCCTTATCAGACTGAGGAAGGGTCCTTTTATCCCAAACTCTCCAAGAGTTTTTATCGTCACTGGATGCTGTAATTTGTCAAGTAACTTCCTCTCTCAATTTACATAGTCATGTGAATACTCTCCTTTATGCATCTGACATGTTGGATGAAATTGATTCATTTAAAAATGCGGAAGCAGGGTGCCTGGGTGGCTCAGCCAGTTAAGTGTCTAACTCTTGATTTTGGCTCAGGTCATGATTTCATGGTTGTGGTATGCTGACAGCATGAAACCTGATTGAGATTCTCTCTCTTCCTCTCTTTCTGTCCCTCCCTCTTCCCTACCTCAAAAAAAAAAAACAACAAAAAAACAAAACAAAACTGAAGCAGGCTTGACTTGTTGGGATAGTTCCTGCTTTGTCATGGCATGGTATTATTTTCATATGTTGCTGATAGGATTTGCTGATACAGTAACACCTTGGATTGTGAGTAACTTGTTCTTTGAGTGTTACACAAGAAGAGAAAACATTGCTAATAAATTTTAACTTGATAAACAAGTGATGTTTTGCAATACGAGCAGTATGTGATGTCAAACATCACATAATCACAACTGAGTCCATGGTTCCTCTCTCTCTCTCTCTCTCTCTCTGTAGGACTGTGGGGGATTGTCTCCCATGCTTGGATGCTTGGTCTCAGGCCAAAGTGTTTGGCAGAAATCAGTGATTTTTAAGAATGTTGGAAGGTGTCCACAACTGGCACTCGTGTATTTTTGTCACTTCAAAGCACCTATAGGAAGTCCTCTGCTTCCAGACAAGAGTAAACTTAGGAAAGCTTTGCATCATTCTAGGTTAATCTGCCTGCAGATAGAGACCCTCTCCTCTGCTGCCTTATTGCTGGTTACATTAAATTCAGTAAATGAAAAGAGTTCATTAATTCTTTACTGTAGTCAACATGCGTGTGAGCAAATACAATGGCCTCCATGCAGGAAAAGGTTGAAAAGAAAGGCAGTAAGAAAAAGGAAATGATTATGGTGCAAGTTAAGAAGGAAATCATCGAGAAGTACAAACGAGGTATATTAGTGGCCAAAATTTCAAGATTTTATAAGACGTCTACATCGACTATTTGTACAATATTAAAGAAGAAAGAAGAAATAAGGAGGCTAGATGCAGCCGAAGGAGTCATGAGAATATCAAAGCAATCGCCATGTGTTCTGGAAGATGTTGAAAATATGCTTCTGGTTTGGATACACAAGAAACAACTAGCAAGTGATACTGTGACTGAGAACTTTACCTGCAAGAAGGCAAAGGCCTTGTACACCGACCTTGCAAGTAAACTGCCAGGTACACCAAAGGAAAATGAAAAAGGCCTCAAGGCAAGCAGGGGATGGTTCAATAACTTTAAGAGGAAAAGTGGCATCTGTAGTGTTGTGAGGCATGGAGAGGCTGTGAGTTCAGATGCTAAGGCAGCTGAGATGTTCGCTACTGAGTTCCAGAAGCTCATGGCTTCCGAGTGTTACCTGCCAGAGCAAGTTTTTAACTGCGATGAGATGGGGCTTTTTTGGAAACAGATGCCAAAGAGGACGTGCATTACAGAAGAGAATGCAGTGCCCGTCACAAGCCCATGGAAGACCATCTCGCCTTCTTGTTTTGTGCTAATGCAAGTGGGGGTTTCAAAGTCAAGTCCCTGCTCATGTATCATTCTGAGAATCCACAAGCCTTCAAGAAATGCAAGGAGAGCCAGTTAAATGTTCTGTGGAGGTTCAAGGGCAAAGCTTGGGTCACTCGTATCTTTTTTTTTTTCCAACGTTTATTTATTTTTGGGACAGAGAGAGACAGAGCATGAACGGGGGAGGGGCAGAGAGAGAGGGAGACACAGAATCGGAAACAGGCTCCAGGCTCTGAGCCATCAGCCCAGAGCCCGACGCGGGGCTCGAACTCGCGGACCGCGAGATCGTGACCTGGCTGAAGTCGGACGCTTAACCGACTGCGCCACCCAGGCGCCCCAGGGGTCACTCGTATCTTGTTGAGTAGATCAACGAGGTCTTCAGTTCTGCAGTGAAGAAATACCTTTTAGAGAAGAATCTGCCTTGGGTTATGGGTGATGCTCGTGCTTGGCCTCCAGGCTTTGAGGACGACTTACTGGAGGGATTTGAGTTCATTAAGGGCAAGTTCCTTCCTCCCAACACCACTCCAGTCCTCCAGCTCGTGGATCAGCAGGTCATTCAGAACTTTGAAAGGCTTTACACCAAAGCACGATTTCAGCGGTGCTTCGAAGTGACCGAAGGAACAAATCTTGCCCTATGAGAGCTTGGGAAAAATCATTTCCACATTGTGAACTGCCTGAAGATCATCGATAAAGCCTGGGATGGGGTCACCAAGAGAACCCTCAATTCTGCTTGCAGAAAACTGTAGCCTGGTTGCGTTCTTGGACCTGACGTAGAGGGGCTTGCTCATGAACAGCAGCCGCCAGTTGTCGATGAAGCTGTGTCCTTGGGGAAGACCAGGGGACTGGAGGTGAATGAGGATGACATTCAGGAGCTGGCAGAGGCGCATGGCCAGGAGCCGACACCAACGAACTGATGGGTCTGCATCGCGAGCAGAGGTTATGGGGGAGATCTCGTCTGCAGAGGAGGAGAAAAAGGCCAAGGAATCCCTCACTTCAAATGAGATTAGGTAGATGTGTAAAATGTGGGAAACAGTGAAACAGTCTATAGAAAAGCACCACACGAACAAGGCTGTAGCAGTGCGAGCAATGAATCTGTTTATTGACAACGCAATGCCACATTTCTGCAAAATTCTCAAAGGGAGACGAAGCAAGTGTCATTGGATAGGTTACTTGTTAAAGTTGCACAAAAAGAAAGAAGATTCCACGGAGCCAACAGACAGCAGTGATTCTGGTTGAGTGAAAGTTGGCCTACACAGTAACCGTCCTCTCTCTTGTCTCCCTCACACCAGCCACAAAGGTTTTCAAAGTAAGTGAAGGTTACTTTGTTTCTTTTTTTTTTATATTTTGTATTTTCATTATTATTTTGTATTATATTGTGGCATTGTAATCATTTTTTATGTATATTTTTGGTTTGTGATATGAATCGTCTGAGTTTCTGTTATTTCTTATGGGAAATTCACTTTGATATACAAGTGCTTTGGATTACAAGCATGTTTCCAGAATGAATTATGCTCACAAACCAAGGTTTTACTGCATCTTGTTAAGGATTTTAGCATCTATGTTAATAAGGGATACTGGTCTGAAGTTTTCTTTCTTTGTACTGACTGTACAGAGAATGTGGTCTCATGAAACACAGTGTGGAATGTTTTTATATCTCCTCATTAGATTTTGTTATTGATGATTTGTCTCTTTTTCCTTTGTCAGTCTTGCCAGCAATTGGATTGATCTTTTCAAACGATCTGCTTTTGCCGTTGTTCATTTTCTTTATTGTTTTTCTGTTTTCAATTTCAATGATCTCCATTCATCTTTATTTTCCCTTTCTTCTGATTGATTTTAGTTTATTTTGATTTTCCTTTTCTAATTTCTAAAGTAGAAGCTTAGGTTATTAACTTAAGATCTTTATTATTTTCTGGTGTAAGCATTCAATGCTATGTGTTTCCTTCTAAGCACAGATTTTGATATTTTGTAATTTTGTTTTCAGCCAATTTTGCCTTAAAATTTGGAATATAGTTTCACTTAGTTTAGAATTCTAAGTTAATGGCTTTAAAATTTTCCTTCAGCACTTTAAAGTTCTCACCCCTTGCCTTCTGCTTTGGTTGTTTTTCATGGAAAGTTTTGATGTTGTTATTAACCTTGTTCCTGTCTTCATGTTTTTTTTCTTTGCTGCTTTTAGGATTTTCCTCGGTTTTCAGGAATTTTATTTTGATGTGTCTTGATTGAATTTTCTTTAGTTTTATTCTTCTTGGGGCACTTTGGTATCCTTAGATCTGTTGATAATTTACATCAAATTCTGAAAATATTTTCCTTGATTCCAGTTATACATTATATTTACATACACATATGTGGGTATGCATGTGGAGATACATGTATACACACATATGTATGTATATGTTAGACTGCTCCTATTGTCTGTTACATTACAGGCACTTGGATTTTGTTTTTGGAGACATACATTATTCTGTGCTAAATTTTGGATGGTTTTTATTACTCTTCTTCAAGTTCACTCATGTTTTAATATGCAGTGTTAATCTTATTACCCGTATTTTTCATTTCACGTATTGTATTGTACTTTTTTAACTCCTGGAAGTTCAAAATACAGAACAGTGCTAATAAGATTCTTTTTGTGTTACGTAAAAGTATTGTGTGTTTTATTCAACACAGGCAGGTTGTGAGTGGACCATAGCCAGAGGTCACTCACTGGTCACCTGGGCTGCAACATCATGCCCTTGGCCACTGCCCAAGGGATTTCTCAATTGCCTCCTTAAAATGGAAAGATTTCCTGGAGTAGAGAACCAAGGAAGTATTAAGGACTCCTGACTATTTAAATTAATTGAGCAGAGGTGGTAAGTGACTTTACCTGTGGGGTGGTGTTAAAAAAATGCAACACATGAAGAAAGACAGTGAGTCCTTGGGGGAGGCATACACTCATAGGGAATAAAATCACACACCAGACTAATGGAGGACATATACTCCCATGCATGGGCTCAGGAGCTGGTCCCTATGCTGTGTAGTCCTGAGCACCCTCTGGTGTCTTGAGTGACCCCCCGCCATGTGACTGACCTGAGCAACTGCTGGTGACCTGAGCGTCCCATGGTGGATCCTGAGCGCCCCCTTGTGTCCTTAGCTCTCCCTGGTGACCCAAGTGCCCTTTGGTGACCTGACCATGCGCTGGTGTACCCAGCGCCCCCTGGTGACCTGAGAACCCCCTCATGACCTGGGGTGCCCTGCAGCCCAGCACCTCCTGTTTCCCTGCGGGGGGGGGGGGTTGTGTCTGGGCTCACAATGTCCACTAGCTGTGTCTCTTGCACAATAATATATGGCCATATCCTTAGTGGTCACTGAGCTCAGCTGCAGGGAGAGCTGGTTCCTGGATGTGTCAGCAGTGATGGAGATGCGGCCCTGTGTCTCCGTCTCTCTGTCTCTGTCATCTCTGCATCTCTTTATCAGTTTAACAAATGCTTTTAGTTTTATCTACTGTGCTGAAACTTTCCTTTTAGTAACCAACCAGTATATTTTAGAGAATGTTTTGTCCACCTTATTACAAAATTTTGTTATTATTTTACTGCAGGGTGGGTTTTAAATATGGATGCACGATTTTTGGAATTGAAGATTGTTATCACTATCACAGTGTTTCATAAATGGTGTTTCCCCTGGGGTATGGGATTCATGTATTGAATTATTGTACCACAGGAATGGGAGTTTTCATTAAAAGGGTCCATTGCTCTTTTGGGGATATAGCTATACCAAAGCACATGCAATTGCCCACGTTAAAGTAGCTTTCTCCCCACATGTCTGATAACATTTAAACTCATATTCTCGGGGTGCCTGGGTGGCTCAGATGGTTGAGCGTCCGACTTCAGCTCAGGTCATGATCTCACAGTCCGTGAGTTCGAGCCCCGCGTGGGGCTCTGTGCTGACAGCCCTAATTCGGATTCTGTGTTTCCCTCTCTCTTTGACACTCCCATGTTCATGCTCTGTCTCTCTCTGTTTCAAAAATAAATAAACGTCAAAAAAATAAAAAATAAAAAATAAAATCATATTCTCTCTAATACTTTGAATTATAGGAAGAGAAATGGATCATTATTTCAAATTAAGTTTTCTCAGAATTACCATAAACATTATGTAAGCTTTTCATATGTGTACCAGCATTTTGTATTCAGTGTCTTGTGGGTTTCTTATTAACAACATGTGGCCACATTTTTGCTTTTTCTTCTAGATATTATACTTCTTAATTCCTTTCCATTGTGAGGAACCCAGCCAAGGGGAGGATTCTCCTTCCTGTACCATACACACTGGAATGGCTGGCGGAATACTATAACATTTGAAACAAAAAATGAGCTTGGACGTAAGAGTCCAAGCTCTTGTCAGCATCCAGAAATAGACTAAAACTAAAGAGCATTTGAACTGAGGATGAAATCAGAATATCCCCCCTGCATTTCCAAAGTGGCTTTCATGCACCCAGGATGGGAACAGCCACACAGCTTGTGAGGCTGGACTTAGGTGGGATGCTGTAATTCATTCAGACCAAGAAGCCAGGTGGGAGACGCCCACTCCCTGGAAGCAGTTGTGGACATAGTGGTAACCCAGACACTGAGCCCCTGCCGTCCGTGAAGTGGTCTGAGTGTTTCACTCGCCAGGTTGGAGCTCAGAAATTACCCTCGCGGAATGTCAGAGAGGCAAGTGGACCCCAGGAGGAAGGAGCAAGATGCCACCCTATACAATGTGCCCTGGCCAGGGGTGAGGGCTCCTGTGATGATGTCTTGTAGTTAGAAGCCATATCATACACCAAGGAAAGAAGGGCTGTGGGCAATCTGAGGACCAATAAGGGAAGGTAACCCTGTAGAGATGGCAGAACATTTCAAGTATAATTTTCTAACATTATAAAATGGATAATATCTGTGGGTTTCAGTTAGTGCCGGCGTTTCTATTTCTGATGAGCTACCAGGGGTCTGACCAAGAACGTGTCGAGAAAGAAGTAAGGGGAGACACAGCACTGATGCGCTGACCTCTCGGAGCACTTCCTACACAGTGTGAAAAATGGCATCATCTACATGGTCCAAACATCACACTGGGACTGAAACAGAAGAGAACGCAAGCAAGCAAGAAAGGGAGGTCCCCATAGGACCAGAGTGCCAGGAAGAGAAAGCTCCAGATACTGACAGTGGGGACCTCACTCCTGCTCTGCCCCTGTTTCTGGGCTGGTCCCTGTGGTAAGGGGCCCGAAGCACCCCCTGATGTCCCTAGTTCCCCTGGTAGGTCCTGTGCGCCCTCTTGTGGATCCTGAGCGCCCCTGCAGCCCGGCCCCTCCAGGTCCCTGCACCAAGGTTTGTGACTGAGCTCACACTGACTTTCCCTCACTGTGCTTCTTGCACAGTAATACACGGCCGTGTCCTCGGTGGTCATGGAGCTCAGCTGCAGGGAGAACTGGTTCTGGGCTGTGTCAGCAGTGATGGAGATGCGGCCCTGGAAAGCCGGGTTGTAGCTGGTGCTACCTGTCCAGTACCCGAGCCACTCCAACCCTCTCCCAGGGCGCTGGCGGATCCAGTTCCAGTAGTAACTGCTGGTAACGGAGCCTCCGGAGACAACGCAGGTGAGAGAGAGGGATTGTGAAGGCTTCACCAGTCCTGGGCCGGACTCCCGAAGTGTAAGTTGAGATAGGACACCTGGGGGGTAAGGAGAGTCATGGTGAGTCTGTCTCATCCCACAGAAAGGCCCTAGTCGATCTCAGAGCCCCCAGATCCTCACCCAGGGGAGCTGCCAGCAGGCAGAGGAGGGACCACAGCATCTGCATTTCTGTCTTCTGGATGGAGACCCAACACACTGGCCTTGGCCTGTGATGCGGGTCTTTTCTGGGAGCACCTCAGGTGATTTGCATGTGGGTCCCGTGGAGCAGGGGAGGCATTAAAAATGCTGAACCCGGGTGACTGTCGCCAGTTCCTGGTGTCCTGGTGTTGGGTGGTGTGGGGACCCACTGAGGCTGGTCCTAGTGATCTGGGCTCCAGTTCTGCCTGTGCTGATTTCTGGCCCTGTTTGCTTGAGAGGGTTAGTGTTGCAGTTGATGAAAATTTGGAAATCTTACCAAGTTTCTCTTATATTCTATTGTCAGGCTGTGCAACTGTGGACTAAGTTTCAAGCTCCAGGGCTAACTGTTCACAGAAACAGAGGATGAGGCAGTGGTCCAGAGTCCAGGCCCTTGACTGCCTGCCTGGTTTGGGTCATTCTCCTTCTACATTCAGATATGGGGTCCTGGAAATGATTGTAATGGATAGGATCTCCAGTGCTCCATCTGTAGGAGGGGGCATTAGGAGATATACTCCAGAATTTACATAAGAAAAGGAGCTCATCCATATGAGGAGCAGGGCAGAAGGATTGGTGGCTGTGTCTGGACTCAGGTCATGAAGTTTCCCTGAAGGTGGAGAGGAGACACCCCACTGGAAAGGAGGTCTAGTAGACCTCTGCGTGTGGACATTGGCATTCCCATTCTATTTCCACTCTAGAGGGTCAAGAGAGTTGGCAGTCAGGCCATTACCTGCCAGGAGTAAAATGAATATCTATTCAGGTGAGAAACATGATATTTAATTTAAAAGTTATAACTTTGCCTGAAAAGTGGGGTCCCCAGTTACAAAGCCAACTTCCTCCAAGATATCTCTATAAGCCACAACATACAAAGATTCTTTAGTCAGAATTCTTGTGAGTCATTCCTAAATATGAACACTCTGCTATAAGTAGTAGAAGAGATCTCCAAAACAACTACACAGAGAAGAAGAAAAGGAAACAAAGACTTGGACAGGAAATCTGCACAGAGAATGGAAGAGGGAAATAAACAATCTATGTAATACATTATCTGAGGTGGAAAAATACGTTAATAAAATGAAGGTATGAATTCAACCAATATGAGTAGAATGCTGTTAAAAGGGTGAATGCATATAGGAATGAAAAAACCACCTGGGAGTTTCTAATAAAGTTGAAATTATGTTTTAGGCTTAGAAGACCAAGTTGATATAATACCAGAGAACAACGAGAATTTCTATAGAAAGAGCAACACGATTAGTAAATACTCCATTGTGTTGATGTCCCACATTTTCTTTATTCATGCTCATATTAAGGACATTATGAATGAAGCTGCCATAAACATTCATGTGCAGACTTTAATGTGGGTATTAGTTCCAATTTAGTCCCATAGATAAGTAAGAAGACATTTGCTGGTTTGTGTCCTAAGTTTGGTTCAGATCTGTAAGAAACTGCCAACATGTCTTCCAAAGTACTTATACCATTTTGGAGTTCACTAGCAATGAGTTAGCTTCTTTTCCATCTACATATATATATTCATTGGTGAGGTGTCTGTTCAGATCTTTTCTCCATTTTTACACTGGGTTGGTTTCTTATGGTCAAATTGAAGAATTCCCTGCATTTTTTTTTTCAAATTTTTATTTAAATTCTAGTTAGCTAACATATAGTGTAATATTGGTTTCAGGAGTAGAATTTAGTGATTTGTCACTTACATGTAATGCTCATTATAACAAGTGCCCTCCTTAATACCCATCACCCATCTAGCCCATCCCCCACCCACCTCCCCTCTAGTAACCATCAGTGTGTTCTCTATAGCTAAGAATCTGTTTCTTGGTTTTCCTTTCTCTTTTTTCCCAATGTGATTGTTTTTTTTCTTAAATTTCACACATGTATGAAATTATATGGTATTTGTCTTTCTATGATTGAGATATTTTTCTTAGCATTATACTCTCTAGCTCCATCCACATCACTGTAAATGGTGATTTCATTCTTTTTTATGGCTGAGTAATATTCCCTTATATATATAATATTCCATTATATATGTGTATATATATATGTATATATACACACAAATATATATCTATGTCTCACATCTTCTTTATCCATTCATCAGTTTATGGACACTTGGACTTTTTCCTTAATTTGCCTACTGTCGATAGTGCTGCTATAAACATTGGGGTGCATGTGCTCCTTCACATCTGTATTTTTGTTTCCTTTGAGTAAAAACTTAGAAGTACAATTGCTGTATCAGAGAGTAGTTCTATTTTTAACTTTCTGAGAACCTCCATACTGTTTTCCAGAGTGGCTGCACCAGTTTGCACTCCCACCAACAGTGCAAGTGGGTTTCCCTTTCTTTGCATCCTTGCTAACGCCTGATATTTCCTGATTTGTTAATTTTGGCCATTCTGACAGGTGTGAGGTGGTATCTCACTGTGGTTTTGATTTATATTTCCCTGATTATGAGTGATGTTGAGCATTTTTTTCATGTGTCTGTTAGCCATCTGGATGTCTTCTTTGGAAAAGTGTGTATTCATGTCTTCTCCCCATTTCTTCCCTGGATTATTTGCTTTTTGAGCATTGAGTTTGATAAGTTCTTTATAGATTTCGGATACTAACCCTTTATCATATATGTCATTTGCAAATATCTTCTCCCATTCTGTAGATTGCCTTTTAGTTTCCTTGATTGTTTCTTTCACTGTGCAAAAACGTTTTTATCTTGATGAGGTCCCAGTAGTTCATTTTTGCTTTTGTTTCCCTTGCCTCAGGAGACATGTCTAGTAAGAAGCTACTAAGGCTGATGTCAATGAGGTTGCTGCCTGTGTCCTCTTCTAGGATTTTGATGGTTTATTATCTTACATTTAGGTCTTTTATACATTTTGAACTTATTTTGTGTATATTGTAAGAAAGTGGTCCAGTTTCATTCTTCTGCATGTTGCTGTACAGTTTTCCCAACCCCATTTGTTGAAAAGACTGTCTCTGTTCCATTAGATATTTCCTGCTTTGTTGAAGATTAGTTGACTGTATAGTTGCGGGTCCATTTCTGGATTTTCTATTCTGTTTCATTCATCTATGTGTCTGTTTTTGTGCCGGTACCATACTGTGTTGATGATTACAGCTTTGTAGTATAGCTTGAAGTCTGGGATTGTGATGCCTCCAGCTTTGGTTTTCTTTTTCAGGATTTCTTTGGCTATTTGGGGTCTTTCATTGTTCCATAAAACTTTTAGGACTGTTTGTTCTAGCTCTGTGAAAAATACTCAAACATCTACTCAAAGAGCAGTATTAAAGGCCACTATTATGGGTTTACAACAATTTCCTAACCAACCTATTAATATTGTAGTAGATTCTCTTTTTTTTTTAAGTTGTCCTTTTGTTTATTTATTTTTTTTATTTATATATGAAATTTATTGTCAAATTGGTTTCCATACAACACCCAGTGCTCATCCCAATGTAGTAGATTCTCAATATGTAGTTTATGTGATAGAGAATATAGAACAGGCCTCTGTTAGGGAATTAACGGATCCCTCCTTATTGTCATTATTTTTAACTTTACAAGCCTTACTAGGTGAACAAGCATACCCTCTTTTTATCACTCACATAAGAGCACATTCAGGTTTACCTGGACCTTTAACAGAAGGAAACGAGTTTGCAGACCAATTTGTTGACTACAATATAGCTTTTAAAACTGCTCGATTATCTCATGACTTTTTTCATCAAAATTATAAGTCCCTTATTAAACAATTCCATCTCACAGTTACTCGAGAGAAACACATTGTTGCTGCTGGCCCTGACTGTCAATAGCAATCAGGAGGACACAGCAATGGGGAATAAACCCCACAGGTCTAAATGAAAATAAGCGTTGGCAAGCTGATATGACATACTATGCCCCATTCGGGCATCACAAATATATCTGCATGTCTGTGGAAACCTTTTCAGGATTTATAATGGCCTCTATTCACACTGGAGAAAGTGCAAAAAATATCATTCTTCATTTTTTTACATGCACTTTCACAAGCCAGTAAACCTCAACAAATTAGAACTGACAACAACCTGGATAACTTTCCTCCATGGTAAAGGCATTCTTCCAAAGTTGGAATATACAACACATTATGCGCATACCATATCACTCTACCAGACAAGCTATTATGGAATGTACACATGCCACTTTAAAACAAATGCTTCACAAACAAAAGAGGGAAAACACAAAATGCTTCCCCATGGAATTCACTACATAAAAACTTCTACATTCTAAATTTTTGGAAATTGTGATTCCCATGGCCTCACAGCTTCCCACCAGTATTTTGCACCATCTCCCAGCTCAAATATCAGAGCCAAGGTGCTACTTAAAGACATATTCATGGAAGGGACCATATGAACTGATAACATGGGGACGGGCATATGGATGTCTTCTTCTCCCATCAGGATCCCACTGGGTTTCTGCCTGTCTGATTAAACCATACCAGGAGTTGATTCTTCAACTCTCTTCCTCAGATGGCCAATTTGTCCTTACAAGGACAACAGGGGAGACAATGCCCGCAAACGACCAAGGTATATGACGTCACCTGGGACAACTTAAGAAGCTCCATCGACATGCCACCAAAGTCATGCACTGTGTCAGAGCGCCATCTACCATAGAAAAAATGTTTGTAGCATATATTTAGCTGTGGTTTCTCAGGTTTCGGTAAGGTAATGATTTGCTTAATCTTTTTCTTTATCCAGACTGCTACTACTTTTTCATCACCGTGTTGGCCTCACATCATAGATCCTCCTTTCTTTAAGTCAGTTAATATAACATTTGACAACCCACATTATGTTTTTGAAGTATCTCCTCTGGCTTGGTACACAGCCTGTATCAGCCATCATGTTACTAAACTTTCTATCTCACAATGTTTATCCTAAAAAGACAGCCTCAAATTTGGCTGCCAGTAAATCTAATAAGGCCCTGGGAAGGGTCCAGTGGCCTCTGAATTAGCTGAATTATCCCAAGCCATTTCTTTTTAAAATAATTTTATTTTTTTATTTTTAAAAATTTACATCCAAATTAGCATATAATGCAACAATGATTTCAGGAGTAGATTCCTTAATGCCCCTTACCCATTTAGCCCATCCCCCCTCCCACAACCCCTCCTGTAACCCTCTGTTTGATCTTCATATTTATGAGTCTCTTCTGTTTTGTCCCCCTCCCTGTTTTGATATTATTTTTGTTTCCCTTCCCTTATGTTCATCTATTTTGTCTCTTAAAGTCCTCATATGAGTGAAGTCATATGATTTTTGTCTTTCTCTGACTGACTAATTTCACTTAGCATAATACCCTCCAGTTCCATCCACGTAGTTGCAAATGGCAAGATTTCATTCTTTTTGATTGCCAAGTAATACTCCATTGTGTGTGTGTGTGTGTGTGTGTGTGTGTGTGTGTGTGTGTATCACATCTCCTTTATCCATTCATCCATCATTGGACATTTGGGCTCTTTCCATACTTTGGCTATTGTTGATAGTGCTGGTATAAACATGGGGGTGCATGTGTCCCTGTGAAACAGCACACTTGTATCCCATGGATAAATGCCTAGTAGTGAAATTGCTGGGTCATAAGGTAGTTCTATTTTTAGTTTTTTGAGGAATCTGCATACTGTTTTCCAGAGTGGCTGCACCAGCTTGCATTGCCCCCAAGAATGCAAAGAGATCCTCTGTCTCTGCATCATGAACAACATCTGTTGTTGCCTGAGTTGTTAATGTTAGCCATTCTGACAGGTGTCAGGTGGTATCTCATCGTGGTTTTGATTTGTATTTCCCTGATGATGAGTGATGTTGAGCATTTTTTTGTGTGTCAGTTGGCCATCTGTATGTCTTCTTTGGAGATGTGTCTATTCATGTCTTTTGCCCATTTCTTCACTGGATTATTTGTTTTTTGGGTGTTGAGTTTGATAAGTTCTGTGTAGATTTTGGATACTAACCCTTTATCTGAGATGTCATTTGCAAATATCATCTCCCATTCTGTTGGTTGCTGTTTAGTTTTGCTGATTGTTGCCTTCACTATGCAGAAGCTTTTTATTTTGATGAGGTCCCAGTAGTTCATTTCTGCTTTTGTTTCCCTTGCCTCCAGGGATGTGTTGAGGAAGAAGTTGCTGTGGGTAAGATCAAAGATGTTTTTGCCTGCTTTCTCCTCGAGTATTTTGATGGATTCCTGTCTTACACTGAGGTCTTTCACCCATTTTGAGTTTATTTTTGTGGATGGTGTAAGAAAGTGGTCCAGGTTCATTCTTCTGCATGTCACTGTCCAGTTTTCCCAGCACCACTTGCTGAAGACACTGTCTTTATTCCACTGGATATTCTTTCCTGCTTTGTCAAAAATTAGTTGGCCATATGTCTGTGGGTCCATTTCTGGGTTCTCTATTCTGTTCCATTGATCTGAGTGTCTGTTCTTGTGCCAGTACCATACTGTCTTGATGATTACAGCTTTGAAGTATAGCTTGAAGTCTGGGATTGTGATGCCTCCTGCTTTGGTTTTCTTTTTCAAGATTTCTTTGGCTATTCGGGGTCTTTTCTTGTTCCATACAAATTTTAGGATTATTTTTTCTAGCTCTGTGAAGAATGCTGATGTCACTTTGATCGGGATTGCATTGAATATGTAGATTGATTTTGGTACTATTGGCATTTTAACAATATTTGTTCTTCCTATCCAGGAGCATGGAATCTTTTTCCATGTTTGTGTGTCTTCTTCAATTTCTTTCATAAGCTTCCTATCGTTTTCAGCGTATAGATTTTTCACTTCTTTGGTTACGTTTATTCCTAGGTATCTTATGGTTTTTGGTGCTACTGTAAATGGGATAGATTCCTTGATTTCTCTTTCTGTTGCTTCATTGTTGGTGTATAGGAATGCAACCAATTTCTGTGCATTGATTTTATATCTTGCAACTTTGCTGAATTCATGAATCAATTCTAGCAGTTTTTTTTGGTGGAATCTATTGGGTTTTCCATATAGAGTATCATGCCATCTGTGAAGAGTGAAAGTTTGACCTCCTCCTGGCCAATTTGGATGCCTTTTATTTCTTTGTGTTGTCTGATTGCAGAGGCTAAGACTTCCAATACTATGTTGAATAATGGTAGCGAGAGTGGACAACCCTGTCTTGTTCATGACATTAGGGAGAAAGCTCTCAGTTTTTCCCCATTGAGGATGATATTAGCGTTGGGTCATTCATATATGGCTTTTATGATCTCGAGGTATGGTCCTTCTATCCCTACTTTCTTGAGGGTTTTTATCAAGAAAGGATGTTGTATTTTGTCAAATGCTTTCTCTGCATCTATGGAGAGGCTCATATGGTTCTTGTCCCTTCTTTTATTGATGTGATGGATCATGTTAATTTTTTTGCAGGTATTGAACCAGCCCTGCATCCCAGGTATAAATCCCACTTGGTGGTGGTGAATAATTTTTTTAATGTATTGTTGGATCTGGTTGGCTAATATCTTGTTGAGGATTTTTGCATTCATGTTCATCAGGGAAATTGGTCTATTGTTCTCCTTTTTAGTGGGGTCTTTGTCTGGTTCTGGAATCAAGGTAATGCTGGCTTCATAGAAAGAGTTTGGAAGTTTTCCTTCCATTTCTATTTTTTGGAACACCTTCAAGAGAATAGGTGTTAACTCTGCCATAAATATTTGGTAGAATTCCCCTGGAAAGCCATCTGGCCCTGGACTCTTGTTTTTGGCAGATTTTTGATTACTAATTCGATTTCCTTACTGGTTATGGGTCTGTTCAAATTTTCTATTTCTTCCTGTTTCAGTTTTGGTAGTGTATATGTTTCTAGGAATTTGTCCATTTCTTCCAGATTGCCCATTTTATTGGCATATAATTGCTCATAATATTCTCTTTATTACTGTTTTTATTTCTGCTGTGTTGGTTGTGATCTCTCCTCTGTCATTCTTGATTTTATTTATTTGGGTCCCTTCCTTTTTCTTTGTGATCAAACTGGATAGTGGTTTATCAATTTTGTTACTTCTTTCAAAGAACCAGCTTTTTATTTCATTGATCTGTTCTGTTTTTTTTTGTTTGTTTGTTTTTGTTTTTTGTTTCGATAGCATTAATTTCTGCTCTAATCTTTATTATTTCCTGTCTTCTGCTGGTTTTGGGTTTTATTTGCTGGGTTTTTTTCCAGCTCTTTAGGCCTAAGGTTAGGTTGTGTATCTGAGATCTTTCTTCCTTCTTTACGAAGGCCTGGAATGCTAGATACTTTCGTCTTATGACCGCCTTTGCTGAGTCCCAGAGGTTTTGGGTTGTGGTGTTATGTTTTTCATTGACTCCCATATACTTTTTAGTTTCCTCTTTAACTGCTTGGTTATCCCATTCATTCTTTAGTAGTATGTTCTTCAGTCTACAAGTATTTGTTACCTTTCTAAATTTTTTCTTGTGGTTGATTTCGAGTTTCATAGAGTTGTGGTCTGAAAATATGCACGGTATGATCTCAATCTTTTTGTACTTACTTAGGGTTGATTTGTGTCCCAGTATACGGACTGTTCTGGAGAACATTCCATGTACACTGGGGAAGAATGTATATTCTGCTGCTTTAGGATGAAATATTCTGAATATATCTGTTAAGTCCATCTGGTCCAGTGTGTCATTCAAGGCCATTCTTTCCTTGTTGATTTTTTGATTAGATGATCTGTTCATTGTTGTGAGTGGGGTGTTGAAGTCTCCTACTCTTATGGTATTCTTATCAGCGAGTTTCTTTATGTTTGTGATTAATTGATTTATATATTTGGGTGCTCTCACATTTGACACATAAATGTTTACAATTTACACGTTTACAAATGTTTACAAGGTCTTCTTGGTGGATAGACCCCTTGATTATGATATAATGCCATTCTGCATCTCTTGATACAGTCTTTATTTTCCAGTCTAGATTGTCTAATATAAGTATGGCTACTCCGGCTTTTTTTTTTTTTTTTTTGCTGTTGGCCATTAGCATGATAGATGGTTCTCCACCGTCTTATTTTTAACCTGAAGGTGTCTTTAGGTCTAAAGTGGGTCTCTTGTAAACAGCATATAGATGGATCTTGTTTTCTTCTCCATTCTGTTACCCTATGTCTTTTGATTGGAGCATTGTGTCCATTGATGTTTAGAGTGAGTACTGAAAGATATGAATTTATTGCCATTATGATGCTTGTAGAGTGGGAGTTTCTGGTGGTGTTCTCCGGTTCTTTCTAGTCTTTGTTGCTTTTGGTATTTATTTATTTATACAGATATATTTTCATCCTTTCTCCCCTCAGAGATTCCCCCTTAAAATTTCTTGCAGGGCTGGTTTAGTGATCACAAATTCCTTTAATTTTTGTTTATCTGGGAAACTTTTCATCTCTCCTTATATTTTGAATGACAGCCTTGCTGGATAAAGAATTCTTGGGTGCATATTTTTCTGATTCAGCACACTGAATACATCCCACCACTCCTTTCTGGCCTGCCAAGTTTCTGTGGGTAGGTCCACTGCAAACCTGATCTTGTATGTTCCCTTGTATGTTAGGGACTTTGTTTCCCTGTTGCTTTCATGATTCTCTCCTTGCCTGAGTATTTTGTGTATTTGACTATGATATGCCTTGTTGCTGATTGGTTTTTGCTGAATCTAATGGGGGTCCTCTGTGCTTCCTGGATTTTGATGTCTGTGTCTTTCCCCAGGTTAGGAACATTTTCTGCTATAATTGGCTCACATAACCTTTCTACCCCTATTCCTCTCTTCCACTTCTGGGACCCCTATGATTCTCATGTTGTTCCTTTTTAATGAGTCACTGATTTCTCTAATTCTTAAATCATGCTCTTTTGCCTTAATCTCCCTCTTTTTTTCTGCTTCATTAGTCTCCATAAGTTTGTCCTCTATATCACTGATTCTCTGTTCTGCCTCATCCATCTGTGCTGCCGCTGCATCCATCCGTGATTGCAGCTCAGTTATAGCAGTTTCAATTTCATTCTGGCTATTTTTTACTTTTTGTATCTCTGCAGAAAGGGATTCTCATCTATTTTTGACTGCAGCTAGTATTCTTATTAATGTGATTCTAAATTCTGGTTCAGACACCTTGCTTGTACCTGAGTGGTTAAATCCCTGGCTGTCGTTTCTTCGTGCTCTTTCTTTTGGAGTGAATTCCTTCATTTTGTCATTTTGAAGGGAGAAAATGAATTAATGAGGTAGAAAAATTAAAATTAAAAAATATTAAAATTAAAAAATTAAACACACACACACACACACACAAATCAAATAAATGATGCCAGATCCTAGGTGTGTTTTGGTCTGGGTGTTGAAAGTGATTTGACAGATTAGAGAAAAAAAGGGTGGGGGAAAGAAAAAAAGGAAATCTTTTGAGAATGTTAAAAAATGAATACACTGAAGTAGACTAAAATGAGATGATGGGAGTAAAATAGAATTTGAAAAAAATATACCCAAAAGTAAAGAATATAGTAGAAAAAAATAAATAAAAATATTTTAATAAAAATTAAAGATAAAAATGAATTTTTTCTCTTTCTGTATTCAAGAAAAAGAAAAGAAAGAAAAAATAGAAATAAGATTAAAAAAGAAAAAAAAGAAATCATTTGAAAATTCAAAAAGTGAATACACTGTAGCAGACTAAAATAAAATGATGGAAGTAAAATAGAATTTGAAAATAATTACATAAAAGAAAAAAATATAGTAAAAAAATTAAAGAAAAATATTTTTAATAGAAATTTAAAGTAAAAATGAAGTTTTTCTTGGGGAGCCTGGGTGGCTCAGTCAGTTGAGCCTCTGACTTCGGCTCAGGTCACGATCTCACGGTTCGTGAGTTCAAGGCCTGCATCGTGCTCTGTGCTGACAGCTCAGAGCCTGGAGCCTGCTTTGGATTCTGTGTCTCCCTCTCTCTCTGACCCTCCCTCGTTCATGCTCTGTCTGTCTCTGTCTCAAAAATAAATAAACATTAAAAAATTAAAAAAAAATTTTTTTTCAACATTTATTTATTTTTGGGACAGAGAGAGACAGAGCATGAACGAGGGAGGGGCAGAGAGAGAGGGAGACACAGAATCGGAAACAGGCTCCAGGCTCTGAGCCATCAGCCCAGAGCCCGACGCGGGGCTCGAACTCGCGGACCACGAGATCGTGACCTGGCTGAAGTCGGACGCTTAACCGACTGCGCCACCCAGGCGCCCCTAAAAAAAATTTTAAAAATGAAGTTTTTCTCTTTCTGAATTCAAGAAAAAGAAAAGAAATAAAAAAGAGAAAAAAGAAAAAGAAAAAAAGGGAATTGTTTGAAACTTTGAAAAGGTGAATACACTGAAATAGACTGAAATAAAATGATGGAAGTAAAATAGAAATTGAAAAAATTTACCCACAAGTAAAAAATATAGTAATAAAAATTAAAGACAGATATTTTAAATAAAAATTGAAAATAAAAATTAATTTTTTTCTTTTTCTGTATCAAGAAAAATAAGTGTAAAAGAGAAGAAAACAAAAGAAAGAAAATTGAATAGATGGACTTGCTAACAGATTGAAGTAGGACTGAAATTACTTTGTTTTCCTCTAGAAGTCAGACTATGTAGCACTTTATAGTCCACAAACTAAGCTGGCAGTGAGACTTGTGTTCTTGAAGAGTGAAGTTGGCCCAGTTGGGCGGGGCTCAGTGTAATGGCTCTGCTCTCCACTAGATGGTGGTGCTAGCCTACTGGTGTGGATTGTTGTGGCGCTCGTAGGTGCATATGCGCATGCACGGGAACGGTGAAAATGGCGCCACCCAGCTACCTGGTCTGTTCTCCCGGATCAGTAATCAGGCACCCGTCCTTTGTCTTCAGCTCTTGTCCACTCCCTGATCCTTCACTCTGTGTGACCAGGCCCCAGGCAGTACCTTGCTCCTGAGTTTTGTCTCAGATGCGACTGTTTTCTCCGGACCTTTACTTCCAAAGGACTGTGGCTTTGACCCCCTCCTTCCCTCTGTGGGAGGGTCTCACCCAGCAATGGCTGAATGAGCGATGGGCAAATGTCAGCTGCAGCCAGGAACGCTCGCTGGACCCTGTTGTTGCTGGTGCCCCAAGACTGTGGACAGGTGCCAGCCCGTCCCAGAAAATGTTCGTGAGACAGTGTAGCAGCAGCTTTTCAGGGATTATGGAAAATCACAACACACATCTGGTAGTAGGCTTCACCCTTAATGACTTTTTTCCAGCACCAGTGAGTGTGGCCATTTTATGGGGTCTGCTGGGACCAGGTGGCTTCAACAGTTTCTACCAAATGTCCTTCCAGCAGTGGAACCACTTTTCTCTGTGTGGCTTGAGAACCTCCCGGACCCCACTCTGTTCCTGGGATTCTCCCTTCTCACCAGAGCACCGCCAGGTATCGAGCTGCGGAGTTGCAGCCTTTGTGCTCCCCTTGTTTACAGTCTTAATGGAATTTAAACCCTCTCCTTTCTCCTTTCTCCCTTTTTAGTTTAGTCCCTGTGGCTGTTTCCAATTTTCCAATTTCTCTCCAGCTGCTTTTGGGGAGGGGTGCTTTTACTGTATTCTCTCCACCCCCGCCAGTCTCTGTCCTCTGTCTGCTCACAAAAAGACCTCCCTTCCTGCTCCCTCTTGCTCCCCAAGTTCACCTCTCCACGCCGCGTACCTGCTGAACTCAGGTGGTTCAGGTTGTGCAGATTGTTGTGTTAATCCTCCAATCAGTTTTCTAGGTTTGTAGGATGGTTTAGTGTTGGTCTGGCTGTATTTCACGGACATGAGACACACAAAATTCTTCCATGCTGTTCTGCCATCTTGGCTCCTCCCTCCAGTCCAAGCCATTTCTAAGTGGAGTCCTAAAAGATTTGTTGGATGGCTTGTTGTCTTCCTTATCTCATTGGTTGTCATGTTACCACAGCCTCTGTTGTAGCTGTCTCCCTGACAGAGTCTATCCATACTTCTAAAGTAGTCAATCACATAATGACTAACATCACCCAAGCAATGAGTAGTCACAGATTGATAATGGTATCATGCAGAGACTGCAAGCTGCAGAAGCAGCACTCCAATGGATGGGGGACTGCCAACAGGCACTTGCTGATCGTCAAAATATACAATGTGACTGGCAACATGACAATATTTGTGTCACTCTCTTACAGTATAATACGTGTCACCACTCCTGGGATTTAGTGAAAAAACACTTACAAGGATTTTTCCACCAATTTACAGTCTGAGATTAATGCTCTGTCTTCCCAGCTGCATCAACAACTGTTAGATACTCAACAGGAAACACAGATACAAGTGGAACATGAGTTATTTGACAATGCGATATGGTTGAATCCAACCTACTGTTTCCTTGGCCTCTAGTTACATATTTGGATTATTGGAGCTCTTTGCTTATTAATCTTGATATTAATTTCTCATAGCCCTCTGAATGATCTACTCAATAGTGGCCTCCTCAAGAGGTCATGAATGACAACTGATTGCCCTACTCAACTCCGATGAACAAGAAGATTATTCAAGCAAAAAAGGGGATATGTGGGAAATCAAATAGCTATTTTCTGGGTTAAGAGATTATAGGGAACACATTACACTGCTTTCTGGCCATACTGAAAACAGCTAACCAGTGTCTGGTTAAAGTGTATTTAGGGGTTGGTTCCTGCCTGTGCTCATGAATTCCTTAGACCATGTTATCTATGGAATATTTTATCTTGTTATCCACCCTGTTTTCAGCATCTGCTCTTCTGTAGTCTTGGGAATGCTTTTTTTTTTTTTTTGCCTGATTTCTATGCTTTCTGTGTTCTTCTGGCATGTAACCACGAACATATTGTGTGATGTTTTCCTTATAAATTGTGCCTAATAAATACAGAAGCTTGAGAGCAGCTCAGGGAGATTTCCCTTAGCCTCCATCTCACCTCTCTTGACTTGTGGAGTCTTGAGTAATCCTTTCTTCCATCTTTGGCTTTGCTGGACAAAGCCAAAAGCTGAACCCACAGTTTATATGTTTTACTGGTTTTTTTTTTGTTTCTATATCATTGATTTCTGATCTTTAAAAAAATTTTTTTTTCAAGAGAGAGCACCAGTGGGGAAGGGGAAGAGAGAGAAGGGGACAGAAGATCCAAAGCAGACTCTATGCTGACAGCAGCTAGCCCGATGTGGGGCTCGAACTCACAAAATGTGAGATCATGACCTGAGCTGAAGTCAGATGCTCCACCCACTGAGCCACTCAGGTGCCCCTCTGCTCTAATCTTTTTTATTTCCCTTCTTCTCCTGGATTTAGGCTTTATTTCCTTTCCCTTTTCTAGCTCCTTTAATTGTAAGGTTAGGTTGTGTATTTGAAATGTTTCATTCTTTTTGAGGTAGGCCTGTATTACTTCCCTCTTAGGACTGTCTTTGCTGCATCCCAAAGGTTTTAAACTGTCATGTTTAATTTTCATTTGCTTCCTTGTATTTATTTCTTCTTTAATTTCCTGGTTAACCCATTCATTCTTTAGTATGATGTTATTTAACCTTCATATATTTGTTGTCTTTTCAAATTTTTTCTTGTGGTTGACTTCAAGTGTCATAGCATTGTGATCTGAAAATATGCATGGTATGATTTGAGTCTTTGTATTTGTAGATGACTGATTTGTGACCTAGTATGCGATCTAATCTGGAATGTTGCATGTGAACTTGAAAAGAATGTATAGTCTGCTGCTTTAGGATGGAATGTTCTGAATATGTCTGTTAAGTATATCCAGTCCAGTGTGTCATTCAAGGCCATTATTTCCTTATTGATTTTCATCTTAGATGATATGTCAATTGTTGTAAGTGGGATGCTAAAGTCCTCTATGATGATGATATTATTATCAATAAGTTTCTTTATGTTTATTATTAATTGATTTATATATTTTGGTGTTCCAAGTTGGAAGCATAAATATTTATAATTGTTAGACCTTCTTGATGAATAGATCCCTTAATTATGATATAATGCCCTTCTTCATCTCTTGTTATAGTCTTTGGTTTAAAAATGAGTTTTATGATACAAATATTGCTAATCTACTTTTACTTTGGCATCCATTCATATGGTAGATGGTTCTCCATTTCCCCCACTTTCAATCTTCAGGTGTCTTTAGGTCTAAAATGAATCTCTTGCATGCAGCATATAGATGGGTCTTGTTTTTTTTTATTTTTTTATTTTTTTAATCTGTTCTGATACCCTATGTCTTTTGATTAGAGCATTTAGAGCATTTGGATTCAAGGTGATTATTGATAGATATGAGGTTGGTGCCATTGTATTACCTGTAAAGTTGGTGTTCCTGGTAATGTTCTCTTGTTCTTTCTTGTCTTTGTTGCTTGTGGTCTTTTCTTCCCCTAACCAAAGAGCCCCTTTTAATATTTCTTACAGGACTGGTTTAGTGGTCAAACTCCTTTCTTTAGTTTTTTTTTTTGTTTTTGTTTTTAATCTGGGAAACTCTATCTCTCCTTTTATTCTGAATGACAGAGAGCCTTGCTGGATAAAGAATTCTTGGATGTATATTTTCCCCATTCAGCATGTTGAATATATCGTGGCACTCCCTTTTGGCTTGCCAAATTTCTCTGGACAGGTCTGATGGGAACCTGATCTGTTTTCCCTTCTATGATAAGGAGTTTTTTTTTTTTTCTACTTGCTGCTTTCAGGATTCTTTCCTTGTCTGTGTATTTTGTGAATTTGAGTATTATGTGTCTTGTTGATGGTTGGATTTTTTGAATTTAATGGGACTTCTCTACTTCTTGGATTTTGATGTCTGTGTCTTTCCCCAGATTAGGGAAATTTTCAGGTATAATTTGCTGAAATAAACCTTCTGCTCCTTTTTATTTCTGTTCTTTTTCTCAGACTCCTATGATATGAATGTTACTGTGCTTTAAGGAGTTGATGAGTTCTCTAAGTCTACATTAATAATCCAATTGCCCTTCTTTACCTGTTCTTTTCAACTTCATTATTTTTCATAATTTAATCTTCTATATTACTAATTTGCTCCTCTGCTCATTCATCTTTGTTTTTATTGCCTCCATTTAGGTTTGTATCTTGGTTATAACATTTTTAATTTCAACCTGACTAGATTTTAGTTCTTTAATCTCTGTAGCAAGAGATTCTCTGGTATCTTCTATGCTTTTTTAAACCCCAACTAGTTTCCTTAAGATTGTTGTTTTAAATTCTCATTCAGGCATCTTACTTATATATTGATCAAATCCCTGCCTGCGACTTCTTCCTGTTTTTTGTTTTGGGGTGAATTCCTCTACCTTGTCATTTTATCTGGATCACCTTTTTGTGTGTGTGGTTTTTAGGAAAGATTGTTTTATTCCTGCTCCTGAGAGAATGCCTATATTAAGAAGAGGTCCAAGGGGCTCCTGGGTGGCTCAGTCGGTTGGGTGTCCAACTTCAGCTCAGGTCATGATCTCACCATTTCTGAGTTTGAGCCCCATGTCCTGCTCTGTGCTGACAGCTCAGAGCCTGGAGCCTGCTTTGGATTCTGTGTCCCCCTCTCTCTGTACCTTCCCTGCTCACACTCTGTCTCTCTCTTTCAAAAATAAATAAACATTAAAAAAAATTTTTTTAAAAGAAAAGGTCCAAAAAAGGGGAAAAAAAGGAAACTAGACCCTGTTTCCCTGAGAGGTGAAGCTTTGCAGCACCATATGATTAGTCAACTTGGTGCATGCAGGGGGTGCTGGCCTTCCTTGGTCCTGGCCTTCCTTGGCAGGGTTCTGCTGCTCTGATTCTCAGGAGGACTTGCCCTAGTGTAGATGCACCTGTAAGGTGCTGGGGATGGGGCTTGGTGTCAGCAGGTCTGGCCTCCACTGTCTAGAACTGTTTTGCTTACTGAAGTTGGTAAGTGCTGATGGGCTGGAGGGAAAATGACATTTCTCTGCTCTCTTGTCCTCAATGGGGAACTCACCCCCACCACTGTTCAGAAATCCCCCACAGAAGAGCAATCACCTCTCTTGTATTTCCACCTTCTGCCAGATCCCTGACTTCATCCTGCCTGCATCAGAGTTTCCCACATGCCAGGTGGCACAGTGCTCTTGTAGTTTATCTCAGGTGTATGGCTGGGTTTCAGAACTCCAAGCTCCAAATTTTAGGGACCCACATGATGCAGACCCATGCTGATCCTCTGGGGGAGGGTCTCACTTTGCCTTTGCTGTTTGCTGATTTGTCCCCCAAAAAGCAGTAGCATGACTATGAAGCGGTTTGGAGTTTATGGTAAAGTGTAGCACAATGCTGATGCCAACGTTTGCTGCCCTCAGTCAGTGTCTTCGTTCCAATGCTAGGGAACAGGGTGGCTGTTGGCACCTCCAGTTCTTCTGTCCCCGGAGAGGCCATGCTGCCTCTCCAAAATGCAATTCAAGATGGGAAACTGTCTCTCCCCGTGCAAGTCAAGGGATCTTCAGACCACACTGCCTGCTCCTGGGCCTCTGCCCTCCTTCCCCACAGGAGCACCACTAGGTCCACCTATATGATGCTAGCAATGGCGGACTTCTAAAACTTCAGACTTTGCTGCTTATAAAAACTTGTAGTAGTTAGCCCCTCTAATTTTCCCAGTCAATAATTTTGGGCAAGAATTTTTCTTGTGCAATCCCCTATGCGTGCTGTCACTCTCTCTCTCTCCATGATTCTGTTTCCCTCCCCTTCATAGCACCTACAGTTCTTTATTCCCCCAAATCAACTCTTCACAGCTCCTATCTTACATGATGTGGGCGTTTTTTTCCTACCTCTAGTTGTGCAATTTTGCTCTTTCAGTCCTCAGATAAATTTCTTGGGTGTTCAAAAGTGATTTGATACTTATGTAGCTATGAGCGGGCTGGGGCACAGAGAGGGGGAGAGAGAGAATCTCAACAGGCTCTGTGCTCCACACTGAGCCTGATGTGGGGCTCAATCCCACAACTGTGAAATTGTGATCTGAATTGAAACCAAGAGTCAGATGTTTAACTGAATGAGCCAACCAGGCACCCCATTGGTAAAAGAAACTTGTTATGTGCAAGGAAGCCTCCATAATTAGCAGATTTTGCACCATGGACTTTGCATGCTTGAAGGGAGCAGCATCATATATTCAAAGTGCTAAAAGAAAAAAAATCTGTCGACCAAGAACACTCTATCCACCAAAGTTGTCCTTCAGAATTGGAAAAGGGATGACAAGCAAAGCTGAAGGAGTCAATCACCACCAAACTGGCCTTAAGAGAAATGTTAACAATAATTAATACCACTCTTCTTGAACTCTTCCAAAAAATAGAAGAGGAGAGGATAATTTCATCTAACTTTATGAAGTCAGCATTATCTTGAGACCAAAACCACAGAAGACAAGAAAAGACAATTACAGGCCAATATCCCTGATAAACATAGATGCACAAATGCTCAACAAAATATTAGCAAATAAAATATTTATTGAGCACAGATGCTCAACAAAATATTAGTAAACCAAATTCAACAATACATTAAAAGGGCCATACACCATGGTCAAATGGAATTACCAGAGAGATGCAGGATGGTTCAACATCCAGAAATAATCAACGTGGTACACCACGTTAGCAAAAGGAAGATGAAAATCATGATCGTCTCAATAGATTCAGGAAAGGCCTTTGACAAAATGCAACATCCTTTCATGATAAACTCAACAAACTGGTTATAGAGGAAACATCGCTTAACATAATCAAGGTATATATATGACAGGTCTACAGCTAACATCATACTCAATGGTAAAAGGTTGACAAGTATTTCATCTAAGATTAGGAATAACACAAGGATGCCCACTCTTGCCATTTTATTCTGTATAATGGAACTCCTAGCCATTAGTGTCTGAGCAGTTAAGCAAGAAAAAGAAATAATACATATCCAAATTATAGTAGAAGTGAAACTGTCTTTGTTTGCTGATGGCATGATCTTGAATACAGGAAACAGGAAGAAACCACCAATAACTGTTAGAACTAATGAGCAAATTGAGTAAAGTTGCAGTATACAAAATGAACATGCCTAAGTCCATTGCATTTCTATACCATATCAAGAAATGATCTGAAAATAAATTAAGACTACAACCCATTTATAATTGTATCAAAAGGCCAAAACACCAAGGAATAAACTTAAACAAGGAAGTGAAAGATCTATACATTGAACACTATAAGACATTAAAAAAATTATTTATTTAAATTCAAGTTAGTTAACATACAGTGTAGTGTTGGTTTCAAGAGTAGAATTTAGTGATTTATCATTTATATACAACCCCCAGTGCTCATCACGAGTTCCCTCCTTAATGCCTATCACCCACTTAGCCCACCCTGCCTCCAGAAACCTTCAGTTTTTTCTCTGTACTTAAGAGTCTCTTATGGTTTGCCTCCCTCTCTGTTTTTATCTCATTTTCCTTCCCTTCTCCACTGTTCATCCGTTTCTTAAATTCCACATATGAGTGGAATCATATGGTATTTGTCTTTCTCCGACTGACTTATTTCACTTAGCATAATACACTCTAGTTCCATCCATGTCATTGCAAATGGCAAGATTTCATTCTTTTTAATCAGTGAGTAGTATTCCATTGTATACATATACCACATCTTAATCTATCCATAAGTCAATAGACATTTGGGCTCTTTCCATAATTTGGCTATTGTTGATAGTGCTGCTATAAACATTGAGGTGCATGTACCCCTTCAAATCAGCACTGCTGTATCCTTTGGATAAATACCTAGTAGTGCAATTCCTGGGTCATAGGCTTAACTTTCTAAGGAAACTCCATAATGTTTTCCAGAGTGGCTGCACAGTATTCCCTCAGCAGTTCAAAAGTGTTCCCTTTTTTCTGCATCCTCGCCAACACCTGTTGATTCTCATGTTATTAATTTTAGCCATCCTGACAGGTGTGAGATGGTATCTCATTATGGTTTGGTTTGTATTTCCCTGATGATAAGCGATGTTGAATATATTTTCATGTGTCTGTTAGCCATCTGTATGTCTTCTTTGGAAAAGTCTCTATTCATGTCTTCTTCCCATTTCTTCAGTGGATTATTTGCTTTTTGAGTATTGAGTTTGGTAAGTTCATTATAGATTTTGGATACTAACTCTTCATCCGATATGTCATTTGCAAATATCTTCTCCCATTTTGTCGGTTGCCTTTTAGTTTTGTTGGTTGTTTCCTTCAGTGTGCAGAAGCTTTTTATCTTGATGAGGTTCCAATAGTTCATTATTGCTTTTGTTTCCCATGCTTCCAGAGACATGTTCTTAGTAAAGAGTTGCTGTGGCCAAGGTCAAAGAGGTTGTTGCTTGTGTTTTTCCCTAGGATTTTGATGGCTTCCTCTCTTGTGAACACATAAGACATTGATGAAAGAAATTGAAGACAGAAATAAATGGGAAGATATTCTCTGATCATAACTGGAAGAATTGATATTGTTAAAATGTCCATATTACCCAAAGAATCTGCAGATTTGATGTAATCTTTATCAAAATCCCAATGGCTTTTCCACAGAAATAGAACAAACAATTCTCACCATTGGGTGGGAGCACAGAATACCCCAAATAACCAAAGCCACAAAGGTAGAGGCATCACACTTCCTTATTTCACATTACATTAAAGCTATAGTAATTAAAACAGTATGGCGCTGGGGGTGTCTGAGCGGCTCAGTCAGTTAAGCATCTGACTTCAGCTTGGGTCATGATCTCACAGTTTGTGGGTTTGAGCCCTGTGTTGGGCTCTGTGCTGGTAGCTCAGAGCCTGGAGCCTGCTTCAGATTCTGTGTCTTTCTCTCTGCCCCTCCCCCACTTGTATTGTCTCTCTCTCTCTTTCTCTGTCTCAAAAATAAATAAATACTAAAAAAATTTTGAAACAGTATGACACTGGATTAAAAATAGATATGTAGAACAAAGGAACAGAATAGAGAGTACAAAAATAAACTGTCATATATAAGGTCAAATACTATTTGACAAGGGAACCAAGAACACAGAATGAGGAAATTATAGTGTTTTCAACGCATAGTGTTGTTATAACAGGACAGTCACATATAGAAAAATGAAATTGGACTTGTATTTTGCACTACTCACAAAATTTAACTCAAAATGAATTAAATACTTAAATGTAATATCTGTTAACATAACATTCCTAGAAGAAATCATAGGGAAAAACCTTGATAATGGACTTGGTGATGATTTTTTGTCTACAACACCAAGATCACAAGCAACAAAAGCAAAAAATCAAGTGAAACTACATCAGGTCAAAAAGTTTCTGAACAACAAAATAGTCAACATGAAAATTCAACCTGTGGAATGGGACAAACTATTTACAAACCATATATCAGACATAGGCTAATACACAAAGTGTGTGAGGAACTCAGAAAACTCAATTAAAAAAAAGCAAAATATTTTATTAAAAAATGGGAAGAAGAACTACATTGACATTTTTTAAAGGATTATACCAGGCAGCCTCTGGGGGGTTGTGAACCAACAATTGGTGAGCCAGCCAGGAGACAAATGAAATGGGAATGAGGCATTTGTGGGAGAAATCCCAAATCTGCAAATGACTTCTATATAGTGAGGGATGGCCCATATATTTAGATGCTTGGAGACCACCTCACGAATACAGGGACATCCCCCAAATTCCAGCCAATCTAATGCACTTATTTTAGAAACTGCAGCAAAAGAGGGAAATGAATGAGTGCCTCAGTGGGCTGGCCTTCACAACAGGCAGATCAACTGGCCACCAAAGTCCAAACAGAGGCTGAAGCTCAAATTAAAAAGTTGGAAGAAGAGCTGAGAGTAGAGAAGGACATGAGGTTGTCCACTCCTCTGCTAGCCTCGGGCCTAGCAGACAGGATGGGAGAGCAGAAGATAAGCCAGTGTGCTATTGTGCAAAGCAAGGAGGGTGTACATTGGGGCAGGTTAAGGTCTAAGCACTTGTGACAAAGCTTGATTGATGTGTTAAGAGGTAGAATCCATGGAAAGGTGATAAAAATAAAGAGCAGGAAGCTGTGATGATTCATCAGAAAACAGATGAAATGCCCCATGCCGTCTGGCCCCTCATACAAAGGAAAGCAAAAGCACAGCACAACCCCAGCCAGTAGGGCAGCACCCAGCTGAGGAAATGTTCCTGATGAGAGAGAACACTCCTGCTGAGCTTATTGACATAGTTGGTGAGTCCCAGCAGAAGGGCGGGGAAAGTGCCCAGGCATGTTTGGTGTAGCTATGCAATATCTGGGGCAATGGCACTTCTCTGACCGGCAGGGGGCAGAGAAGAAGAGCAACATCACCACACAGCTGCCCACCAGCAGCTCCTGCATAGCTCTCAGGGGATCCAAAGTACTCACTTCCTTATAGGTTGGGTGATCTTAGCTTTCAGTGAGGCTTTGCCCAATGTGGGGGATGTTCCTGGGCACATGGGACCCTAAAAACCTACAGGTGTGACATAAAAAAATCCTTAGGAAACTGGGAACAAAACAGGTAATCCACACTCCTGTCTTTGAAAGTCTTGATCAGGCCACACTCACTGCAGGAATAAAAAAACAAGATTATCCAGTCCACCCCCAGCACCTGATATGGGATGCTGATATCCATGCTGAACCCAGTTGTGGGACAAAATATTTAAGATATTGGGAAATCCACTGCTATTTGGGGGAGATGGATAGACCCCAGGAATGGGCATGGCTATGGGAAAGGCCCAACATAGAGAAGGAGTTTCAAAAACCAAGGAGCCCTCCCCACTGGCTGCAAAAATACCTGGAGGCAATGTGGTTTGACCTCACTGCTGCTGGGACCTAAAGAGATAGACCAACAATCCAACACTGTGTTGGTTGGCTTGTGGAAAGCCATAAAACCTGAATAACAGTCTGCCCCTACCGTCCCTAATACTCCAGCTGTTCTAGCAGAGGCCTCAGGGACACAGTCCTATTCAGGGTGGGTGCCTCCTACTCCCCAGGTAGAGGATGTAGAACAAAACCACTTCCAGGTGAGGGCCATTGGGATTGACTAGAAGCCCCATGTTGAGCTTGCTAAGTCCTTCAGAAATAAACACAACATGATGGCTCTGGTGGGAACGGGAACAGAATGCATTCTAATCCAAGGTAACCCTCAGAAGTTTTCTGGCCCCCTCAGTGCCATCGGTGGCTACAGAGCCAATCAGTTATGGTCAGGAAGGTCCCTTCTGACACTGCAAGTTGGGCATTCTGCTTCCTGAGAATATGAGGTTTTTAATCTGCCTCATACCAGAGAACATACTGGGCATTGATAATCTACAAAGTCTAACTCTGCAGGCCTCTATTGGTGAATTCTGCCTCCAAGTTAATCAAACCAGTGCTAATGGGAAACTCCAACTGGAAACTGGCAAGTGTGTCAGCCTTGCAAAGTGTGGTTAACTGTCAAACAATATAACTTGCCTGCAGGCATAAAGAGATGGAACTTATTTGAGACCTGCACCAAGTGGGTTTTATGTGCCCTGATCACAACACTTTCAACAGCCCAGCATGGCCAGTAAGAAAGCCAGATGGGTCACGGTGGACAATGGTGGACCACTGAGAACTGGGCAAGGTGGTGACACACCCATATGACCATGTGGCTGTGTGCAACATTGCCAGCATCTTAGATGCCTTAGTCATGATCCTGGGAGGGGAGCATGCTGATCTGGACTTATCAGATGCCGGTGCCATTTCCAAACAGAATGCTGTGTGTTCATACCTGTCAAGTTGGCTACTATGTCATATTTATGAATCACATAGCTCACAAACAATGCCTTTTATGATCTACCCCCAGCCTAGAGAAATTAATAGATCAATGATTTGGATCATGGGGATCTTGATGGAAAAGTTGTCAATGATTTTGGGAATCATTGCTTAATCTATATTTTCTCTGCTGGCCTGTGCCAATATGTTGCATATTGTAGATGTGGCATCTGCCTCCAATGCAGCCAGACATCCACCACAGGCGCCACCCCCATGCTAGTGAAACCCCTTTGCTGACTGCTCAGGGTACAGTCTGGAAGAGGGGCCCATGAAATTATAAGAGCTGATCACAAAAGGTAAACTTTGGAGGAAGGTCATTGAGAGGATGTGACCACTGGTTGCCCCAAGGGCTAAACCACCCACTAGGAGGCCCCATGCCTCTTCTCCTGTCCTTGGAATGTGTGTTCCCTGTAGCTTGAATGCCCTTAGAAGCTGCTCCAAGGTTATAGCCTTGAGATAGTGATGTGGTGCTGAGATTGTCTGAACAGTATGCATGACTAAATCCAGTTTTGGCTTCCATAGGAAAATTATTAAGATTTGGCAGGTGGATACAGAAACCACTCATCTCGTGGATGCCTGAGACAAACCTTGTAAGTAAGTTCCTTTGCTCATTAAAACGGCCACCTCCCAACCTGGAGGGTCTTGTCCCTGTCTTTGGTCTCTGAGTACAGGGCTCAGGTTCAGGTTATATCAGGGAAGCTCCTGAGAAGCTTGTAAAGCAACAGACATCCATATGGCTAATAGGTACACTAAGAGATGCTCAGTACCACTAATCAAATGCAAATCAAAACCACCATGAGGTGTCCCCATGCACCTGTTAGGGTGGCTATTATCAGAAACACAAGAGACGTTAAGTGTTGGTGAGGATGTGGAGCAAAGACACCCTCTTGCACTGTTGGTGGGAATGCAAATTGGGGCAGCCACTGTGGAAACCAGTTGGAGGTTGCTCAAGAAATTCAAAATATAACTGCTACATGACCTGGCAATTCCACTGCTGGGTATTTATCTAAAGAAAATAAAAACAGGATCTCAAAGAGGCATCTGTACCCCCATGTTTGCTGCAGCATTATTCACAACACCCAAGGTGTGGCAATAACCTAAGTGGGTATGGGTGAAGATGTGAACACAATAGTGTTCAACCATGAGAAAGAAGGGAACCAAGCTTTTTGATGCACCATAGATGGACCTTGAGGGCATTATTCTAAGAAGAAGACAATTACTGTGTGATATCATTTGTATGTGGAATACAAAACTCCTGGTAGCCAAGGGCTGGGAAGTGGGGGTTTGGGGAGATGTGTAAGGGTACAAACTTGCAACTAGTAGAGAAGTCCTGGAGATCTAATGCAGAGCATAGAAATTATACTCAATAATACTGGATTATAAACTTGAAAATTGCTACGAGACTAGGTCTTAGCTGTTATCACTGCAAAAAGAAATGATAGTTATGTGAGGTGATGGAAGTGCTCTCTAACCACATGGTGGTAATAACACTAATATATAAATGCGACAAATCAACACCTTGTATGTCTTAAAGTTATGCATACTGTATGCAATGAAATCTGAAAAAATAATATATTTTTAAAGCATATATTTAGGGAAGAGATAAAACAAACCTAACTCTAGCTTTCCATAGTCTGGGGTGCAGATTAGGTCAATTTGGACTTGATGGGCTTTTGAGGAGAGACAGCCCAGGCTGTCACCTGGGCCACTGCAAGCCTGTGCCCTGTGAATAAGAGAGCTGCCTTCACACATCAGTCCCTGATGGAGTATTGTGACCTACTTGCACATTGACTCTGGGTGGCATGGCACTGATGTCATTCTTCTCTGGAGAAAAGTCACATTGCCCAGAACCTTCACACTTCCTCATACACTGTCTTGGGACTGCCGTCATAAGCTATTAGTTATGTCAGGAGACATGATGGGACGATGATAAATCAGAAAAAGAAAAACACAGAGAATAGAGATTCCTATGCGATGAAGACTCATCACCCAACAGTGCATTTGGAGTGTAGATGAGCCCTAAGGAGGAGGGAGGGGACCCTTACAGAGAGACCTTCCCAGCCACAGGGGATGTCTGCATGGGAGGGACAGAGAGGAGTACAGGAACAAGGTTTGAGGAGTCATGTCATTAACCATCAACACTTAAAGGACATGGCAGTGGGGCACCTGGGTGGCTCAGTCGGTTAAGTGTCTGACTTTGGCTCAGGTCATGATCTCATGGTTAGTGAGTTTGAGCACTGTGTTGGGTTCTGTGCTGGCAGCTTGGAGCCTGCTGGGGATTCTCTCTCTCCTTCTCTCTCTGCCCCTCACCTGCTCACACACACTCTCTCTCTTTCAAAATAAATAAACTTTTGGGGGCACCTGGGTGGCTCAATCGGTTAAGTGTCTGACTTCAGCTCAGGAGGTCATGATCTTGCAGTTCGTAGGTTCGAGCCCCATGTCGGGCTCTGTGCTGACAGCTCAGAGCCTGGAGCCTGCTTTGGATTCTTTGTGTGTGTGTGTCTCTCTCTCTGCCCCTCCCCTGCTCATGCTCTGTATCTCTCTCTCAAAAATAAACAAACATTAAATTAAAAAAATAAAAAAGGACATGGCAGTGAGTGGGTATCTGATTCTCCCATTTAAATTTGCCATTAATACTACCAAAATAATGGAATTATCTAGCACAAAAATGGACTGCAGTATCTTAAATGTAGATTGAATGTTGGAAATAGGAAGAAAGTTCAAGGATAGGATATCAAAATATATTTGGAGAAGAGAGGGTAGGGTTCAATGATGTATTTGTAAGAGCACAAACTATATGCATTGAGGAAAGCACTGGAAACAAACATTGCTATAGACTAAAAGTGGTTTTCTGTGGATGCTGAGAGAAGTGCAAGTCCTTAAGTTTGCGAGATTTTTGTTGTTGTTGAAAATACTGTACTTTGTACCTGTATTGCATCGGGAAAAAAATAATATAATTACAAATGTCAGTTTAAAAAGTTTTGTCATTCATTTATACATTTTATTTTTGTTAATTTTGCACTATACTCTAGAACTGAAAATTATTTAGCACTGAAAATTATTTAGATATGCATAGACTGGTTTTCCACTGGCACAATCCTGTTCTGAAGACTGCCATCTGACATTCACCATGGCTCAACTACGGTCACTGTTCAGCTCACTGAAAAGTAGGCAAGAGAAAGAGAGCAGGGATTCACATTCATGGGGCTCCCTCTGGATGCCAGAGTCATCCATAGGCACTTGTGTCTACCTTTCCGGTTGATTTCATTGGGTGCTAGTTTCAGCCTCATGGTCTCAGTCTCCCACATTTGGAAATTTGCTCTCCAGGGAGGCACAGCTTGCGCTAGGTGGAACCTAACTCTGGTCCCCTTCCCTCACACCCACAGACACCCCAGTGTGGGACAGGCAGTGTGGGTGGGTGGTAGCCCTCCATTACCCTGAACCCACATTGGGACCGGGGAAGGAGAAATTACCTGGAAAATGAGAAAAAGCTCAGTGTGCAAGAGCACAGTTTTGGAGAAAACTCATGAATTTGTCCCTAAAAGAGCTTGTGTCAAATTCTCTTAATTCTGGAACCAGACACCTCAGTTCAGGACACAGCTGCTGACTCAGGTCCCCTGTGCAGGGTCTTGGGCTCAGTTTGGGCTCTTACAGGTTTACAAGATACATAGAGGCCACAAGCATGCAGTTTTCAAGTTTTATTTCAGAGTGCTGGTCAGTGACCCATGAGAGACCTGGTGTCAGAACCGTGATGTGCCTGGGGACCCCTGGAAACATGGATGTCAGCTTTGACTTCTCATTACTGTATTTTCACAGATGCACCAGGTGGTTTGCCTATAGTTGTTCAGGGTTCTGGAGGCTGATTTATGAATTGCCTTCACCAGCAATCTCTTCCTTAACTTTCACTGTCTTGACAGTTCTGACATTTGTGGCGATGCCAAAGAGGAATGTAGTGATTAAAGCATAAATTCGAGCAAAGATCACTCTGAGATATACCACGGATTCCTGACTTTGCCTGACTGACCGCATTCTTCTTGGAGGGGGTCCACTGTCTGTGCTCCCACCAGCACCTCGTAATTTGCAAAATGGAGGATCCCAACCTATGTGGCAATGGCAGTTTCTGTTATTGTTGCAAATCCCCCTACGATTGCATTTCTCAGGCAAACAGTTGTAATTTATTTCACGTATAGTAGCATTGCAGAGGGAATTCTGACAGAACTTTCCAGGAGCACAGGGGGTACCATTTCTCACATGACCAACATCAGTTGTTCCTGTGGCACGATGTTCATCTAGTCCCCAACACCAGACTCCTGAGATTTTAGACTGATGGAATCCAACGTGTTCCTGCAATCGAGGGAGGTGAGTGACATTGGTACACTGCAGCCTTCCACACTTGACATCTCGGTCATGACATTGAATAAAGCGTCTGGCTGAAAACTCTCTTCTACAGTGTCCAAATCGGTGGCCTTTTTTATTAATCTGGTAGCAGACATCTGGACCCTCCACAGTGCTTGCACCAAAGATTTCTTTGCAGTGCATAGTACGGTCAGTGCAGTTCCCATGATAGCAGTAGCCTTCTTCACTGCACGGGGTTCCATCCTGCATGTAGAAATCATCAGGGCAGCCAGAAGATCCCCCTTGGCAGTACTCTGGAAGGTCACAGATATTTCGGATTGGTCTGCAGAGCGTCCCAGCAGCGGAGAAGGTGCAGTTAGTACAGCACAATCCTTTATCACAGAGAAATGTACTCTCAAATCTGCAGTCATTACTACAGCAGGGGTTAGCATTACACTCCTTGAAGGAGCCACAGTCACACTGCTCCCTATCCTCCACTATAGAGTTTCCACAACGTATGTGTGTCAGGCTTGCGTTGAAGGACTTCAGGTGTTCACTAAATAGGCAATGCTTTTCAGTACTCAGCATGTTTTGAATGTGCACAAAAGAACAGTTACTGAAGGAATCTGTCAACCCAGGGTATCTGTGCATGATGCAGCTGGACCTCCTCTGGCAGCTGCAATCATGATCATCAAAATACAGACCCAAGCTTCTTCCACAGAGATGAGATGTTACCACAGCTAACAATAAATAATGTCTGCCTAGGTGACCAACCATACGTAGGCTTTGAGAAGAGCAGAAGCCAAACATTCTAGGGTTGTACTGATAATCTTCTGGTCCGTCTTTAACCACAATGAAGGATGCACTAGGTTGTATGACATTGTACAAGTAGGTATGGTGGAATTGGTAGTATTCACCACCTGGAATTCTATAGTCATTCATGTTGACTGGATCTCTTACATCAAATACAAGAACTGCAGTAAGATGGTACCTTATGTCAAGACCTTTGTACGTTGAGTCTATTAAACTAACCATATCTATCATGAATTTTATACACAATGTCATATTATTATATACACGATACATTGAATTGGAACTTTGAGCAAATCCTCTTATCATGCCTTTATGGGACGAAAATATCCTATTATTGATCCTGGGGACTATACTGGCAGTTTTCTGAGAGAACAGGGGGTCCCTATCCTCCTTATATCCCAGTTTATAAGTAGGTCCCGTTGCACTGATGTCTGCCACTACCTGAGAAACAACGTGTTCAAACCGTTGGGAATCGCTGAGGGGTCTGATTTCATAGGTAAGGTCATCCAACTTCATGATACCTTCAAGGCCCCCATAGCACATGTCCATGGTGACCATGGAAAGAGGAATCTCCTCCAGGTAGCCGAGGTAGTAACAGTCTGGAGGGATGAAGGGGTAGTCCATCTGCAAGGCTCCCTGATCATCCTGAGTCATCATCAGCAAATGTCTGGACCAAAAGAGTTTCTTGTGCCTCATGTGGATAACATGGCTCTTGCCCCCAAAATTCAGGCTATAGGACAGCCAGCCAGGCATCTGAACGCCCTTGCCGTGGTGCAACTCCTTCTTGGGAATTACCACCTCAGAAGAGATGTAGCGCCATGAGGGACGACCTTGAGAACCTTGGACAGGAGCCAGCAATGCCCAGAGAGCAAACAGCAAGAGGGGTGCCCTCAGGGTGACCTGGTCCTCTGCCAGCCTCATGCCCCTGCTCAGGGACATCTGCCAGTTGAGAATGGATAAATGGAGGATCCTCAGCAAAGCCAGATCTAGACCATCAGACAGAACAGAGGGCTGTACCGGGTGGCCAGCACCCTACACCTCGGGGCCACCTGTGGGGTTAGGTAACAGTCACAGGGCGTGGCATTGGGTGACCCTGCTCATCAGTTCAGCTGGGGCACATGTGGCAGAGGCAGGTGGGCCATATCCAAGCGTGCTCACATGGACATAGTGAGGACTTGGACCCAGAGACATGGCTCTATTCAACACATTCCATCTTTCCTCCAGCTAGTGAATGTGGGATATGCAATTTTAATACCCTGAACTTCTCTACCAATTCCATGTCCTGTGGTACTGCTGGGTCACTTTCCATGGATTACTGCTTTCCTCATTATGGAGACCACTGCTTCCTACTTCCTTGGGATGTAGAGGTAGACATTGTCAATTTTACCTTTGTACGTATTGAAAAACATTGCTTTGTAATTTTACATGTCTTATTCTGGTTGGCTATTAGTTTGCAAGCCATTTGATCCTTTTGGTTTTTGCTTTGAAGCTTCCTCTGAGTTTACTGAGGGAACATTTCCCAGGATTCTGTGTCATGATTGGTGAAGTACAAGGTTGTATTTTAGTTTTTTCTTATGCCGTCTGGTGAGAACAGAAAGTACTGCTGAACATGTGTGAGCCCCAGGGGATTTCCCCTCTAATCCCTTATTGTGGTTCTTTCCTGGCCTCTGGCAGTCTCCTCCCATGCCTGTGAGTTTCTCTCCTCAGGGGGAGATAGATGCAGGGGACTTGAGGTTACGTTGGCAGCTTGCACCATGGAGGCTGCACATGATCGAAAATGGTATCCACCATGGAACCCCCTTGTTTAAGTACCGTCTAGTCCTTTAAAATCCCCTGGGTTGGGCAGAAACCCTCAGAGTTGGCTTTTGGAGAAGAGTCTGCCTTTTCTCCGGGTGGCTGGCCTCCTAAATAAAGCTCAACTTCTTTTCCCACCAAAACTAAAACTTTGAACATTGACCTTTCCAGAAATACTCAGCTGAATTTGGGATTTGATAACAATACAATGGAGAGTGGAATGGCAGTTGTCTGGGGCTGGCAGGGTGGGGCTATGAGGAGTAGACCTCAAGGGGTATGATTTTCTGTTATGCAAGATGATTAAGTTCTAGAGGGGTCTCCACAACATTACCCTTGTATTTAACAGTACTGTATGGTTCAAGTTTTGTGAAGAGTGTTGGTCTCATGTTCAGTGAGATCCTAACACAAAACCAAAGTGGAAGACACGAATTTTGCTTCTCATACGAGAGTATGCTGAACTGCATGGACACACTCTCTACTGATAATGTGAAAATAATTTAAAAACATTTACATACTTTGAATACTAACCCTGAGGATATGTCATTTACAAATATCTAGTTCCATTCCATAGGTTGCCTTTTAGTTTTGTTGATTGTTTCCCTCACTGTGCAGAAGCGTGCTATTCTGAGGTAGTCCCAATAGTTCATATATGTATGTATTTAAGTTTCTTGTTTTATTTATTTTTTTCAACGTTTTTTATTTATTTTTGGGACAGAGAGAGACAGAGCATGAACGGGGGAGGGGCAGAGAGAGAGGGAGGCACAGAATCGGAAACAGGCTCCAGGCTCCGAGCCATCAGCCCAGAGCCCGACGCGGGGCTCGAACTCACGGACCGCGAGATCGTGACCTGGCTGAAGTCGGACGCTTAACCGACTGAGCCACCCAGGCGCCCCATGAATTACCTTTTAGAAGAGCAACCAGGAAAACCCAGCCCAGCACAAACTCCATGGTGAGGTGTGTGTGTTCTGTGCTGATCACAGAATGGGAACACCTGGGACTCCTGGGGCTGGCGCTCGTCTCCCAGCTGCACGGTCGGGCTGGGCTGGTTTTATCAGCACAGAGAGGGCCCCATTTGCATGTGCTCTGACATATATATTACACTCCAGACTTAGATTTGATTCTTTAAAAGTGAACAAGTTTAAGGATGCACTTGTAGAGTAGTTTGTGTAGATGGCGCTGTGACAATATGAAGAATTCTAATCGGTGAGCACAGGTATATTTGCAGGGACTTGTGCATTTTTACATGTCTTTCATCAACAAAGGTCATTTTCACTCTACAATTATTTTACATAATTTATAAAGTTTAATCCCAAGTACTTTATTCTGTCCCATTTTCAGTTGTATAATTTTGTTATTTGTTTTGTATTTATTTCCATGCTGGTGTGTAGAATCACAGGTGGTTTATTTTTATTCATTTTGTTTGTTCATTTTGCATCCTGCACTTTTCCTCATTTTAAAAAAACTGGTTCTAATATTTTTTGTGGTATCTCTAGGGTTTTGTTATGTTTAAGATCATGTCATCTGCAAACAAGTAATTGTCCTTCCTCCTTACTGATTTTAATGTCTTTTATTTCTTTTTATTGCCAAAGTTTGTGGGTACTTCTTCCAGTTGTAGGAGAAGAATGCTTTTTCCTTCTTTTCTTCTGGGCTTTCATCCTGTCTAAGGATTCAATTGACATAAGACTGATCTAAAGGGGAGAATAAATTTCATTTTGCAAGTGCCTGGGCTTCCTAATAATATGACACCCAGAGAATGAACAAAGCAGGTGGCACTTGTGACTTTCAGACAACGAAATATTGGATTTGGCAGGAGTCAAGGCAAAGGTGTGGTTTTCGGATATGTAATTAGTCAAGTAACTAGGTTTGTTTGCACAACCTTCTTGTCCCTGACTTCCTTATTCTGGTGCTAAGGATGGTTCTCCCCTCCTGGTACAGGGAAGGGGAGTTTCCCAAGGGAGATTTATATCCTGCTGTCAAGGGACACAGGAGGGTCTGAGTGTCCTTGGACTGGCTGTTTCTCCCGTGACTTTCATCCAAATAAGGACTGTGACACGATGATATGGTTTGAGGCGGCATAGTTATTCTTCACGTTATCATGTGGAATACTTCTATTGGGGATGACCATCATTGCCTGGCTCCTGATGTGGCAGGAATGGTTTTAGTATTTTATGTTCAATATGCTGTCAGGTGTGGGCTTTCATAGTGGCCATGATCATGTGGAGGTAATTTCCTTCTCCTTTTTAATTGAGTTACTTTAAATGATGAACATGTGCTTTTGTTCATGAAAAAACTGTCTAATGATTTTATGAATAAGTTAAGGATGGCTTTGATTCAATAATTCCATCTGGTAATGGAGGACATCACGTTTTTGCATTTGTGTATGTTGAAGGATACTTGCATCCCAGGGATGCATCATACTGGATTATCATGTATGATCCTTTCAGTGTGCTGTTGAATTCAGTAGGCTCGGATTTCATCAAGGACTTTTGCATGTATGTTTATCTGAGACACTGGCCTGTAGTTTCCCTTCTTGTGGTGTGTTTCTCTGGCTTTGTTGTGAGAATAAAGGTGTCCTCATAAAGTGCATCTGGGAGTGGTCTTTTTCATCAGCAATTTGTAATAGTTTGAGAAGTATTGGCATTAATTATTCTTTAAATATTGTAGAATTTTAATAACGCCTTGTTTGTTTTGGAGGGTGAAAGTTTTATATTAAGGATATCTTCTTACTAATTTTTGTTTTGTTCCTCTTGTATTTTTGCATGAAAGAGTCTTGGTGGCTTACATGATGCTAGAAAATGTGTAATTTGCTCCTGGTGATCTAATTGTTGGCCTATAAATACCTAAGTTTTTCTTTAATTATCTTTTCATGTCTTTAGTTCAGTTATGTCTCCTTTTTCAGTTCCGATAGCATTTGTTTGAATCTTACCTATTTCCCTAGGCTACCTATGTTTTTTAAATTTCACTTATCTTCCAAATTCAAATTTTAATGAAGTTGATTTGTTTTCTGTATTTGTGATAGTCTATATCTTTTCTATGATGTATCTCTTTATGTTAATTTTATATTTATCTTTTTATCTCAATGAAAATACCAATGCCTTTTTTTTTAAAGGAATCTGAAAAGTATACTAATTCATAGGGAACCACACAACACATGGACGTAATAAAACAATCATGAAGAGGAGAGAACCTGGAGACATCACACGTCTTCCTTCTAAATATATTGCAGAGGTACATTAACTCCCACAGTGTACTGCTGGCATGAAATGAGACATATAGACCAGTGGAGCTCATTACGGAGCCCAGAAGTAGAATTGTGCAGATGCAGTCAGCAAATCCTCCATGAGATTTCCAACAATGCACAGTGGGGAAAGGATCGTGTCTCTTAAACATGGGGTTGACTAGGGGCGCCTGGGTGGCTCAGTCGGTTAAGCATCCAACTTCCAGTCACGTACTGATGTCATGGTTTGTGGGTTTGAGCCCCACATCAGGCTCTGTGCTGACAGCCCAGAGCCTGGATTCTGTCTCTGCCTCTATCTCTGTGCCTCCCCTGCTCATGATTTGTCCCTCTCCCTCAAAAATAAAAGAAACATTAAAAAATGGTGTTGATATATGCAAAATAATGCAATTAATGCAAAATACATGCAAAATAATGACATTTGGCCATAATATTGCATCATACATATATGTCAACACAAAAAAAACTCAAAATGGATTAAAGATTAAGCAGAACAGCTGACCCAAAATGGCTTCGAAGAAAACACACAGGATAAACATCATGACATTCTCTTGACAATGATTTATTTGATACCAAAGCAAAATCACAGAGAACCTTGGCAGACAAGAGGGACTGCATCAAACTAGAAAGGGGGCAAATCAAACAGTAGCAGGGTGAGAAGGCAGTCTATGAAATGGGAGATATTACATTAAAAATATTGAAAAGGAGTTAATATCCAAAATACAGGAGGGACTCCTTAACATCAAGAGCAAAAATCACAATTATAATCATAACAGTAAGCACATCACCTGATTAAAATTTGGGTCAAGCATGTAAATATCCATTTCGCTATTAAGGTTGAAAAAATGTCCATCCAGCATATGAATGGTGTTCATCATCACTAATCATCAGAGTATTCCACCCCCGATCCACTGAGATATCACCTCACAACTGATAGCAAGGCTATTATAAAATAAGGCAAACACAACGAGAACATCTCAAGTGTTGCTGAGGATGTGGAGAACAGGCAATCCTACAATTCACTTGATGGGAGTGCAACATAGTGTAGCTACTATGGAAAACTGTGGTGAAATAACCCACTAAACTGAGTTCCTAATCTGCTCCCATACAGTTGACTTCATGTCCAGCTGAGTGTGAGGAAGGTCTGGGCCTCATGTTCTGTGGAGAGGAGGTGCAGAGACAGGTGGATCCAGTGGATGATTCCTTAACTCCTTCAGTAGAATGGACCCCTGGCTGACCGTTTTGTAAGACTTGATTCAGTGTGCCTCCCCACTGGTTGTCTCTGGTTTCCTGAACTGGATGGAGAACAAAAGGAGTGAGGATAGAAACTACTCTTTTCTCTCACAGGAACGTGTATATACTGAGAATCCTTGAGAGAAAGTCGCGGAGTTGATGAAGATGCTGTAGGGTTTCGACAACCACAAGGGTCTTTCCTCATGGTCTCTCTTCATGGGCATCAAAGGAAAACCTTAAGGAAAGTAAAAGGAGAGAGGAGCTGCTCAAATGTATTAAATTTAGATCACTTGAATGAGTCAGTCTCCTCTGTTTGAAAATCACTTACATGTATTTTAAATGGTGGCCCGTGTACTTGTGAGGCACAGGTCTGTATATGAGTTGATTTATCCCTAAGCTTGGTCTCTGTCAAGGTCGGCACTACTATATGACTGTTCACTCTAAACGTTAGAAGACATCTGTGTTTGTAAATGGTTTAGGAAGCAGTGTGTGCTGTTTACTGGTCAGCATGAAGTTTCCAGGGCGTGATGAGAAAGATGCTTCACAGGAAACCTGACCCTGAAGCACTGGTTCTGGATATGAATTCTGAGACTTGGGTGCCCCCTGGAGACCTGCGAACCTCCAGATTACCTACGTGGCTCCTGGTGTCCTGTGCGTTCCTGATGACCTGAGT
>NW_024412769.1:145757-146506 GCF_014898765.1 Herpailurus yagouaroundi
TTACCTACGTGGCTCCTGGTGTCCTGTGCGTTCCTGATGACCTGAGTGCCCCCAGGTGAACTGAGTGGCAACTAGTGACCTCAATGCCCCATGGAGACCTGAGCATCCCCCTGGAGGTCTGAGTGCTCCATGCAGAACTGAGCGTCCTTGGTGTCCTCAGCTCCCCCTGGTAACCTGAGCACCCCAGGATATCTCAGTTACCCCTGGTGTCCTGAATGCCCCCTCGTGACTTTTAAATAACCTAAGGGCAAATTGCAATTTTTGGGCCCATGCTCACCTCTCAGAAGTGCTTTGTGGTGTTTGAGCCAGCTCTGTGGCTAGGCCTATCCTGTCCTGTTCACCCTTATAGGTGGTTCTGATTGTGTGGCTGTTAACCGTGGGGGAACCTCCAAGGGTGTGGCCAGCACCTACTTTATCCCTCTTCCTCTTGCCTAACAAACTGCCTAACTGATGGACATGTGGCTCTTGTGGTCTGGGGTCTAGTATGTGATATAGAATATAGGATAGTACGTGAACTATATGATAGTATATGAACCATCCACTGCATCCACTCTGGTTGGTGGATCCAATTCCACCAGAAATTACCGATTGAGATGGAGAACCCCAAGATGCTGCCAGTGAGGTGCAGAATGTGCAAGGCACTCACCAGTTGGGCACAACCCCTGCAGCTGCACCTGGGACAGGATCCCTGGGGACAAGGAGACTCAGCCTGGGCCAGTCACCAGCAGTCACAACCATTCCCATCATCC
>NW_024412770.1:0-8390 GCF_014898765.1 Herpailurus yagouaroundi
CTGTACGTGCAAAATATCACATTCATAAACTCATAATGGTCACATGTTGAAATGATCATAGTTTGGCTATCTTGGGGTCGTATATGCTACTAAACTTGATTCTATCTGCTTCTTTTTACTTTTATTAAGTGGCTACTGACATTTGAAAATTACCTATGTGCCTCTCCTTTGTGGCTCATGTTCTGTTTCTGTTAGACGGTCCTATTGTACAGTGCTCCCTGACTCAGCCACGTCAAATGTGCTTCTTTCTGGCTTCGCTCTGTATTTGTTACACGCAGGCACACTCACACACATGTGTGTGTATATATGTATAATAGAATAGATACTCTCAGTCTCCCTAGGTATAAGACAGGACTCATGTTTCCTTACTCTGTGTTTTATCACTGCCCAGGTGCCCCTTTTGCTATTAGACGGCCAATGCATGTTTCATAATGATGCTTTCATGCATTTGACAAATATATATGGAACCTCTACTCTGGGCCAGGCTCCCCTGGGAACTTAGTAAACTTTAACTCAATATCTGACCTAATACCCACAGGGTAAGAGTTATTAGCTTTGTTTCACAAATCAGGAAACAGAGTAGCAAGTTGGAAGTGACTTGCTCAAGATCACCTACTGTGGCAGGAAACAGGATTCCAACACGCTTTGGTCTGGCTCCGAATCATGTCTCCTTTCCACTTGAACATGATCATACTGCTGAGGATTCTTTAGGCCAGGCCACTTGCCCCCTAAACCCTGTCTTCTTATGTGTCTATACATACCTATTACATGCTTGTTAATGGTCTGTCTTTCCCAGGAGACTTCACAGGAGGATAGAAACTACTCTTCTGAGCACTGTTGCATCCCTGGGGCCTCGCTCTGTTGGACATATGAAGGAATAAATGATAGTCCCTTCTCCTCCCCACCATTACAAAACTCATGTTGATTTCCGTTTTCCCTGGAGAGGATACAGATAGGCATAAAACTCTATAGCCATTTTCGCAGCAACTGTAATGTTGTAAACATTCATTTTGTATTTTATTTATTTAGAGCTCCATTATGCAAAGAAAGAATCATTTATGTGAGAGTCTGGGGAAGTAATCTCTCTTTCCCTGCTGGTCCCTCTTTCTGCACGTTACGTTATCTCAGACCAACATGACAAAACCCAGGCACGTGTCTTTTGTCAAAATGGAATGTGCATCCTCACAACAGCTGTGTGTTAGATGTTGCCAGAGCCTTGGTACCAACCTAGGACTGTGGGCTTTTCGTATGATCTCGGCATAACTTACTCATTATGGAAGTGGCGAATGGATTGTAACACGCCAAGACCACTTAATGGTGGTAAGACGGGAAACCATCCTGCCCACCAGAGAAGAAAGGCAGCCAGGCATGAAGAGAGGAGCATCAAGCTGTAAACCATAGCAGTGGTCACTGGTCTCAGCTTTGCCGTTGACTCTCTCCCCGACCTTGGATGAGCCGTGATTCCTCATGTTGTGAACCTTAGTTTTCGCATCTATAATTTGAGGACATTAAAATAGATCAGAAAGGATAGCAATGTCTACATCTACCCTGTGTAACTATTGAGAACAGGAGAAAAAAAAAGTCTTGGGCAAAAAAATCACAAGATTCTGGAGTCTGAGTCTGAGATCTGAATTTAACACCCGGCTCCTCTCAACTGGTTGTCTGACCTCAAACCGGTCATTTCACTTGTCGGGGCCTTGATTGCCTTTTCTTTGTGTAAAATGTGATCATTAGACTGAATGACCTTTTTTTAAAAATGTGTATTTATTTTTGAGAGAGAGAGACAGAGAGAGAGAGAGAGATAGGATGCTAGTGGGGAAGGGGCAGAGAGAGAGAGCAGGAGACACAGAATCTGAAGCAGGCTCCAGGCTCCAAGCTTTCAGCACAGAGCCCGATGCAGGGTTCAAACTCATGAACCATGAGATCATGACCTGAGCCGAAGTCAGACACTTAACTGACTGAGCCACCCAGGTGCCCCCGGACCGAATGATCTTTAAGATTCCTTCGTGGTTGGAAATATGTACATGTATTTGGGTAGAGATTAGAGGGTGGATTTTGGTAGATGCATTCACTAGCTTTTGTCCTTCCTAGGAGGGGACCATTATTTAGGAATCAGAAAATTTTTTAGGGTCACATGGTGTAAAAAGTGTACAGTGATTCCTGTGTGAATGCTCTGGAAGCAAATTAATCTCCTTTTCATTAGAGCCATGAGTTCCTCTAAACAAATGAGTCAGAGCAAAATTTTGGTTGTCATCATCAGAATCTTCATGCACAGGTTGACCTTCTATATACAGTCCATTTCTGTCATGTCTGATTGTCTAGTCTACATTGAGTGGTTATGTAGTGTTGAGGTTGTGTAGAGTTAAATACATGGTTAGAGTTAAAATACATGGTCTTTTATTAAGTTGGTTTCATTTATAGATCTTGAGAGGCCTTGGGGTGATAAAAATCTGAGTTATGCATTGCATTAAGCAGAGTTATATAAAGCCTGTTGAATATTAATTTTGTAATGATTCACCTTACAGTTTTATGAGACTAGATATAAAAAGATACTGTGAATGATTGAACCTATGGCCTATAAAATGAAGTCTAGAGAAGAGAGAATAATTAGAAGTGAAGAGGGCCAAGCCTTTTCCTTCTTCGCTGAGATCAAGTTAATTTAATCTCATCCCCTTTCTGCAAATTCAGGCTTCCTGGTTTCTTAGAGCATTAGATGAATGTGCGGTATAGAATACAAAGCTAATAAAATGTGGATCTTTTCTACCATGTTATTGTTTTCATTAGTTTTAATGTGTCCTCTAAATATATTTTAACTTTATAGTCTGAATATTTTATATATATCCTCTTCAGGTTGCGTTTTTCAAAACTGCTTCTAAAATAAGGCAAGTTCTTGCACATAAGAGATAGAAGTACTTACATTTCTTATCTTTCAAATTGTATTTTGTGTAAGTTATACAAATGGGCAATAAGCATGTGAGAAGATGCTCGATATTATTAGCCTCAAGGAAATGCAAATTCAAAACGCAATGAGATACCAGCAAATACCTATTAAAGTGGCTAAAATTAAAAGACTGACAATACCGAGTGTGGGTGAGGACGTGGAGCAACTGGAACTCTCACACACTGCTGGTGGGATTTAAAGTGGCAAAGCCATTTAGAACACACTTTTCAGTTTTGCTAAAATTGAAAATGCCCTTATTAGAAGACCCAGCCAGTCCACTCCAAGGTATTACCGGAAAGAAACGAAAATATATGTCCATGCAAAGGTTTGCCCTGGAGTGTCGATACGGTTGCCTTTTTTGTAGCTCTAAACTGGAAACAATCCAAATACCCATCAGCAGGTAAATGGATAAACCGTTTGGGGTCTAGCCATACGATAGAATACCGTAAAATAAAACAAAATAATTTAAAAGAAGAACAAACTATGAGTATGTGCAACAATATGGATGTAGCTCAGAGATATCATGCTGAGCGAAAGGAGCCAAGCACGCAAAATTTAGACTATAGGATTCAACTCCTATGAAATTCTAGAAGAAGCACACTAATATCTAGTGACAGAAAGAAGAGCAGGGGTTGCCTGGGGCAGAGGTAGGAAGTAAGAGGGAGGATATCGTACACAGGACCATAATGGAACTTTTCAGGAGATAGAAATGTTCTATGTCTTGGTTGTGCTGATAAGTACAGAAGTGGATATATGTCAGCATCTGATGAACTGAACACTTAAAGTGGGAATATTTTATTGTATGTAAATTATACCTCAGTAAAGTTGATTTAAAAAAAATTTTTTTTAATGTTTTTTTTTTATTTATTTTTGAGACAGAGACAGAGCATGAACGGGGGAGGGTCAGAGAGAGAGGGAGACGCAGAATCCGAAGCAGGCTCCAGGCTCTGAGCTGTCAGCACAGAGCCCCACACGGGGCTCGAACTCCCGGACCGTGAGATCATGACCTGAGCGGAAGTCGGACGCTCAACCGACTGAGCCACCCAGGCGCCCCTAAAGTTGGTTTTTAAAATGCCTTTTGGGGCACCTGGGTGGTTCAGTCGGTTGAGCGTCTGACTCTTGGTTTCCGCTGAGGTCATGGTCTCTGGGTTCGTGGGATTGAGCCCCACGTCGGGCTCTGTGCTGAGTGCAGGGCCTGTTTCTGATTCTCTCTCTCCCTCTCTGCCCCTCCCCCACTCACGTGTGCATGCACACTCTCTCTCTCAAATAAATAAACTTTGAAAAATAAAAAATAATAAAATGCCTTTTGCAATATCTTTCGTTGGTTTATGAGTATACTCCCTAAACACTGATCTTCCAAGATTTTGATTCCAAATCAAGTTTCAGTATTTACTCATTGTGAGATGGAGTCTGATACACACACATACAATAAAATCGGTGTAACAAGTATTTGACCAACCTTTAGAATTGCCTCAAGAAACAAAAGAGATGACAAACTGGTAGAAATGATTTATAAATCATGATACTGTGCAGAAAATTGCCTGTTGCTAACCCTCCGTAGTTCACTCTGCCAGTCAGAGTGAAATTACCTTGGTATGGGGCGCATGTAAAATTAGTTGAACCTCTTATCTGGGCCCCAAATGAGCTCCCCCCCGCCCGATTGAATGCCTGGCTAGTGTACAGACTATCCTAGCAGATTTCCTTAGCATTTTAAAAATATCCACCTGCCTCAGGCCATGTGACACAGTGATCCACCCACTCACACCGTAAACCCTTCACTTCCAGCGTTGACAAGCTACACAATCATTCCTCCAAGTCAAGATACGCTGTACGAGTCAGCTTGTCAACGAGGTTTTAAGCTTCATCTGACATCTCCCAAGAATTCTCTGCTTTCAGAGCAATGAGCTCTACGTTGGAGGCTCTAACCTAATTGTGGGGTAACGATGAGGATGTTCTTGGAGAAGCATAGGTCTCTTGTGCACATTAACAACTTGTAGCATGGGCAAGTAATTGCGTTTTGATTCTGAATGGACAGGGAGCACTGAAAAGTTGGATCCTGCTTGAATCTAAAACAACACATACATTCATTTGACAGAAAGTCATTTAAAAAAATTTTTTTAACATTTGTTTATTTTTGAGAAGAGAGAGAGCGTGAGCAGGGGAGGAGAGAGAAAGAGGGAGACACAGAATCTGAAATAGGCTCCAGGCTCTGAGCTGTCAGCACAGAGTCCGACGCAGGGCTCAGACCCGTGGACCGTGAGATCATGAGCTGAGCCAAAGTCAGACACTCAACCCACTGAGCCACCCAGGTGCCCCATTGACAAAAAGTCATTGAGTACTGTGTGCATTGTCCTGGACTCTGGGGGTTCAGCAGTGAATAGGACAAGCAAGGTCGGTCTCCTCGGGGAGCTTACGTTCTAGTGGAGGGGTGGGTAGCCATCAAGTAAACAATGGAATTTCAGGATCGTACGGGAAATACGCAAGGGTAGAGAATAACACAAATGCAGGTTGATACCATACAGGATATAGTGGTCAGGGAAGACCCTGCATGTTGAGTTGGGAAGATGAGGTGGAACCAGCTGTGTGACAGTCTAGAGAAACAGTAATCTGAGCAGTGAGGACAGTAAGTGAGAATGAGCTCCGCAAAGAAAGGAAAGAAAAGGAAGCAAATGTGGGAAGTATCAAGGGTGGAAGAAGGTCTGTCGTGAAATGACGCTTCAGAGGTGGAGAGCAGATAAAACTTAAGTTTTATTCCATGAACATGAGAAGATATCGGGGCACCTTGGTGGCTCAGTCATTAAGCATCCGACTTGGCTCAGGTCATGATCTCACCGTTCATGAGTTTTAGTCCCACATCCGTGTACTCAAGCCCCACTTTGGGTGAGCAGGATTTCCGCTTTGAGTGAGTTTGAGCCTTGCTTTGGGGGAGCCCCACTTCTGTCTCTCTCTCCCTCTCTGTCTCTCTCTGCATCCCACCAACTTGCACCCTCTCTCAAAAAAATAATAATAATGAGAAGTTATTGAAGGGCTTTAAGCAGGGGGAAAAATTATCTGATGTGTAAATATGGCCACTACGTGAAGAAGGTATTGTCTTGGGTCAAGTGGGGAAATTAATAAGAAGACTGTTGAAATAGTCTAAGGGAAAGATGATTGTGGCTTGGACTGGACTGGTGGCATTAGAAATAAGGAGATAGGAACAAATTGAGGGGCGGACCATAGTGGTAGTGCTGCGAGGGTTGGAGCAATGGGAAGTGGTAGGGAAAGCATCCATAGTTTTATGGTCTGAGCAACTAGTAGCTAATGGAAGTCTTTATTAGGAGACCACCTACAGTGATTGGTTATGGTGTCTGTATCCTTGCTTTGCCTTTAGGACACTGACCAAATGACTCCGAAGATTGAATAGCAGTTAATTATTTGTAAGCATCCTGTGAATGGAACTCAGGTTGCAAAGACTCTGTTATCTCTCATCTGTGATTTTCCAGACATGCTAATAAATGAGTGCTGGAAATGTCATGATTTTCTAATCACAACCTTCTTTTCCTAAAAGCCATTTCAGCCAACATCCATCATCAGTTCAGAGCAATATCCAAACTCTTTCTAGCTCTTGTTTACTGCTGGTATGCCACTATTCCCAACACACTCACTGCCAAGGAAGTACTTTGAGGAGTTTACTTGTGCTCTGGAAAACTTTTAGGAAGGTTGCCTTTTTTTGTTAATTATGGCTCGGGGATTACTTTGTCAGAAACTCGGAAGCCCAGGAGTCTATAAAAATTACAAAGTATTATTAAATATTTAAATATTGCTCATTTCTCCATGTAGTATGAGATTTGGGCTGAGATTGAATCTTGGGCTGTTTCATTTCCATGTTTACCATCTTGCATAGAGTCACAGATTCAATTTTGCCTATTGAGCAAATTTTAAATTTGCTTCAAACAAGCAAGAATGGCATTAAATTGCCTTGACCTAGGCGCGTTGAGATTTTGTTGTTTCTCTGTATTCATGGAGAGTAGTGAACGTTAGCACTGAAACAGAAGCATCTCAGTTTGTGAAAATGCTGTTGGAGTAACGATGAGAAAAATCTTTTTAAATGTTTTGGATTATTTTCTTTTGCATTATAAAAATAACCTAAGCCCGTCCTAGAAAATTTGGAAGGTACAGGATCAAAATCAGCCATAGCCCAATCACAAAGAAATCCATGTGATGTTAAAGTTTCTCATAAAATGTTAGTGTGGAAAGGGGCTTGTTGGATTATCTGGTGCAACTTCTCATTTTGCACGTGAAGAAACTGAGGTGCGGGGCAGTGTGGAGTTTAGAACCCAGGTTTTCTCAGTTTTGAGCTGTTTTCCTGATTGCTGATGTGGCTTCACAAGCTGTCTAGATTCTTGGGGTCTTAATGGAGGCTCAGTATCTGCCACACCCTCTTTCTGAGCAAAGGGGTTGTGACATCTTAACACTGGGCATGCACGTGGCTCCATCTGCCCCCTAGTGTTCAGGAGGATGCATGGTCTTAAATAAGGATGGTGTTAAATGGCCTTGACTTGGGGAGCATTTCCCAAAGAGTGGTTTTTGAGCCACCTGCATCAGAATTATCTAGGATGCTTGTTGAAAATGAAGATTTCTGGGACCCACCCCTGGTTTGTGAAATCAGAACCTCTAGAGGTGGGAGTAGGAATCTGCTTTTTTAACAAACTCAGATCCACTGAAAAATAATACTTTGTCAATAAGAATAAAACTTCCCATATTGAGTCATTCAAATTCTCTAACCTGTGATAGATAGACGATAGCTAGATACATACATACATACAAGTAAATGGGTAAAAAGTTTCTGACTCCACACAAAGAAACTGTCGATGGTTATCTCTTGGGAGTAGAAATAGGGTGAATGGGAGAACGAAGGCTTCTCTGTTCCATATAAGCTAGAAACCTGGTTTTCAGAATACAGATGTGTTTGGAATCCCCTTTATAAGTATGCCTATGGTCAAGCTATTTCTTTGAGAGACTAGAAATGTCTGCAAATTATTATTTATTTGCTAGTATGTGGCCAGTGGGAGAAAGGGAACACTTCGCTGATATAAGAGGACATAGAAGGATCAACCAGGGGACAAGGTGAAATCCAAGTTCGTTCATTTATTCACTCACTTATTTATTCAATACCTATTCATTGACTACTTTGTGTGTACCAGGAACCATTTGAGGTGCTGAGGACATGGGAGGGAATAAGACAGCAGAGTCCCAATTATGTAGAGCTTACAGTCTATTATGGAGAAGCACCAGTAGAGTTAAACAAGATAATTTTAAATGGTGACAAGAGCTGTGAAGAAATAAAGGAGCTATGCCATTATGAATGATTGAAGGGCTATTCTCTAGTGGGAAGGGACAGCCTGAGAGGTGACATCTGAGCTGAGGCCTTAGTGGCAAGAAGAAACCAGCCATGTGCATATCTGGGGAA
>NW_024412770.1:8490-14273 GCF_014898765.1 Herpailurus yagouaroundi
GCTGAAAGCTCAGAGCCTGGAGCCTGTTTCCGATTCTGTGTCTCCCTCTCTCTCTGCCCCTCCCCCGTTCATGCTCTGTCTCTCTCTGTCCCAAAAATAAATAAACGTTGAAAAAAAAAATTTAAAAAGGAGGCTGCAAGGACAAGGTCCTGAGGAGAAATTAGCTTGATATATTTGGCATGTATAAAGAAAACTGGCATGGCTAACACAAGATTCAAGTTAAAGTTCAAGAGGAAGACAGTGCCAAGCCACATACTGTAATCATGCCACAGTGAGCAGTTTGGATTCTATTTTAAGTGTAATAGAAAGCCTCAGGAGACCTACATTCAGGGAAGGACAGTTGATATCATGAGATTTGAGTTGTTTTTTTTTTTTTTTTAAAAAACCACTTCAGCACTCAAAATTATATAGAAACTGGGAGTCCAGTTTTAAGAAAATGTGCAACTACTTCAAGAGAAAGTTACTGGGAACCACAAAAGAACTAAAGAAATGGTAGGATATACCATATACATGGAAAGGAAAGACCAATATTATAAAATGCTGATTTTTACCGAAGAAAGGATTTATAAATTCATTCAGGTTCTGAACAAAATCCCAACAGCATTCTAAAATTGAATGGAAATGTAAAAATGCAAGAATTTGGGGCACCTGGGTGGCTCAGTCAGTTAAGTAACCAACTTCGGCTCAGGTCATGATCTCATGGTTCGTGAGTTAAAGCCCCATGTCAGCCTCTGTGCTGGTAGCTAAGGGCCTGGAACCTGCTTTGGATTCTGTCTCCCTCTCTCTGCCCCTGCCCCCCCAAAAATAAGTAAGCATTACAATTTTTTAAAAAATAATAAATAAAAAAAATTCAAGAACGTAATAAGGGAGGTTTGCAAAAGAAGAAGAAGGAAGGAATGTTTCCCCTAATTATCAAAATATTTATAAAACCATAGTAATTAAGACATTGTTATAGGTATAGGGGTATTGAAAAATAGATCAGTGGGACAGAATAGAGACTGAACAAATATAGACCCTTCCCTGTAGACCCTATAGACACAGGAAGCATTGAAATTCAGAATGGAAAACATAGAATATCAGAAGTAAATGAGTATCAGAAGTAAGTTATTTCTCCTTATGGAAGAATAAGCTTCCAGATTTACACTTTGTACAAAAATAAATTGAGGTGAATTGAAAACCCAAGTATAAAATGTAAAAGTTCAAAACCTGTAGGTAGATAAAAAGAAGGTATCTTTATACCGTTAGGATAACGTAGATTTTGTAAGCTAGAGACACAAAACCACTCAAGAATGATGAAGTTGATGGATTTCACTATGTCAAAATGTATAACTTCTGCACAAAATAATGCCATAAAATTAAAAGGCAAGTGACAAACCAACAGAAGATATTTGCAACCTGAAATAACTGACAAAAGCCAGGTTTCTAGAATCTCTAGCAAATTCCTGTAAATCAATAAGGAAAAGTCAAACTACCCAGTAGGAAAAACGGGCCACTTACTAACAGTCCGTGTCTTGAGGGGAAGACATGAATGAGTAATAAAAATGTGAAAAGGCTTTCCACATTACTGATAAAAGCAAGAAACGCCAGTTTAAAATACCAGGATAGCATTTTATGCCTGTCGGAGTAGCAGAAATTCAAAAGGTTGAATTAGACAAGTAAAACTTGGCAAGGAATTGAGATAAACAGCACTTGGAGAATAAATTGTCATCCCCCAGTTGCACTTGAGAATGCACATATTCCACAACAGATTTTCCTGCAGACAGAAAGTTAGCAACATTGTTTCTCCAAGGAGGGGCACTTGGTATTTTTGTGAGGGGCAAGTCTCTGTCCCTCGAGACTTTCATGCACTGTAGAAATTTAGCATCCCTGCTCTCCTCCACCCCCAATTCACAAAAGAGCTCTCTCCCATTTTCAGATGCCCCCAGGAGAGCTGGACTTAACCAGGACAAAGTCCTGCAGGTATACATAGGGCTGTCACAATACTAATGGGCCGGGACAGCCTCTGCCACTGAACAGAGGGATCTGGACTCTGGAGGAGGATTGTGAAGGGTGTCCATCGGAGCATCCTTTGTCATGATTGGACCCCGCCCAATAGCCATCAGTCCAGAAAAGGAGAATTAAACTATGGTATGGGTGTATTATAGAGTGCCATACAACAGTCAATGACCTAGATCTGTATGGACCAAAATGAAGATGTCTCAAAAACAATGTGGAGTACAGTGTAATATACAGCATGCTATACTTTTTAAAACTGTAAAACCTACACTACTGTAGGATATGTTGTTTTGGACACACACACACACACACAGAGGCATATCCATGTGTGAACTGGAGGGGTTTAAGTTCCATGTGGTTCTATTTCTCAAAAGAGTTAATGAATGAGAAGAACAACGTTAGTTCATTTTGAGTGACGGCACAGTGACGCGGACAGGAGTTTGTCACATCATCCTTTGCGTAATGCTGTATTTTCGCCAGCACTCAGGCTGCTGAGTGGACAGTGGATGGGGCGAATGGAAGGGTGAGCATGGGAGTGAGCATGGGGACAAGGGGGCAGTGAGGCTGTGCTGGAAGAAGACTCGGGCCCGGGAGGAGCCAAGTGAGGACCCCAGCATCCCTGCCAATACTACTTTGAACTCCAAGGGCATGTGACCACTTTTCTGCTTCATTTCTCTACCACCTAAAGGTCTTTCTGGAATAACACTTCCCTTTATTGCTTCCTCTGTCTTCCAGGCTATGATGTTGTCACCTAAGCAGGCCAAAGATTTGTTGGCTGCCTTTTTTTTTTTTTTTTTTTTTTTAGCAGAATGAGACATTCTGTATAAACAATTTAAGCCCTCTCTATCCCCATCCCTGCAATTACGCTCCTACATTTCTTTTTTATTTTTTTTCTGGAGCATTTTTTATTGTGGTAAAATATACATAATGTAAATCTTACCATTCTAGGGTCACCTGGGTGGCTCAGTTGGTTAAGTGTCCGACGCTTGGTTTTGGCTCAGGTCATGATCTCACGGTTTGTGGGATGGAGCCCTGTTACGGGCTCTGCACTGACAGTGTGGAGCCTGCTTGGGATTCTCTCTCTGTCTCTGTCTCTCTCTCTGCCCTTCCCCTGCTTGTGCTCTTTCCTCTCTCAAATAATTTTAAAAAAAAGTTTACCCTTCCGACTATTTTTAAATGTGCAGTTCAGCAGCGTTAAGTACATTCACAGTGTTGTAAAACCTTCATGGCCATGGGTCTCCAGAACCTTTTCCATCACTCCAAATTGAAACTCTGCGCCCATTAAACAATCACTTCCATTCCTCAGTCCCCTATGCTCTGATAACCTCTGTTCTACTCTCCATCTACTCTCTCCATCCTCTCTCCATCCTCTACTCTCCATATGAATTTGACTACTCGAGGCACCGCATGCAAGTGAAATCATACAATATTTGTCCTATTGCATCTGGTTCATTCCAGTTACCATAGTGTTTTTAAAATTCATCCACAATGTAGCATGTATCAGGATTCCATTCTGTTTAAAAATGGATACTGCTCCATTGTATGTATATACCACGTTTTGTTTATCCATTTATCTTGTCAGTGGACACTTGGATTATTCCTGCCTTTGGGCTACTGTGAACAATATAACATATAATGCAGCTATGAACAGGTGCACAACCGTCTGCTTTCAGTTCTTTGGGGTATGTACCCAGAAGCAGAATTCTTGTATCTTGTGGTAATTTTATGTTTAATTTTTTAAGGAGCTTTCAAATCATTTTCTACAAAGGCTGCACCATTTTACATCCCCATCTGCAATGCGTTCTAACTTTTCCTCATTTTCACCAACATTTGTTATTTTTCACTTAAAAAAAAAATATCCCACCTAATGGGTATTAAGTGGTGTCTTATTGCGGCTTTGTCCTACACTTCTTTTATAATTAGTGTTAAGAAAGCCTCATACATGTCTTCTGTTCAGTTGATTGGTCCCTAATACCCATGTTTTTTAGTATTTCTGCATTTCTTTAAATGCATGCCATGAAACACAGGTCCTATTATAAGCTTCTGGCACTGGGGGCTTGGGGGCATGAGATAGATGGGAGAGGTTAAATTGGGAAACAGTGCAAACAACAACGACAACAACCACCTCCTGCAAAGTCACAGCGAGTGCATATTTAACTTTGGCAAATTGAAGACGTTAGTGTGAGTTGGTATCCTGACCCTCCTGGCAGTTCTCAGTGTCTTCAAGCGTCTTACCATGCCGAGGGTGATTCGTAGGCATGTTTTTATACAGGGGCCCATAAAGAAAGCCAACTGTTTCATGTGGTGCTCAAAAGCAATTTTATCTGTTGCAACTTTGAAGGAAAACCTGGCCATGTTGATGATGACGTGCGATGGTAGACTGTATGGTGTGGCACTTTCCCTAAGGGATTCCCAGTGTTCGTTCTGATCATTCACAGTTTTCAGTTTGAACTAACTTTAGAAATTACTTCCAATGCAAGATGCAGTTTTACTGTATCTCCTCCCCTTGAAGTTTGAAGCATATATTTTCCAGACCCTGAAAAGTCCTACAATAAAAAAAAAAAAAAACAAAAAACAAAAACCCTGACTACCATAGATTAAAGCAGGAGTTGGCAAACTATCTCTGTCAAAGGCCAGATAGTAAATAATTTTGGTCTTGGGTCTCCGGCACAGCTATTCAGCTGTGTAATGGTAGCTCCGGAGCGACCAGAGGCAATCTTTAAATGACTGGATGTGACTGCGTGCCAAAAAACTTTACCTGCAGAAACAGTCAGCAGGCTGGATTTAATTTGCAGGCGATACTTTTCTGACCCCTGGTTTAGACCGTTGTGACCAAAGGTTGTTGAATCATGACCTTTCCCACCTTTATTTTTTAAAATTTAAAACCTGTAATAGACCCTTAGGGGCCTGAATTCAAATAGTAGAGGGCTTCGAATCTTTATGGGTGACGCTGAATGTTGATGGCATGTAGCAGGTTTGTTGTTTTTCTAGTACCTGGCTTTGCACTGCTGTGGCAACAGAAATAGTTACTGAGTGGGCAGTATGGACTAAATTGTGTCCTAAGATTCATATGTTGAGGCTCTGACCCCCCGATACTTCAGAATGTCACTATATTTGGAGAGAAAGCCTTCGAAGAGGTAATTAAGTGAAAATGAGACCTTTACAGCAATCTTCGAAAAGAAGAACAAAACTGGAGGTGTCACAATCCCGTATGTCAAGATACACTAGAAAGCTGTCGTAATCAAAACAGTATGGTACTGGCACAAAAATAGACACGTGGATCAATGGAACAGAATAGAAAGCCCAGAAATAAACCCATGATTATATGGCCAATTAATCTATGACCTAGGAGGCAATAATATCCAATGGGAAAAAGACCTTCTTTTCAACAAATGGCATTGGGAAAAGTGGACAGCTACATGCAAAAGAATGAAACTGGACCACTGTCTTATACCACACATAACAATAAAATGGACCAAAGCCTAAATGTGACCCCTGAAACCATAAAATTCCTAGAAGAAAACATAGGCAGCGATCTCTTTGACATCAGCCATAGAGACATTTTTCTAGATGTTTCCTTTGTGCTTTTGGTGTCACATCCAAAAAATGTTGTCAAGACCAATATTAAGGGGCTTTTCCTGTTGGTTTTCTTCTAGAGTTTTACAGATTCATGTACAATATTTAAGGATGTTGAGTTAATTTTTGTGACTAGTATAAAATATGAGTGTAATTTCATTCTTTTGCATGCAGCTACCCAGTTTTTCCAGCACCATTTATGGAAGAGACTG
>NW_024412771.1:0-14762 GCF_014898765.1 Herpailurus yagouaroundi
AAATCCCATAGCAGAAGCAATTCATCCAGTCTAAGGATTAGAAAGGTTTTGTGAAGAAAGTGGCTTTTAAGTTTAGACCAAAAGAATGTGTTTGAATGAAAGAGCAAACATCTGGGTGCTAGAAGATAAATTCAAGTTACAGGACTGCCTTAGAACAGCTGGGTGACCTTGGGGATGTACCCTTTCTTCTTAGGCTATAGCTCCTGATCCATAAAATAAGTTAGGGTTTGGAGAACTTAATCTGGAAGGTTCCTTCCATCCAGGAAGGAAAAAAATTTTTTATGTTTATTTATTTTTGAGAGACAGAGACAGAGTGAGAGCAGGGGAGGGGCAGAGAGAGAGGGAGACACAGAATCTGAAGCAGGCTCCAAGCTCTGAGCTGTCGGCACGGAGCCCAATGCAGGGTCTCAAACTCACAAACGGTGAGATCATGACCTGAGCTGATGTCAGACTCTTAACTGACTGAGCCACCCAGGTGCCCTGGCTGGTTCCTTCCATCTTTATAAATCCTGAAAGAGACTGCCAGTCATTGTAGTCGATCTTCAGTCCATCCTTTACAACAAAAAGCAACTAACACAAATAAGAGAAAATCAAAGAAATGTCAGTAGGGAGGTTATAATGGTGAAATTGGGAAAACGAATAAGCTGGACCATCATAGGTTCAAATCCCAGTTCTTCCCTTTACTAACTGGGTGATTCTGAGAACATTGCCTAACTTCTCAGGGACTCAGCTTCCTAATCTATAACATGGGGCAAGACTATTACAGTTGACTGTTGAACAACGCAGGGTTAGGGGCACCAATCCCACCTCACATGTTTGAAAATCCACAGATAACTTTAGACTCTCCCAAAACTTAACTACTAGTAGCCTACTGTTGAGCAGACTTTCTGATAATATAAAAGCAGGTGAGTGATATGTATTTTCCATGTTATATGTATTACATACTATATTCTTATAATGAAGTAAGCTACAGAAAAGAAAATGTTAAGAGAATCATAGAAAGAAAAATAAATTTACAGGGCTATATCGTATCCAACAACACAAGGGCTCCCAAGCTTCACCTTTTATAACTTCAGTCCTTGGAAAGAGAAAAACCTCAACCTTCAGGGTACCAAGTTCAAGGAACCCAGGAAGAGCTCCAGTTGGTCTCCCTAGAGTCAGGTGCCTGGACAAACCAAGGGTCAAAAGAGACAGGGTCCTGCTGTATACAGTGGTTGCTCCTACAGCAAATAGGGAGCTGTATACAGTGGTTGCTCCTACAGCAAATAGGGAAATAGAGCTTGGCTAGGCAATTCCCGAAAGAAGGAGACTGAAGTAGAGCTGAGTAGAAAATCCAGCAAATGTTGACTAGATTTTTATGCAAACTGCTTCTCTAAAATAATGCCGAAGACACAACTGATTGAATAAATGAAACAAATTCTTTTAAAAGCTGAAATTCTGGGGGCGCCTGGGTGACTCAGTCAGTTGAGCGTCTGACTTTGGCTCAAATCATGATCTCACATGAGATCGTGGGTTCGAGCCCCACATCAAGCTCGCAGCTGTCAACACAGAGTCTGCTTCAGATCCCCGTTTCTGTCCCCCTGTCTCTGTGCCGGTCCCCAGCTCACGCTGTTTCTTAAAAATAAATAAACATTAAAAAAAATAATAAAAAAAAATAAAAGCTGAAATTCTGTTTAGGGGAAAAACACCATATGGGGTTCAGAAATCACTGAGCATGCATATATTGGCTTTGCTCACGCCAACAGAGCCACGTGAACCTGTAGTTCAATGCCCCAGTTCAATTCCTTAGACTTCAGTTTGCTTTCTTAGAAGATGAGATGAGTAAAAGCTGCAGTGAGATACAGCACTTGACAAATACCCTAAAGAAACACTGTTGCTAAGAGCTTTTCTGCAGCCCTAAGAATATCACAGAATTAGGTAAACTGGGAATTAAAGGTCATACCCTGGAGATATGTGAAGTGTGTCTGCTCCTGTGCTTAACGATCAAAAACACACTCCCACAGACAGGTGTGTGTTCTGGGAACATGACTAACAAGGAGTGAGAAGGAGGAGGAGATGCAGGAAAGGGGAGAAAAGACAAGGGAGAAAGAAAGGACAAGGCGAAAAAGGGAAGGAAGTAGGAAGGGGAAAAATGAAGGAAGGAGGCAGGAAAATTAAACCAGTCTGTTCTGGGGCACTGCTGTAACATCTTTCTTTAAAGAACAAATTCCATGCAAGCATTTCACAGTGGCGTTTTTGTTTTTTTGGTTTTTTTTGTTTTTGGAAGCTCACTGAAAGCAATTTTCTTCTAACTTAAGGATAAAAGCTTTCACCAACGTTTTCTGAAATATTTTAGCGGTGGCAGGAACAGCGAAATCAGTTCAGGGACTGCTCAAGTGTGGGGCTTGTGTCACTGCTTGAGATGACGTCATGGGAACCCCAGAGGGGCCCCTAAACAACACTGCATCCCAGGGTAAAAAGTTATCCTTTTTGGGGCACCTGGGTGGCTCAGTCAGTTAAGTATCCGCCTCTTGATTTCGGCTCTGGTCATGATCTCATGGTTTTGAGATCCAGCCCTGCATTGGGCTCTGCACTGACAGCATGGAGCCTGCTTGGGGTTCTCTCTCTTCTCTCTCCCTCTGCCCCTCCCCCCCCCCCAAATAAATAAATAACATTTAGAAAAAACAAATGTATTCTTTTGTGATCGTCTTTTAACCCCTCTGAATAGCCCTCAGGCAGTCTCAGTTTGGTGCTATTATGTGTTGAGTCCCTCTCAAAAACCAGTCTATCCCCTGTGGTACAGAGTGAAAGGAGAGCCCTCTGGTGGGCAGGAGGACTGAGACAGAATTGAATAATACTGATGTGTTTTCATTGCCGTTAAGACTCTAGTAATGTTCAATTGTAGGGTATGAGTATTGGTAGTCCTTTTATAGTACTTATGTAAAGTTATCTTAGAAATTCTTTTTGAGTTTAAAAAGGCAGCAAAAGAAAAAGTTCATGAGTGGTAGTACCAGATGTAGCAAACATACAGGACGTACCCTTTTAGTGACTAAGCATGTAGGATTGTGAGGTTCCTGGGTCAAAAGAGATCCCATGTTCTTAATCCACATCAATGTGGGAGGAACAGTCAAATATTCTGGGTGGGAAAGAGCACCACGGTATTCTGAGACCTCTGTCAGAGCTTCGAGTCTTAAGAGCTTCTTTTCTTCAGGGCAACATTTTCCCTTATGAAGTGCTTCCATTAATGACAGTGATGATTATAAGGATTGAGAGCCCTAAAGAGATTTCCTCTTAAAATCTTTAGTCTAAGAGGATATTGTGGACTCCACAGTAGAAGGAAAGTCTGCCAAGTATCTGTGCTGGACTAATGGAAAGCCTCAAATGGATTGTAGAACTGCCTCACCTCATATTAATGATAAAACACTGAAAAATATGAGACCGTCTTGGGAACTGCTCACCAAAGGGGCACTGCCCTGCATTTCATGCTGGTAAGCTTCATGAGGAGGAGAAGACAAGAAAACCTGGAAACTGTTGGTGGAAAAATAGAGGACTGCTTTGCCAACTCCTAAAAATAAAAGCAATAAATGTTAGCCAACTGTGGATCCGTAGAGTTATTTTTAAAATCAACCGAAATAAAATGGAAGACTTAATTTCCATTATGATGACCTTATTGGGAGCCCTGAATTGATTATTTCATTTGAAAGAAAATGCATTTAAAAAAAAAAGCCAGTTACATCCAACACATAAATAATGAAACCACAACACTGCTCAGTGAGCCTTTTGTGGGTTCAGCTTGCAGATTTGGTTCTCCTTGAAATAAAATATATTTTAGCCCTGTTTTCTCTTCATATATGAAATCATGGCAACCATGTTTATTGCATTCTCTTTTTTTCTTTGGTCCTAATTCTTCATTAGGATTCCTCTTCTCTACCCTTGCGGTACAGGTCTTTCAAAAATACTACCTAAATCCATTTAAGCAAAGGGTGGGATATTCTGAGCAAGACATGAGAGGTTAAAAATCACCTTACTGCCTTTATTTAGTATCTGTCACAGACAAGATCTCATGGGAGGTACTATGCTATGAGCATTTCATTTTAATGAGGGTCCAAGACAAATACACAAAAAGCGAAGAGTAAGGGAAGAGAGATTTCTTCTTTAAAGAAGAAACATAAGGCTTTACAGTACTAAGTGCCCAGTCAACTTTCCATAGAGGCTGGGGTGGGGGATATACCTCAGTGAAGGAGGTTTGGCCTGGAACCAAATACAGAGCAGTGGTGCTGGCATAAACACACACACACACACACACACACACACACACACACACACACATCTTGGCTAAATGGGACAGCTCAAGAGAGCAAACATACATAGTTGCCACGTGGGAATAGAATTTTTCCGAGTTGGCTGGAAATCTGTATGTTTGTTTGTTTTCTCCTAAATGTAAAACCTCAGGTTTTTAACTGCAGGCAACTAATTAAAAAAAAAAAAAGTTTAACATCATATGGAGGAAAGAAAACATCTGTAAACTGGATTCAGCCCATGGATTGCCAGTTTGCAATCTCCACCATGTAACTAAGCCATTAAGGCTTGAGATTTGAACCCATCATTGAACTCTGAACTAACCAGAAGAAAGAGGATTTGTATTGTCTTGAAAGAAAGGGGATATTTCTATAAGGAGAAGGAAAAGAGAGTAAAAAATATACTATGTGGAGGGCAAAGGGTGAATGAAACCCCAAAGCAAAAAAGGTAAAGGCATGTCCAGGAAACAATGAATAAGTTTGTCTGGTGAGAAGACAAACTCATGTATGGAAGAAGTCAGAGATCAGGCTTGGAAAGCAAACGAAAGACCAGGTGGACAAAAACCCTGAAGTTTAAGCGATGAAGCTTAGGTGTTATCCTATCGGCAATGAAGATCTAGGGACCCAGAGACTGAGGCAATCAAGGAGGTTTTCCAACAAAATTAACCCAATCTATCTGGAAGATAAAGAAATTCCACGGGAAGTGTCTGATCAGAAAGTTACCGCCCTATGTCAGGAGATTCAGCTGGAGGCCAGAGGAATGGAAATCTCATGGATGAGATAAGACCTGCAGCAATGGATAAATCCACAAGACTGATAAACTGTTTCCTCTTAGAAGATGCCAGAGGTAACTCTTCTGTTTGGGATCTTCAGTATTAGTAGGTGTCCTAGTGCAAATATCCGGGAAGACATTTGGAGCCTGAGTTTAGGAGACAGTCCAGGGACACTGATGCATTTTGGAGTGTTTATCCCACAAGGGAATGGTCCAGGAAGAAATTCCCCATGGGAAAGGCTTTAGAGGGGAGCATGAATCTTGGAGGATGAATGCCCAATGTCTATGTTTCTTTTTTTTTTTTTTCCAACGTTTATTTATTTTTGGGACAGAGAGAGACAGAGCATGAACGGGGGAGGGGCAGAGAGAGAGGGAGACACAGAATCGGAAACAGGCTCCAGGCTCTGAGCCATCAGGCCAGAGCCCGACGCGGGGCTCGAACTCGCGGACCGCGAGATCGTGACCTGGTTGAAGTCGGACGCTTAACCGACTGCGCCACCCAGGCACCCCTATGTTTCTTCCAGCGTACTTCAAAACCTTTCTAACTTGAAAAATCCTTGCCCTTGAATTTGTGTGATCAAGTGATCTCAAATATCTACACATTCTATTCTATTCTATTCTATTCACATTGTTGTATATATCCCTCAATTGACATGTGTACTGAAATCTCTAAATCTCATCTCTTCAACCCAGCTTATATTTTAAGACTAAAAAGGAAAGAGAAAAGAAAAAAAAGAACTGTAGAATAGATACCGCCCTGTCAAGAATGGTTAAGATAGGGGCGCCTGGGTGGCGCAGTCGGTTGAGCGTCCGACTTCAGCCAGGTCACGATCTCGCGGTCCGTGAGTTCGAGCCCTGCGTCGGGCCCTGGGCCGATGGCTCAGAGCCTGGAGCCTGTTTCCGATTCTGTGTCTCCCTCTCTCTCTGCCCCTCCCCCGTTCATGCTCTGTCTCTCTCTGCCCCAAAAAATAAATAAACGTTGAAAAAAAAAATTAAAAAAAAAAAAAAAAGAATGGTTAAGATATAGTCCTATCAAGGGTCTAAGAATTGCTTAAGATTCTTTCCAGTACTGTAAGTAAGAAATACCAGAGTCTTCATCCATAAATTCATTTTATAGCCATAGAAAATGAAGCCCCTTCAATCCAGAATTTATCTGACAGTTACCAGCTGCTTTACTCCCCCACCAGAGCTTGGCTTTCTGAAGGCTTCACCCCATGTTAGAAAAATGCCATCATTTTTGATGCCATGCATTAAAAATGCATTCTCCTGAAAGCCTAGAAACAAACTCTAATGTTCATAGTCAATTGACTTTCTACAAAGGGTCCAACATGGTTCAGTAGGGAAAGAATACTATTTTCAACAGATATTGGGACAAGTGGATAGCTGCATGAAAAATAATGGATTTGGTCACTACCTTGTAGCATAAACAAAAAAATAACTAAAAGTACATTACAGATCTAAATTTAAAATAAAAACTCTAAAACTTTTAGAAGAAAATACAGTGGTAAATCATAGTGCCTTTGAGATTTCTTAGGCATGACCCCAAAAGCAAAAGCAAAAAAAGGGAATTTCAATAAATCAGACAACATTAAAATTAGAAATTTCTGTGCCTCAAAGGGTACCATCAAGAAAGTGAATAGATAACCTGCTGTCATGGGAGAAGTATTTGCAAATCATATGTCTAATAAAGAACGTACCTCCAGAATGTAAAAAGAAATCCTATAACTCAATAATAATAATAATAAAAAGATAGCCCCACGAAAATATAGGCAACGGATTTAAATAGACATTTCCCCAAATAAATAGGCATATGAAAAAAACATTCAGCATTATTACTCATTAGAGAAATGCAAATTCAAATCATGAGATACTACCTCACACTCACTAGAGTGGCTGTAATCAAAAGGACAGACAGTAATAAGAGTTACCAAGAATATGGAGAAATTGTAACCTTCACACATTGCTGGTGTAAATGTGAAACAGCATGGTCAGTGTGAAAAACAATTTGGCAGTTCTTCAAAATGTGAAACATAGAGTCTCCACATGACCCAGAAATTCTACTGCTGGGTATTTAACCCAAGAGAAATGAAAACATCCGTCCACACAAAAACTTGTACACAAATGTTCACAGCAGCATTATTCGTAATAGCCCCAAACTGGAAACAGCCCAAATGTCTATTAACTGAAGAACGGTTATCTAAAATGTGGTATATCCATATAATAGAATATTATAAAATACTTACAGCCTTACAACATAGAAAAACCTCAAACACGTCATTCTAGGGAGGTCAGAAAAGATCACAGATTGTATGATCCCATGTCCAGAAGAGGCGAGAGACAGAATAGTACAGAGACAGAAAGTAGGTTAGTGGTTGCCTAGGTCTGGAGTGGGAGTTGAGAGTGTGGAAAGTGACTGCTTATGGGCACTAGATTTCTTCTAGTGAATGATGAAAATGTTCTAAAGTAAGATTATGGCAACAGTTGCCCAACTCTGTATATATACTAAATGTCACCGAACTGTCACCATACATATATCAAATTGGTAACATTTCAAATGTATAAACATTTTCCATGGGATGTTGGTATGTAAATTACATATCACTAAAGCTATATAAATTTTTTTTATGTTTATTTATTTTTGAGAAAGACAGAGACAGAATGCGAGTGGGTTAAGGGCAGAGACAGAGAGGGAGACACAGAATCTGAAGCAGGCTCCAGGCTCCGAACTGTCAGCACAGAGCCTGACATGGGGCTCGAACTCACGAGCTGTGAGACCATGACCTGAGCCGAAGTCGGATGCTCAACGAACTGAGCCACCCAGGCGCCCCTACATCTCACTAAAGCTATTTAAAAAGTACATCTGCACCATATAGTGCTACTAGCCAAACAGGGACGTCTATTATTTTTAGTCTTCTTTCTTTAGGTCCCTGAACCAATCCTTCCCTTTGTCAGTAATGCTTTCACTCTGCTCACCACGAACTGACCCCTCTTATCTTTCAGAACAGCTGCCATGTTCCTGTCTCTCAAAACACATGCCTGTTCATGTCTCAGGCACTTGCAGTGATGCTTCCTTCCTGGAACGCTTTTCTCCCAGATATTTACCAGGCTGCCCCTTTCCCACCATTTTGGTTCAGTACAAAAGCAAAGACTTGGGTATCTTTCGCCCAAGCAGCCCACAGTTACCACCTTCCACCCGTTTTGCTTCATGGCATGCGTCTGTCCCTAAGCTGGCTTCTGTGTTTATTTCCATATTCATAGCTGTGTTTGTTTGTCTGTTTATGGATATACTAGAGCTTATGCTCCCTGAGGGGAGGAGATGGGCCCTCGCTTTCTCCACCACATGAAGTCTGTAATTAAGAATTGCTAGCTACCCAACTTTTAAGACAGATGTAGCCATCACTAAGATGCTTGGTTCTGCCCTTGTAATCATGTCAGAGTAAGCAGTTAAGTTAGGTTTTAACCTGATGCCTGGAGGCCAGCAACAAGGAGGTCATGGCCAGTTACTGGGAAAGTCAGAAAGGCCTGTCCTGGCAGCACTCCATGAGAAGGTGGATCACACCAGACAGGCCCAACATGGCAGATACCATGACGGGAAACCCCTGACCAAATTAGGAAGAAAAAGTGGGAAACCCTGCTTCCAAGAAATATCTGCCCTAAGTAGTGAACATTCCACCCCCTCGTTAACAACTGTCAATGAAAGGTAAAAACCTAACCCCCTGGGGGCGCACATCTCTCTCTCTCTCTCTCTCTCCTTCTTGAGCTCACCTGCTTTCACATCTGGAGAGTGTACATTTGCTTTAATAAACTTTTCCACTTGTGTCCCTCGTTCGCTGTGCTGTGTTTGTGCTTGAATTCTTTCTAGTGAGGAGATCAAGAACCTTCGATGACAGCTTTGGAACGGGCTGGGTCAAGGCTCTAGGGCCCAGGGTCTCCCCATTTCACCAGGAAACAATAGAGTAAAAAAAGGAAAGCTTTCCTTCCTCCTCTCCAAAACTCTACCCTCATTCACCCCCCAGTTACCCTGAAAAGCAGCAAGGATTTACTCTACGATCTTTTTACACAGAAAGCCTCTCACCAAAAGAATGATTTCAGGAAAATGGATTCCTTTTCACCTGGCTGGCTTGATGACAATATATTTCAGTAAAACTAGAGTCTCAAGCAAGATTGATGAGAGGAGAGAAAAGCAGAGGCTAGCCCACACTTCTAAGCAAAGGAAAATCAAAGCTGGGCTCCAACAATAGGTGTCAGGAAGCCACCCAGTGTTGTGCTGTGTTCCTCCTTTTAGTTTGGAGTCCTCCCGTTAGCGATTACCCAGAGAAAACGATGATGATCACTCTGGGAAACACAGGAGGAGAATGAAGCATGGCAGATTGTGGAGTTTCTCAAATTTATAGCTGCCTTTGTGCGGGTAGCCACAAAGCATCAAGCCCTTCAATCTTTGAAAAAGAAATACAGAGAGAAAGAGAGGTGGTGGCTGGGTCGGGAGAGGGAGAAAGAAAGGGAAAAAGGAAAAAATTGTAAACATAAGAGTATATCTTCACCTAACATTCTTCCGGACAATAAGAAAATCAAAAGAAAGGAAATTATAGGAATGAAAGAAATTTTATATAAAAGTAACATATCTATTGATTTCTCTTCTGTAAAAAAAAAGAAAGAAAACAAGGCTAAAGTTACAAAGACAGAGCCATTCAACTGGTGCTTGATGCCTTTCTAACCTGGGACAGGATTGGCGAACAGCATAGTCAATAGGAAAAACGTCAGCAGCCTCTTCACAAGTTAGCTGTTCCATCATGAAAGACATCACATCCAAGTAACTCAAACCAGGGTCCCCAGAGAGATGAAGACCAAGTTCAGATACAGCAAAAAAGCTCATGCTATTGTAACCATGTCTCCGGGCCTGAACGTTTTAAAGACCCAGAGCATATCTGAGCCAACCGCTCAAATATTGAGGACTGGCATTCAGGAAATGTCCTCATGCTCACGCAAGAGGAGACCAGAGATCACGAAGGGATCCTTGCACCTAAGCCTCTTCCTCCCCCCACTTCTGCCCTAACCCTGACACATCCCAGATGTTCTGCCAAAAACAAGTTTAGCATCCGCTTATCATAGGCTCTAGCCTTAGCCCTGCAATTACATCCTGCCTTGGCAGGAACCTGAACCTGGCAATCAAGACTCCCTCTGGTCTCTGATTTCTGCATCTTGCTTGTTTGGGGAGGCAGCTGAGCAGGGGCGATGACCACATACAGAAGCAAGGGTGTGCAAGACCTGCATCTGAATCCTGGTTTGAGTTTGGGCAGCTGGCAGTGTGTCCTTGGTGAAACGGTGCCAGGAATCTGTCTTTATGGGGATATGGAGCATCTGGCAGTTCCTGGCACTCCATAGGTGTTGTTCTGTTTATATGAAGTTTTTGAGATTTTTCCTGCAGTAGAGGGGTTTACTCTGCCCAAAGGACAAACTGCAAATGACCAGATGCCCACAGCACGGCAGTGGTGAGGAGCACAGCATTAAGACTCAAATGAGATTTGTGTTTCTGGGAATCCTTTGGTCAAATTCCTCTTTCCGATCTGAAAACGCCTTAATACTCAGGATTTACTTAATGACGATGCATCGGCCGCTTGACACAAAGGGGAAATCCGGAAACTTACTGTTACGCTGGGTTCTAGCGTTCTAACCATTTCCAACAAAGGAGAACACAGAGAGGGAACAGCTAATGTTTGTAAAACTTCTCCAGGGAAAATTCTGGGGACTGTTTCTATTAGAGCATGGTGAGGGGCCTGCCCATCTAACTGACTTGCAAGTTTGACTGCACATCACTGCAAGTGATGACTTCTGTCCCAGGGGAGTTAACAAAAGGGTCAGGGCATCTCCTCCCTTGAAAGAGTCACCTGTGTCATTGGGCTTGCTCCGGCCTCTGACCCAGAGAGCTGGGCCAACTCTGGAGCCAGGCCTGCTTATATGTAGGAGAACAAATTACTCTGCGCACAGGGCTGTGAGCACTGGGGACCATCCACACGGCTTGGTATAACTAGACGGGAGGAGGGATAAAACCTCTTCTCTTACAGTTGATTACATTTCTTCAGCCTTCAAAGAATCCAAGTAAGACCTAAAGATTCAGGCCATCTCTAATTTGGGCAAGATTTTTATAACAATGGGTTCAAATTCTAGCTCGATAAGATCCCAGCTGGACGGTGCAGAAGGAGTTACTTTTATCCTGTCCCTTGGTTTCTTTATTGATAAAATGGGGATAACAGCAGGATCCACCTATTAATAGAGGATCATATGATGCTGAACATATTGTATAAATGATCAGATACCACACACAGAGTGCCTAACCTCCAGTGATGGCACTTTGTGATGACTAGGGGCTATAGCATACTGGTGCTCTCCCAAAGGAGGACCAGCTGATGTGAAATATATTTAAATTACCTGATGTCCCAATAGCAATTTGGCCTCAAGGCAATTTGCCCAGCATGCTCTAAGATTGAACCCCGTTGCTCAAGCTGATTAAAAAAATATGGAGGGCATGATCAATAAAGCCGTTTAACAAAACATAGACGGACTTGCGTCAAATTCTATAGCATAATTCCAACTAGACTCCACATCATTTTAAGAAGAAATATTTTATTTGTTGTTACATGAAGTTACTCTCTGTTGTTGTTGTTGTTGTTGTTGTTGTTGTTTCTATTCAGTACACAAAAAAGAAAAGGGAGAAATATGTTCAAGAGGAAAAACAAGGCTTAAGGACTGAGAGGTAAATGCTCTTTGGCAGAAATGAAATCCAGTACAAGATAGTGAGGAAGCAAAACTCATGCTTCTGAACCAATGTGACTAAAGCAGTCTGCTGTAAGGTTTGAATCAAAAATCAAAGGTTATGCATGTAGGAAAACCCTGTTCTTAGACGTTTCGTGCTTCAAGTTTCATTTTGCCATGAGCAGGAACACACATACAATTATTAACTCCCAACCTCTTCATTGTCTAAGAGAAACAATTTTTCAAAAACCTGAATTTTTCTTCTCTCTCAAAACGTCATCTATCTTTTGTTTCTTCTATTTTAAACAACTTCAGACAACATGTTCTTTTAGGGCTTGGACCTACAGTCTCCAGAACTCTAAATTCTCTAAACACTTCTGGATCAAGCCAGACGATCAAAAGACTGAAAACATGTGGCATTTTGACTTCACAGAGTCATTTGTTATTATTATTATTGTTATTATTTTACATTCTTATTCCCTTGGCTTTTATCAAAGGCTGATACAAGAAGCACCATGGTGACAAAGACATATGTACAAGGGCACGCACTGCAGCAGTTTCCAGTAGGAAAAATTAGAAATATGATATTCTACACGTCCATCAGTAAGGGTACTGGTTAAAGGAATTAGGGCACATCCATATAATAGAATACTATGTGGATATTAAAACAAATGACACAGTGTTATATGTACTGATATGGAATGACTTCTAATATATATTAAATTAAAAAAAAAAAAAACAAGGTGCAGGGGCACCTGGGTGGCTCAGTGTTGAGCGTCTGACTTTGGCTCAGGTCATGATCTATGGTTGGTGAGTTCGAGCCCCGCATCAGGCTCACTGTCGTCAGTGCAGAGTCCACTTTGGATCCTCTGATACCCTCTCTCTCTGCCCCTCCCCTGCTCATGGTCTGTCTCTCAGAAAATAAACATTTTAAAATAAACACAGCACAGAAAAATGTATATAGAGTGCTCAAAATTGAAACATACACAGACATACATGCACATACATACATACAAACATGGTCGCACATGCATAGAATATCTCAGACTTGAAATCAATGGCTGTCTCTCAAGAGAATCTCAGAAGCAAAGGTTAAAGTGAGAAATATTTTTTTTCCCTAAATACCTTTGTGTGCTTTGCCTCTATTAAAAAATTAAACCCAAAAGGAATGGCCATTAAGTTCGTTCTGACCCTGTGTGCATCACAAAAACCAGCTCTTTAAAATGTTAATTGGTGGGGCACCTGGGTGGCTCAGTTGGTTAGGCGTCTGACTTCAGATGGCCTCATGATCTTATGGTTCATGGGTTTGAGCCCCGCATCAGGCTCTAGGCTGACAGCTCAGATTCTGTGTCTCCCTCCCTCTCTGCCCCTCCCCTGCTCATGCTCTGTCTCTCTCTTAAAAATAAATAAAAACATTAAAAAAAATGTTTAAATAAAATGTTAATTGGTGTCCCACAAAAAAGTATTTATCTTCTACCCACCTTGGTGACTCACAATGCACGTGCTATATTTGAGTCTCTGAGAAGGTCAGCAATCAAGAATCTTGTGTCATTTAGTTCAACCTCAAAGTTCTCAAATTTCTTGATCATAGGACTTCCCCACTTTTTTTTTTTTTTTTTTGAGAGGCATTATCTCTGAACACCTCATCCTGGCAAATATAACATTGCAGCATTTATTTTAAAAGGCTTTGGCCACCAAAGCAGGCACTATCTCTGACAGGAAAGAATTTAGCAAATCAGGTCACCTTTATTTACTCGTAGAAATGAATGCACTTCCTATGCCGAAATCATAGGAAGTCTGTACTGAATTAGAACTTTTTCACACTTCAGCAGCCAAGAGACAGGGAGCAGATGTGCCTCAACTTTCTCATTTTTAGAATGGGTATAACAGCACCTGCTGCGTGGGGCGGGGCTTGTGAGGTGGAGATTAGATAGCCTGTATAAAAATGCCTGTCCTAAGTGACACGTAAGAGAAGTCAAACACTTACTAGTACCTGCTACACTTTCTTCTTTTCTAGGCCAGCAGTTTCATACACACGTGGGGCTGTTTCCAAGAGGCAGTGGGGTAAAGATGAAGGTAAACCCGACAAGAACATCCGGGAGCCTGGAGGAGTGCCGTCAATGGGTCTTCGTACAAAGAACGAAGTATCTTAATCACCTTTGTTGCTTGTGACCAGAAAGGTCAGCGGAGAACGAGACTCCAGGGGTGAAGGCCGTAATAAGCTGTTCTATTCACCATCATTCAATAAATATGTTTCTGGCTTTGGAAAGATTAAACGCAGCTATAAATGAGGTGGCTCTCTTATCTGCTGCTAGTTGGTTGCTGCAGAGACCATTCTATTTGTAAACATTATCCAGGATTCACACCGACGAAGGCTTAAGCTTGGTGTTTATTCACCAGCTGCCTGCGCTGCCTGCAGGATCCGTTCACATAATAAGGGAAAACCGTGAGTAGATTTTACCCAGGTGGCCACCCCAAGAGTTTAACAGCTATGCTGGATTAAAAACCACAGTATGTAGAAAACAAACTTTCACTTATCTTCAAATTCTTAAAGGATGGGAAAAGTCCGGTGAAATAAGATGATGCGCTTAACGATACTCAGCTGCCTGTGTGCTGTGAAACCTTGGGTCACAATTCCACTGACTTAAGAATTTTTCTGGATTTTAACCACTTTCAAGAGGGTCATAGTGACAGAAAGTTACTTAAAAATAGGGCGAAATTTAAAGAGGCTATCTGCCACTGACGGGTCTCTGTTGATTTTCATTAATGCCACACTACAGGGAGTTTCTAGTTGAAAATGATAAAGATGGGGGGCACCTGGGTGGCTCAGTCGGTTGGGCATCTGACTTCAGCACAGGTCATGATCTCACAGCTCGTGAGTTCAGGCCCCACATCCGGCTCTGTGCTGACAGCTCAGAGCCTGGAGCCTGCTTCAGATTCTGTGTCTCCCTCTCTCTCTGCCC
>NW_024412772.1:0-8002 GCF_014898765.1 Herpailurus yagouaroundi
GCCTGCTTTCACGAGTGCCTGAGTACATTTTGCCTCAAAACTCTCTAAAACAAAGCTGTTGCTTGAAACCCATTTCAGCCTTCCCCGGATAAAAGCTCAGGCCTCGAGCAATGTCTCCAAGTTGTTCATTTTTCAATGCCCAGCAGGGATGTTTGCAATAAAGTTCACCATGATGTGCTTGAGTGGCTCTCAGCTCATCTCCCCAGCTCCCGTCCAGGAAGTGTGCTCAGAGCAGCTGCCAGAGAGAACACAAAGATGGGTGCCTGTGGAGAGTCCCTTCCACACTGCAGAGTGGGAGAGGCCTGGGGAATGTCCTGAAGGGCTGCACCGTGGAGCTCACCTGCTTTGGGTGGCTGGCCCTACACTCCAGAAGTGCTAATATAAAGAATCCCTGGGCCCTGTCAGGGTGGGAGTTGGGAGAAAACTTAGAAACCGTGTGGACATTGCAGAGGAATTGGGAAATGACTCTCTTACATGACTATAGTACGGAGCGGGGGGGGGGGGAGGAACTCCAGGTCCCGAACTCAAAGTCCAGTGCCTTTCCGCATCAGGGTGTCCACTGTTCAGTTTCCACAAAGTGGTGGCCTTTGGAGTCAACTTTTCCTCAAGGGGGCAAGGAATTGTTTCGGTGCCTTAACCAGGAGTCTTTTTCAGTGTATGGTCAGTGTGGAGCCATCCTTCTAAACTTCCCTTTCCTTCCCCAACACCCTGCCATCCTAGGAGCTGTACTGCTATGATAGCAGGGGTGAAGCAGGTCTCCCAAGAGATTGGTGGCAACCACTGAGGTTCTTAACCCTCGTCACCCTTGGCCAATTTCCTAACAGTCCTCTCTTCTGATGACACAAAACCCCGATGCTCTTTCATATCATTTTGAACCTTCCCAGTAAACTGATGTTGATGTGCAATATGAAAAGAAGAATCAAGACTTTAAAGAGGTGCTCCCATGATGCTCGTGCAGATGGGGCCACATGCCCTGATGAGCATGGATTCCAAAGAACAAGGGTCTCTCATGCAGACAGGAAATACACAAGCCCGTGAGCAGGGCTTCCAGGCTAGCATTGGCCAATGAGAACTTAGAGGAAGCTGGTTGTGTGAATGGGGGTTGGACGTCAGTGGATAGATGGCAGGTGCACATCCATTTCATGGGGATTGATTTTAACCCCTAGGAAAACCAGGACTGTAGGATGTTAGGGAGGGGAAGGTTTCCTATCCCTTACTTCTGTCCTTAGTCCCATTAATTTCAGATACTCAATTCTGTATATTTGGCGCCTCCAAATTCCATATCACCCAAAGAGCCTCTAGACACCGTGTGTGTATGTGTGTGTGTGTGTGTGTGTGCACGTGCGTGCGCAGGCAAATGATTTTGTGGGTGAGCCAAGATAGCACTCTTTTTTTTTTTTCAAAGTAGCACCCTTGAGTCTCCTAATCCAAGTTCTCTTTCTCACAAGGTGACTAATATTGGCTGAATATATTACACTGTTTGGGTGGAGATGTCATATAAAGTACAGAACCCCAGCTAAATGCAAAATTCAAATCAACTGGGAACAAACTTCCAGTAAAAGTTATATCCAAAATATTGCATGGGACACAATTATTCTAAAAGCTGATCCCTATTATCTGAAATTCTAACTCAGTTGAGCATCCATTATTTCATATGCTAAATCCAGCCACCCTATTCTACAGGGTCCTTGAAATGTAAAGGACTGTAGAACTCCATGTTCCCAGAATCCAGTCTCCAGAAATAAGGACAGGAGCCACAGTATCAGCATAAAGTCAATCACTGGGCACACTCACACCTATTTTGGAATATGTGTCAAATTTAGCCACAGAAAAAAATACAAGCAATTTTTGAAAATGAAAATAGCTCACATGTACTTTTAGTTGCATAATCCGTCTCTGTGAAGATTTGAACGTCACAGATAACACTGGTTTCCTGTGAGAAAGGGGCTTGGTACCCAGGAGTAAGAGGTGGGAGGAAGAGTCATCACTGCATATTCCTTTATGTCCTTTGACATTGAACCACACAAAGCTATTGATTCTTTGAGATATTCCACTAAAAGAAGGAAAAATGTTAACAGTCAATGTTGAATGACAGCACAGGATGCTGGGACACAAAAAGTAGTGATTTCTGGTCCTGCATGTGTAGGCTGCACGACCACTGTCTGATAGGCTGGGGCTTTCCAGCAGAGGAGAGCATTAGTAAGGCTCGTCCTGCTTGAGTCTGAGCAGCTTCCAGCAGCGGAGGGCGGCGAGGACAGAAGGACCCGTGTGCAAGCAAGCACGCAGGATCTGCTGAGACCATGCTAATTTGGAACCTCAGTTCCATGTGGCCTTCAGGACCCATGTGTTCATCAGAATACATGTTCTGAATCTTGTTCAGAAAGTCCGGCCTCGGTTGAAGTGAGTCAAGAGCCAGGTGGGAAGCAGAGTGGGTTGAGGGACACAAACTCGGCCGATGGATGAAAACGGAAGCAAAGGACCACCGAGTAACGCCTCGGTGCTCGGAATCTGGACAACTTGTATAAATTGCCTCCAAAGGCACACAGCAATTGTGTTGCCCCTGTGTCATTTGAGAGGGACTTGTGGTCCTTGCCTACCTGCCAGAGCCCTCGGGGAATGTCTCCCCACCCCCACCCAGGGCCCTGGCCCTCGGCCCCTCCCCCGCTGCAGAATGTCAGGAGCCCTACATTCTGTCCCTGTTTACATTCAAACTTTTCCCTCCTTAATTGGATCTTGAGCATCTGCTGGAGCAGGTCGCTGTCTGGGACCTGGACTCGACGTTTCTCATTGTGGTGGCTGTAGGATACAGTGGTCGCTGCCCAAGCCTGCGGGGATGGCCTCAGAAGGAGGTAAGTCTGTGGGTTGGGCAGGTGTGTCCGCATCCCTGCCATCCCTCAAATCCGTGGGATTCAAATGTGACACTTGGACAGGGGCACATGGAGGTGGGGTTGGGGCTTGAGTAGAGAAAGAGGGTGGGGGCCAAGGACAACTCATCTGCGAGGCTGGGAGCCCGTGGAAACCTGCCAGGACCCTGGGGAGGAGGGCGGGTCGAGACCTCGTAGGGGAAATGCCCTGGGTGTGGAGAACGGATGGAGGCAGGCACACTGCGTGTCTCTGGAGTCACACACCACTTTGACAGTTTGTAGCAGAGGTGGCACCGTGTCGTGGTGGTGGCACAGGCAGGGTCCCAGGGAAAGGACAGCCGGGTGTGGTATTCCTCAGACACCTGGACCTCCCCCACCATACCCTCCAAGGGACTTGACTGCAGATTCTGGGTCTCCATAGTGCCTGATAGGGATGTGGGGGGAGATGGTCTGAGCCAGGACGTGGTTCAGTGGGGCGGTCTTATGGCCAGTGTCCTCCCCGGGAGCGGGGCTGGAAGTTCCTCTAACACCCCCGGCCCAGGACTTCCACTCCTTCCAGCCCAGAGCTGACTTCTCCCCAGCCCAGGTGACCCTTTTCGTAGATTCAGCAGGGACAGGGCATCAGGTGGCCTCAACCAAGGTAGGCCTTGGGTTCCTCAGCTGTTCTGGGTCCCTCTTCCTCTTGAGGACGTGCGGTCCTTCCACCTGCTTCATCTTGTCCAGTGTTTCCTGGCCAACCCTCAGCCCTGGGAGCCACCTTTGAGATCAAGAGTCAGCTTGTATTCCTCGTCCCTGTGCCGTGGATGGGGAACCGAGTGTAGTGTGGTTGGGTGTCCCAAGCAGCATCTGTGAAAGCTGAGTCCTCCTTACAGGGGAGAGGAGGGGAGCCTGGACGGGAGGACCATCTTCTATGGTTGTATGACATGTCGTGGGACACCTGTTGATCAGTGAGATGTGCAGGTGTGTCCCTTGTCCTCCCGAACGAGGACCCGCATGGGTTCTTCACGAACAGGCACGGGATCCAGCCCCTTTTCCTCCTGGCACTGGGCTCATGCTGGGCTCCTCGTGTGTCCTCACCTTCACTGTTGGAGCTGGAAGGGGAAGACCACAGAAGCCTGCATTCCCGCAACCAGTCCCACATGACCCAGCTCCAGAGTCCCCTCGCCCCAGCAGCCCCGCTGCCCCGTCTGCATTGCCCTTTGCTAGTCTTCTGTAGCCACCGTGGGCTGCGAGTGACAGGAACCAGGGAACATGACGCCTGCCTCACACTCTCCCAGATTCCGAGCTGCTGAGCGGTGGCAGCACCTGGCCCGTGCGGCGTGTGGGCTGTGGGGGTTCCTAAGACGGGGTTACGTGGGGGCTCGGAGGCCACGCTTCTAGGGAGAAAGATATTACAAGCGTTTGTTTTCTTATGTTAGGACAGGAAGAAAGGGAGGGAGTTTTACTGAGCGTCAGGCATTGGGGGTCTGAGCAGGAGAGGGGCCCAAATGGTTTAGACGCTGCCCGTTCACAAAGGCCCTTCAGGTGACTCGGACGTACCTGGGAGCAGAACCCAAGCCGCCTGGGAGCCGGCCGAGGGCATTTCCCACAGGGCAGATGTCCACCCAGCCCCTCGTCCAGGAGGACAGCCCGTGAGGATGGAGGGTGGTGTCTGGGGTCCTGGGGAGGTTCCCAGAGTCAGTGCTGGCCAAGGCTGCCTCTTCCAGGCAGGCAGGCAGGCAGGCTGTCTTGTTGAGGAGGGCGGGGACAGTAATTGTCGTCTGGAGGCCAGAGCATGGAACTCACTCCAGGACACTTGCAAACCGCACCTTTTCCCGTAAGCGTCCCTCCCGTGTCGCGATTCCCCGCTCCGCTCCCTAGTGAGCAAAGGGGCCCAGGATCCTGCATCCTGGCTGCGATTCTCCGACTCCATCCGGCCCTTCCCTTCTGTCCACAGCATCTCCAGTGCTGGGGCCGCATGTGGCCATGGACCCGGAGGCCCCCGTGTCTTCTTCGACGGCACAGCCGTTTCCCCCACCTGCTGCTGGCGCCTCGCACTGGTCACCCCGGGGGCAGCACTCGCCGCCCCACGTGACCCCGCCATTCACGCCTGGCAGCCCCGTGGTGCTGCCCACTTTCTGCAGGACACCGCTGGTGGCAGGAGATGCCGTCCATGGCCCAGGTGGGACCCGGGCCTGTAACGTCATCGTCCAGGTCAGGTCAGAGCGGGGGCCCGCAGATGCCCCCCAGACTCAGACCGTCGTCCTCACCCAGGCCCCCGCTGGCTGGAGTCCTCCCGGGGCCCTCTGTGGGGGTGCTGCGTGTCCCACACCCCTGTTCCTGGCAACGTCGGCAGCGGGGAGCCCCGTGTCCGCCCCAGCCGTCGGGGGCACCTGGGCCGGCAAGGGAGGCTCCACCCCGGGCCTTCGACCTCAGGCTCCCCCCCCGGCTGTCCGGCTGGCCCCCGTGGTGCCCCCGGGGACCGCAGGGCCGCAGTCCCCCGCAGCTGCCAGGGAGGGCAGCCTGGCCAGCGGCCCCGCCAAGGCCTCGCCCGCGGACTCCTGTAGCCCCAAGAGTGTGTACGAGAACTTCCGGCGCTGGCAGTGCTTCAAGGTCCTGGCCCGCAGGCACCTCCCGCAGAGCCCCGACGCCGAAGCCCTCTCCTGCTTTCTCATGTGAGCGCCTTCTGCCCCCCGCCGCCCTCAGCCAGGACCCTGGGGTGTGCCCAGGGCGGGGGCCTCAGGGTGAGGAGAGGAGGGTGTGAGCCAGTGCCGCTCGGGGAAGGCAGTGCGGCGCGGGTCCTCTGGGGTCCCCCGCTGGACACGGGGTGACGGCACTTCCCGCAGGGGACCGGGGGACCGGATCACTGCCTGGCACGGCACGCTCAGTATCGTCATTATGGAACGCAGGGTCCGGGGGCAAAGAGCTCCCTGATCCAGGTGCGGGTGGGTGGTCAGCCTGGAGCCCAGGGCCCGGGGCTGCCCAGTGTGAGGCAGTGACAGTGGTCGCCTGGAGGGGTCTGGTTTGCACGGCCAGACGCCGCCTGTCACCTGCCAGCGCTGAGTCTCGCTGGGCGGGGGACACGTGCTGCACAGGGCGGGGTGGGGCAGGGTGGGGCCACCAGGCCGCAGCCGCCGCCTGACCCCGAGGGCTTGCAGCCCGGTGCTTCGGTCCCTGGCCCGCCTGAAGCCCACCATGACGCTGGAGGAGGGAGTGTGGCGGGCCGTGCAGGAGTGGCAGTGCCGAAGCAACTTTGACCGGGTCATCTACTACGAGATGGCAGGAAAGTGAGTCAGGGTCCCAGCCCCAGGCCTGTGGGACCCGTGAGGCCGGGCTGAGCACAGGGTCCTCCTCACCTACCTGCCCAGGCTTCAACCCCAACCTGATCGACACCCACCCCTGCCTCCATGTGAAGGTCTCAGGATGGGGGCTGAACCTGCGACCCCGGGGAGGTGGGACCCCCTCTGTGGCCGGGCCGGGCCGGATCGGCCAGCCTGCTGCCTCCTGGGGGGCCAGGACCATGGCTGCCGCTGCCGGGCACTGCCTCTTCCGGTCCCCCACGGCCTCCGCCTTTGCTGGGCTCCACGGCCGGGCCCCTCCTCAGTGTGGCCTGGGTCTCCTCACCCCCAGGTTCATGGAGTTTGAGGCAGAGGAGGAGATACAGATTCAGAAGCTGCAGTGGGTGAAGGTGGCCCAGGGCGCATCTGCTCCAGCCCCACCCACGCCTGGAACGCAGGGGTCCCCAGCCCTGGAGGGGGGCCGGCAGCCAGGTACAGCACCCACATTCCCAAGGGAGCTGGCGGCCGAAGGCAGTGGGGCCTAGGGAAGGCCGCTGTCCCCACGTCCTGTCTCCTCCTTCACGTGGGCCTTGGTCTTTCAACCAAACCAGCCGCAGAGAGCCTGGGGTCGTAGCTGCCCTTTGTCACCGTGAGATATTGACCTGGCAAGTCCCACCTCCCTGTCAAGGGACCCAACAAAACTCTGCCTGGAAAGCGGGCTGCGGGGGGAGACCCTTGGAGAAACGGTGGGTCCTCTGTTGCTCACAGGAGACGCTATTAGATGCTCCTCCCCTCAGCTCCCCCGTCCCAGGGTGCCTGTGGCTTCAGGTGGCCCTGACCCAGCCCCCACCGACATCAGTGTCCCCCAAACCCTGCCCTCTCCACAAGCAAGCTGGAGCCCCTCTCACCTCCTCCCTCCTTCCCGCTCTGCCTCAGCCTGCATTCCCAGGAAGGCCGGCTCCAGGGCCCAGCCACCCTGCCCGCAGCCACACAGACCCCCGCAGCCCAAGGCACCCAAGGAGATCCCCCCTGAGGCTGTGAGAGAGTACGTGGACATCATGGAGGGGCTGCTGGGGCCTGCCTGCTCAGCCCCGGGGGCGCTAGCGGGTGAATGGGGACAGGACGGAGAGGAGCCACGGCAGGACGAGGACGCCATCTACCTGGACCCGGGTCTTCTCAGCTACATTGACAAGCTGTGTTCCCAGGAAGACTTCATCACCAAGGTGGGCTGGCCCACAGCCTGGCGTCTGGAAGATTCCAGGCATTGCCACTCCGACACCCGGAGTGGGACTGTGCCTAGGCCTTTGGGATCAAGCTCTGTTCCCCGTTCCTGAGCTGTGTGTGTGCAGGCATGTGTGTGTGTGCACGTGTGTGTACTTGGGTGCATGTGCTTAGGAGCATGTGTGTACTTGTGTGTATGTACGTACAAGCAAGGGTTTGTATGTGTGTGTATTTGAGTGAATGTGCTTATGTGCATGTGCGTGTGGGTACTTGTGTGCATGCATGTGTGTATACTTGTGTGCATATGCGTCCATTTATGTGTGTGCGTGGGCGTGTACTTGAGTGCATGTTCATACATGCAAGTGTTTGTGTGTGTACTTGTGTGAATGTGCTTACGTGCACGTGTGTGTGCCTTCGTGTATTGTGCGTGTGTGTACTTGTGTGTATGTACGTACATGCAAGGGTTTGTTTGTATGTGTACGTGAGTGAATGTGCTTAGGTGGATGTGTGTGTGCCTGTGTGTGTTTGCATGTGTGTACTTGGGTGCATGAACATACATGCAAGGGTTTGTATGTCTGTGTACTTGTGTGAATGTGCTTACGTGCATGTAAGTGTGCCTGCGTGTAGGGTGCACCTGTGTGTACTTGTGTGTGTGTGTGT
>NW_024412773.1:0-14153 GCF_014898765.1 Herpailurus yagouaroundi
GCTCAACTGACTGAACCACCCAGGTACCCCTCTAATGTATGATTAATTGGCCCTGGGATTTCATGTTTTTCTTCCTGTTCTGACCCTCTAGCCCTCCGTTTCTCCTGTTATTTATGAACTCTCCCCTCACGGGATAGCACTCACTAGTGGATCCCTCACCTTGGCTTTGACCTCAGAACTTGGCCATTTCCTTCTTCTTCCCTATTGGTCATTTCTTGCAGACTCACCCCTCCCTGGTTGTCTCCCCCTGGCCTAGCTGAGGAGGACCCAGAGGACAGTGGAAGGTTACCTCTGGCAGTGTCCGTGGTGGCAGGTGCAGTTGTCCTCAACGGGGGCACAGCCAGGGCTTCCGTCAGGGCAGAGGCAGTGGGCCTTGTCTTCCTGATCTTGGCATTTTTGCTTGGGCTGGCACAGGTTGGGGGCACACAAGGGAACCTCACAGAGATGACCTGGGGTGGGGAGATGGGTCAGAGGGAAAACAGAGTCCTTCTATGTCCTTGATGGGGCCAAAGCCACTTTTTACATATGACTTGCTCACTCCCCACGAACCTGTCCTTCAGTGGCTCCCTGTTGCCTCAGGATACTGTCTAACTTCCTCAGAATGGCACACAGGGTCCTGCATGGCATCATTTCGCAATGCAGTTACCTGCAGCTAAAACATGTAATCATTCTGTCTTGACAAACTCCTACTCATTCTTCCAGACTAGCTCAGCCATTACCTCCTCATGAAGCCTTCTCATCTCTAGTCTGGTTGGCTGGTCCTTTGTGCTCTTATAGAATCCTGTGCAGTCTCTCTCAGAGCACCTGTGGCCATAACCAACAGGAGACTTCTTGGTCTCTCTGCACTAGATTTAACGCCACTTGAAGAGAGCAGGTCTCTTACCAACTTGTGTCTGTGTCTGGCTGTGCATAGTAGGCACTTAATACATTCTCAATAAGCAAATGAATGGCTTCCTCTTGAACCCCATCCTGTTTCTGAGCCCTAATCACACCATTCATGTTGGGCCCAGTGTGGGCCCTGTAAATAACATCTGCTGTCAGCCTGAGGTTGTGCAAGTTTTGCATTGAATAATTTGAAGGGGTTCCATTCTCATTCTCTTTTTACATTCCAACCCTTGAATATCCAGCAGTGACCTCTGCTCCACCCCTAATGGACTCAACTATCCTGCCAGTCCTTTCTAACACCTCCCCTGCTTACCTGTGAAGCCAGAGGGGCAGAGGCAAAAGAAGGCTCCTGGGAGATCCAGGCAGCTTGCTCCAGTGGGGCATGGGCCACTCAGACACTCATCCACCTTGGCCTGACAGCGAGGGCCTTCAAAGCCTATGGCACAGCAGGAGGGTCAGGGACCTGCAGGGGAGTCTGCACTTGGCCCCCACTCTTCCCTGCAGTGTTTGAGCACTGGTCTACCTGGAAGACACTCGCAGTGGAATGATCCAGGCTGGTCCTGGCACTGCCCACCATTGGCACAGGGAGAGCTTCTACACTCATCGATGTCCTCCTCACACCGGGAGCCAGTGAATCCTGGGGGGCAGGGAGTAAGTGGGGAGAGATGGTAAAGGTTATCTTTCCTTTCGTTTCCTCTCCTCTCCTCTCCTTCTTTTTCTTTCTTTCCTGACTTTGGATTCATCAGGGAGTTTGTTACAAATATTTGTGACTGAGATGTACAGGTATGATTTCATGGATTCAAACAAGAAATTTAGAGTTAATGCCGATATTTAACCTTGTATTTACACAGACAGAAATAACATTGCTATGAATTGCAGTGAAGAGAATCTTGTTTCAAATGGCTTGGTTTGGAGGTTCATCTGCATGTATCATTATATAATGAAGGTACCAATCTGGGGGCTTCTCAAAGAGTGATTTGAATTTCAGAACATAACAGCATATCTTAGTAACTTTATTCTTTATATAAAGAAGGTATAACTGGCTGTGTGTGTGAATGGTGAAAATACTATGTATCAAAAGCAAAAATGCAAGTCGGGCCCCTCCCCTCACCAGGAAAAGTGAATCTGGGTGGCTTCCCAGAGAAGACACCTGGGGCAGGTGGAGGTGACAGGAGGATGATGTTCAGCACCTGCCAGTTGTGTGACTTTGGGCAAGTTACTCAAGCTCTCTAGGCTGCAGTGTCCTCTTCTGTAAAAGGGGAATAATAGAACCTAATTTATGGTGTCATTGAAAGGATTAAATGAGGTAATGCCTGAAAAGTACACAGCCAAGTGCCTGGCCTGGAGCAAATATTCAAGAAACATCTGTTATCATCACATCAGGGAACAGAGGGATCGATAATGGTGGAGAAGGAAGGCCGGGGGCAGTTTTCCCTGCATCCAGGGTGAGCAGTGCCAAGACCAGCCTGGGCTCCCCACGAGCGGACTCTGGAGGAGGGCCAGAAGGGACGATTTGGGTAATTGGCAGGACAGAGATAAAGGTGGATGAGGACGCGAGGAAGGTTTGGGATGTAACAGAAGAGAGTTGGGGGAGCAGAGGAGTTGGGAGAAATGGGAGCCTCGTTGGCCGAGCCAGGGTGAACTTCAAAAGGTTGGGATTGCTGGGCCTGCACTGTGGTTCAGGTGCCTGGGCTGAAGGGCTGGAGTGGAATCTGTACTCACCAGGCAGGCAGACACACAGGAAGCCGTTGAGGAGGTCCTGGCAGTCAGCCTGGTTCAGGCAAGGAGCAGAGGCACACTCGTCTGTCTCCACCTCACAGAGCTGCCCTTCTAAGCCTGGGACGTGGAGATGTGGTGCAGGCTGAGCCCTGCCCGGGCTGCTCACTCCTTCTGCCCAGGAGGACCAGGGTTCTAGAACCCTCCCAGGGTGCTGTGTGCCTGAAGGTTGGGGCGACGAGCCCGCGGTCCTGCTGCTCTGCTGTGTGTGGCTCTGCCCCCTTTAAATGTGAAAGCTCAGGGAGCAAGGCGCCTGCTGGGACCCGAGGGGGCAGCAAGGAAGTACCTTTGGGGGCCATTCTCTGTGCCCAGACGGCAGGCTCACTGGGCTGGGCTAATGAGCCTGGAGGTCCTCAAGGTCAAATGAAACAAATGGCCATGTGCCTGGAGGTGAGTCATGCCTCTTGTTCTACCCCAGCAGGCTTCTGTGCCAGGGAGACCAGGAGTCCCCAAGGGGGGGGTATTTGAAGGGCATTTGGGTAGCTTGTTGGTCACATATTTGTCCTGTATCTTTGGGCTTGTCCTGGTATCCACAGTCTCACCCTGAACTGAAGCTGGATCAGCCTCTAGACCTTGGCTGCCTCCCACTTCTTGCCTGGGGATTCTGCTTCCGAAGTTCCTTGGTATCTATGACCTTGTCCCTTGGAGGACTGCATGGTTTTCTCAGCTTTTTTCCTTGGATGCTGCTCAGTTTAGGAAGGCTGTTTGGTGTAGTGGTTAAATCTACTGAAGCCCTGGGTTTGAATCCCGGCCATGCCACTTACTGGCTGGACAACTCAGTTAATCCCTCTGTGCCTGTTTCTTGTAAAATGGACACAGTAACAATACTGACCTTAGAGGGTTATTGCCAAGATGACAAAATGCATGTAAGATGTTCAGGTGGTACTTGGCATAAAGTAAGCTGTTATTTTTTTGGTTTCATTCAGCTTCCTGATATCGGGTTGGTCACTATACCCCTGGGGAGACCTGTCTCCCTTAAAAGTAACTTGGAGGTAGGTGCAGCCTTGTGGCACTTTTTTTTTTTTTTTCCTATTGTACCAAATTCAAGCATACAGGCCCTTTGGGGTTTTAAGGATTTACTCAATCTCTACAGGGGAGAGTTTCTGTGATTAGGAGGAACATTCTGAGTTGGCATGAGCCGAGGCTGCTGTTGTTCTGCTCTTCCTTGATGGGCCTCTGTGTACAGTGGACCAGGCCGCGCACTTTACAATGACTATGAAGTGAATGCTTTCCTCTCACCCCCAGAGTTGAGCAGTGTACAACCTCAGTACCATCTGTGGCTGCCCTTTTCCTAGAGGCCATGGGTTTCCCAGAGTGTTCATCTTGGGTGGGGAGATGAGAAAGAGGTATTCTTTGATAGCTGATCCCAACTGGGCTGGGGCTGTCTATGTTCTGGAGGGGTCATGCCTAGTGTGTTCAGGATTAGTCCCCTGTGTCCTCTACTCAGGGCCCCATCCATCTAGTACCTGGTGGGCAGAGGCAGTGGAAGGTGGCAAGCAGGTCCAGGCAGGTGCTGCCTATATGGCAGGGCTGGGACAGGCACTCATTTTGATCAGCCTCGCAGCGGGAGCCCGTGTAGCCAGGGGGACAGAGGCAGTCAAAGGAGCCAGGGGTGTTGAGGCAAGAGCCGCCGTGTTCACAGGGACTGGGGCCTTGCTGGGCTAGGAGGAGAGGAGTCAGAAGTTCACAGGGGCCCAGGGCAGAAGGGCAAGGAGGCCAGACTGCCAGGGAAGGCGTGTGAGGGCCTGCTTGTGGCAGAATGAACACATCGGAGAAAGGGCTGGTGTCTTTAACACAGACGAGGACTAAGTGGGGCCCGGAGGGCTAAGCACTGGTGAGAAGACCGTGTAGGGAAAAATTGCCAAATCTGGACAAAATTGGGAAAAAAGAGATGATTGTATTTTTAATTTGAAAAACAATTTGCAGAGGCTGTTTGGGACTCAGAGAGGATCTGATGTGGGGGTGCCTTACCCATCTGACACTCATCCAGGTCTTGGTGGCAGGTGGGCCCCGAGTAACCAGGCTGACACAGGCAGAGTGGAGAGCCTGTCAGGGGATTGGTGCTGCACTGGGCTTCCCCGTGGCATGGCTGGCTCAGGCACATGTCCTCCATGTGGCACAGGAGTCCTGGAGGGCAGGATGGGCATGAGGCTCTTGGGCCGCTTGAGGATCCCAGCTGCCCCCCTTATGCTTCTGTCACTTGTCATCCTCACGGCCACCTCCCCGAGCCTTCTGTCACACCTGTGCGGCCAGGTGGGCAAAGGCAGGAGAAGGAGCCCACACGATCGATGCAGGTGGATCCCGGGGCACAGGTGGCAGCAACACAGTCGTCTAGGTTCTCTTCACAGCCTGTGCCTCCCCAGCCGCTCACACACACACAATGGAAGCTGCCAGCTGAGTTCTGGCAGGTACCCCCATTTTGGCAGCGAGGGGGACCCTGAGCCTCACATTCATCCACATCTTCGGAGCAATCCCAGCCTGTGGGGGATGGGATGGGAAGGGGACAAAGGCTGGAGTTGGGAGCCCTGTGAGGAGGGGAGGCTAGGGGCTGATCATATGGGCCACGGGTGCCATGGACTTGGCTTAAACCACTCACCTGTCCAGGCCTCTGGGCAGAGGCACGTGTAGGTGCTCAGCCCATCCAGGCAAGTGCCCCCGTTCTGACACTGGTGCCCAGCACAGTCATCTGGATTCACCTCACAGCTCGGGCCTCTGAAACCTGACAGGGTCATGGGATTAGCGAAGGGGAGGGGACCTCCCTGCCCCGAGAGAGGGGTGGCAGACGTGAGGACGCACCTTGGGGGCAGAGGCAGAGGTGGAGGGTGGAGTCTCTCCCTGGAACCAGCTGACAGGTGCCCCCATTGGGACAGCCCGTAGGGGGGCAGGGTCCTGGCTGGAGCTCACAGCGTGGACCCTCCTGCCCAGTGGGGCAGTGACACCAGAAAGATCCCAAGGTGTTATGGCAGGAAGTGCCTTTGGGGCAGGGCCCTGGGTCCAGGAAACACTCATTGATATCATGTTCGCAGGCATGACCCTCGAAGCCAGGTGGGCAGCGGCACTGGATCTGGGGGTATGTGGCCAGACACACCCCTCCATTGACGCAGGGATTGGCTGAGCAGAAGTCCCGCAGCTGGCACTGCTCACCTGAGGCAGAGGACAGAGCGCGCTGTTCAATCCCCGGCCCCCGCTCCGCTGGGAGAATCCAGTTCTCTCACTGGATTATCTGTGTCTGATTTTCATGTTGCCTTCTCTTTGTTCCCATACGCTTTTTGCCCTGCTCCACCACCCCTTGCCTCAGGTTTGGCATTCTGGAAAATGGGACCCGTCGTTGTTGGTGGGAGTATTGCAGGCTGGCCCTGCTGAGCAGACCTGAGACACAGTGTCCTTCCAAATTTGGTGGCCTTTCCTTGGTGGGGAGGAGAAAAGCAGCTGGCCTCCAGACTCGGCACCTTGCTGTGCCACCACCGCTGTGTGCCCTCAGGTGTGTCTGGCCTCTCTTGCCTGGATTTCCTAATCTTTAGGTGGGTACAGTGTTGCAGCCAATGATAAGGAGACAGACGTCTCATCTGTTCCCCACAGTGGCAATGGCGGTGGTGGCGGCTGGCACTGGGCTAAGTGACCACCTCCTGAACATCACTCCCTTTCCTCCTCTCAACAGTGTTATGAAGTGTGGACATCAGCTGGCAACTGAGGATGCAGAGAGCTTAACCACCTGATGCAAGGGCGCGTGTCTCATCGGTGGCAGAGCTGGCACTGGACACGTGGGCCTCTGCTCTGAAGCACAAGGCCTGGCAAGTTGCCATTGACAGTCCTCCTTGTTGTCATACCACGAGAGGCTGGTCTGCCACCCCGAAATCCTCAGAATTACCCAGGCACTCAAAATATCTCCATGCCTGGGCCCACCCCAGACCCACTAAAGCAGCCTTTCTGGGACGTGGGCACCAGTATGTTGCAGGCTTTCCAGGTGATTGCTGTGCCTTGCCACGTTTGAGAAGCCTTGCTCTTCTAGTCCACCCCTCACAGATCACTTTCCTCCCCGTGTGGTCTTCACTGCCCTGTCCAGTCCCCTCCCTCCTGGTAGATCAGGGGAGCCTTCCTCTCCAGGGGCTCTCACCTCTGTCCCATACCCCTGACTGCTTCCCCAGGCTAGGACACCCTGCCCACCAGGGGTCCCACACCTTCGTCCCCGGGTTGCACCCCTCTTCCTTGCCTTGATACCCGTTCCTCTCTCTGGGTCAGATCCCTTCCACCCCCATTACACCTCCCACCACCACAGTGTTTCCAGGTGCTGTTATGGGCTCCTACTGGGAAGAATAAAGGCCAGATGCCCATTATGCAGAATCTAGGAGGTTCCCCTCTCCCTGCCTTGTGCTAGGCATTAACCCTCTAGCTACTGGGTCGAGGGGCCAGGCAGGGGCACTAAGGGGGCTATGGCAGTAGCCATTTACTAACGGGTTGGAAAACACTTCAACGTTTTAACCATTGGTACAGCCATGCTGGTGAATGTGTCTCGGGTCAATGGTCAGCAAGAGGGCTTATTGATTCTCACAGCCTCTGTCCTCAAAGGGGCTGGCTGTTTTGCAGACTCCAGTTCCATGTTTCCCACCGCACTTCCCAGTCCAGTGTTCCTGCCTGTCCCGTCCTCCCCACCACTGCAGTGCTCACCTGTCCATCCAGGCAGACAGGAACATCGCGGGCGGCCTGAGGCCTGGATATGGCAGCGGCCCATTTTGGAACAGAAGGAAGAACAGGGGTCCTTGAGTTGGGCCTGGCACCTGTGGCCAGTGAAGCCAGAGGGGCAGGTGCAGGAGAAGCTGGGGGCCAAGGGAGAGGGAAGGCTGGGGGAGCCTGGGAGGGCGGGAAGCAGAGCTTGGCAGCTGCCCCCATTCTGGCAGAGCTGGGCATCCTGGCAGGGGTCAGGAAACTGGCATGTCTCACCCAGGAAGCCAGGGGCACACCTGAGCAGGGAAGGAGAGTGGAAAACTTAAGTCACTGGGTCCTCTTTGCCTTCTCTCCCACCTCCCTTCCTTTGCCTTCATGTGTTTCCCTTTAGTGCCTTTACCTCCTCCCTTTCTCCTTCCTTCCCAGTCCCTCCTCCTCCCCAGCTCTCCCTCCCCATTTCTGGTCTCCCACTCCCAGGAGAACTCACTGGCAGCTCCCTTGTCCCTGAGATAGGCTCAGGCAGGTGCCTCCGTTGGCACAGGGTTCTGGGAAGTCCCCACACCGAAGCACTAGGGATGGAGATGAGGAAGGCATAGGAGTGGGGAGCGCTGTGCTCCCAGATTTCTCTGGGTGCTTTGCTGCCTGCAGCAGCCCCACACGTGCTGTCAGCCACCACCACTTCTGCACTTGCCTGATCCCTACCGGAGTGGTGCTCTTGCTCTGGCATCGCCCCGCCCCCATCCCAGGCCTGGGGATCCTCTCAGCTCCTAATCCCCACCCCCTTTCCTGTTTATTAGCCAGCCTTCCAAGTCCAGCCTCAGGCTCCATCCCTTGGAATGGAGACAACAGCGCTCAGGAGGGGGGCCCAGGGAACTCCTGGAAGGTGAATGGCTGAGACATTGAAGGGATTTCCTCCCGGAAGGGCCCAGCATTGAGCCATCCGGGGGGTGGGGACAGCTGGACCGGGAAAGGGACTTGGTCAGCCCTTGACCTTCCCATGTCTCCATCTCCTGCTTTGTTCTCATCGCCTTCCCTAGCAGGTGGCCAGTCTTTTCCCCTCTTTACCTCCTAAATGTGATTGCAAGAGCCTGCTGTCCCCCAGCACTAAGGCCAACTGGGTTCTCCCTGAGGCGGGCACCCTCCCACCCAGTCCCCAGACAGTCACCGCCCCTGGCACAGGCCCCAAAGCCTTGGTTTGTGCAGCTGCAGCAGCAGAGTCTTCTCTCCCTGCATTTGGGGGGTGATGGTGGTGAGTTTCTCTTCCACCCGGTGTCCTCTCAAAGCACGGGGCTTGGCCCTCCGCCCCCAACCCATCAACACCCTCTTAAGGAAGATGGGTCCCGTCACCTCTCCTACCCCATGCCTCACCTCTGGTCTTGACGACTGAGTGACACAGCAGCAGCAGCAGTGAAGGGGGCTGCATTCCAGAGCACCGCCCCACACCCAGATCCTCTGCCTCCTCAGGCAAGGACCCTCAGAGCCCTCACCGAGGCAGGAGCCACCTCCTCTGCTCCCACGGCCCCTTCCTCCTCCTCTGCCCACTGCAAGCCTCACGTCTGAGCTGTTTCCTGAGTCACACAATGTCCTGGACACCCTAGTGATGGGAGGGGGAGGAGTGAAACAACATTGAGGGGGATGAGGGAGGGGCCTTCTGTCCCTGACAACCCCTGGGGAGATGGGGAGTGGGATGGTGTGGCAGGTGAACAGGACGGGAGCACCGGGCTGGGGGGTGGGTTCTGGGTTCAGTCCCAGCCCTTCTGTTGTTGTGTGGTCTCCCCTTTCTAGAGATGAGAATGACGAGGTGGCTTACCCTTGCCCTGGGAGGGTCAGGGCCTGGAACAGAGGTGTGGGGTGCTGAGGCATCTTCTGTTCCAGGTTAGTATCCGTGCTTCTTGGACACTCTGCAACTTTCTATAAGTCGAAACCACTAACCTTGGCAGTGGGAATGCAGGGCACTCCTAGCCATTACCTTGGCCCTTGCTGGGGACTTTGTTTTCTCCCTTGGGGGAATGGGCAAGTTACTGGGCTGGTTCTGGGGGAAATCTTGGCCTTCCTTTGTTGGCAAACGTATAAAACCAATATCAATGATAAATGGACGTTGTCGGTACTGAAATGTGCAGTCTGGATTATCCAGCGCAAACTCTATATTTAGGTAGGTTCCCTTCCCTTTCTCTACCACAGAGATCTCTGAGATGTACGGAATGTCAGTTTCTGAGTTCAGAACTGGAGTAAATAAAACGACAGAAGAGACTTCATTTCCCTGACTCATCCTACCTTTTTGGAGTCAACCCAGGACAGCTCCAGGGTCAGTCACTCACTGAGTTTCCTTAGTAGCACAGAGAGCTGAAGAGTCTGGGGTGGCTGGAGGTGTTATCAATAGCCATGCACAGCCCCAGCACTGTGGTACCCAAAGCTCAGCCTGGTGTGCCCGGAGTACCTTCCCTTTTTAAAACTCTTTTTTATTAGCATAAGAGACTCTTCAAAACTGAGAACAAACTGAGGGTTGATGGGGGGGGTGGGAGGGAGGGAAGGGTAGGTGATGGGCATTGAAGAGGGCATCTTTTGGGATGAGCACTGGGTGTTGTATGGAAACCAATTTGACAATAAATTTCATATATTAAAAAAGATAAAACTCTTTTTTATTTGGAAATAATTTAAAGCTCACAGCAAAGGGGCAGAATATAATTCCCGGGTACTCTTCACTCAGATTCACCAACTGGCATCATGGCCACACCTGCTTTATCATTATTTCTTTTTTTTTTTAATTTTTTTTAACGTTTATTTATTTTTGAGACAGGGAGAGACAGAGCATGAACGGGGGAGGGTCAGAGAGAGAGGGAGACACAGAATCTGAAACAGGCTCCAGGCTCTGAGCTGTCAGCACAGAGCCCGACGCGGGGCTCGAACTCACGGACCGTGAGATCATGACCTGAGCCGAAGTCGGATGCTTAACCGACTGAGCCACCCAGGCACCCCCTATCATTATTTCTCTAAATACACAGTATTTTTTTCTGAACCACTTGAGAGTAAGTTGTACACAAGATATTCCTTTACTTATAAAAACACGGGTATGAATGTCTTAAGAACAAGAACATGTTTTATGTAACTACAGTACAACTATCAAAATTGGGAAACTTAAGTTGATACAATAGTATTACCTAATCTACTGTCCATGTTCCAAATCTGCCAATTGCCCCATAATGTCCTTCATACTGAATTTTTTTTCTTGGTCCAGAATCATGCCTTGCACTTAATCATCATGTCTTTTCAGTATCCTTTCATATGGATACAATTCCTTAGACGAACTTTGCCTTTTATTATATTAACAGGTTTGAAGAATACAGGTCAGCTATTTTGTAGGTTGTTTCTAAATTTAGGTATGTCTGATGTTTCTTCAGTTTATTCATTTTGGGCCAGGAATACCACCAACGTGAGGCTGTAGCCTTCTCAACGCAGCACACCAGAAGACACATGGGCTAACATCATTCTTAATGGTTGGCAAGTATCCCACTGCTTGATGAACCCTCGTTCATTGAATCCAGTTTCCCATTGTGGGGGCATTTAGTTGGATCTCAATCCTTAAAAATATGGTAAGGCATGCTGCAGTAAATATTCTTGAACGTACATATTTGCATGGTTGCCTAAGTGATTCCATAGGCCGAATTCCTAGAAGTGAAACCACTGAGTCAAAGCGTCAAAGGATAGGCTTATTTTGAAAGGTTTTGGTATCTAAGTGTTGCCGAGTCATTCTCCAGAAAGCAGCACAGGACCGCACATGGGCCGTAGTGTCTGTGCATGCCCTTATTCTCGCCGACCCTGGTGATCAGAATCGGAATAGCTACCTCTTTGACAGGTGAAACGGTGTCTCATTGTTTTCAGTTGTGCTTGTTGGAGAGCTGACATTATTTTCATGTATTTAGTGGCTATTCTTGTTTCTTCTTTGTGAGTTTCCTGTGTGTGTTTCTGTCCCGTTGTCCTGTTTATGTCATTGCCACTTTCCCATCATCTTTGTTAGTTGGTGGCAGCTCTGAGGATGGAGTCTTGGGCAGAAGAAACCTAGTGTGAAAAGTCTCTCCTTTTGCTACCTTCTGGTTTGTTGACTGGTGGACAGGGTGAGATTTGATGTTTGTGAGAGGGAAAGGAAAATAAGAAGGGACACTACGCTTCTCACGGAACTATGAAGACGTGAGTGGAAAAAATGAAACTCTCCACTTCTTCCATATTCTTGACCCCACATTTTTTTTTTTTGTGTGTGTGTGTGTGGAAAAGGAGGCTAGTGCACTAGGCTTCAGCTTGAGAGAATGAAAGGATAACAGAGACAGAAAGGGAGTGGTTGGGTAGAAGGGGGACGTGGGGTGTGATAGGGCAGAAGCTGAGTTTAAAGACAGTGTCAGTGGGGTGTATGGGTGGCTCAGTTAGTTAAGTGTCCAAATCTTGATTTCAGCTCAGGTCATGATCTCGTGGTTCATGAGCCCAAGTACTGTGTCGGGCTCTGCACTGGTGGCTTGAAGCCTGCTTGGGATTCTCTGTCTCCTCTCTCTGCCCCTCCCCTGCTCGCTCTCTCTCTCTCTCTCTCACACAAAAATAAGTAAACATAAAAAAAAAAGATGGGTCACCTGGGTGGCTCAGTCAGTTGAGCACCCGACTTCGGCTCAGGTCATGATCTTGTGGTTCGTGAGTTCAAGCCGTGAGTTGGGCTCTGTGCTTACAGCTCGGAGCCTGGAGCCTGCTTTGGGTTCTGTGTCTCCCGCTCTCTCTGCCTCTCCCCCTCTTGCACTCTGTCTGTCATTCTCTCTCAAAAATAAGTAAACATTAAAAAAGAAGACATTGCCAAGAAAGTGCACAGCCCACTTCTTGCCTTATCCCTGCCTAAGGAAGACAGCATGCACCTGTTCAGGTGTTATGAGCTGTGCTTGGGTCACAGATACTCTCCCTGGCCTCTAGGATCTTACCGTCCAAAAGAGTATTGACGCTTTCCTAAGAGCTTGTTTCTCTGTCCCAGGAGACACAGAAAGTTCTTTCTGGTGTAAAGTGACCTCATTCCTTACAACATCCCATCAAATAGAGGTTTGTTGTACTCAACTGACTCTTCTTATATTGTATATCCCCTGAGGAGACTAAACTTGTCAATCATTCACACTTTAGTCCTGGGGACTTTTGACTTTAAGATAGGATCCATCTCTGAGCTGGGCCTTGATAATGTGACCAAACACAGAGAAGATGCTCACGGTAGATGTAGAAATGCACAACAGTTGGCCCACCCTGAGAGATTACTTGTGATTATATAGCTCAGGAGACTTGGAGCCTCTCTTGTTCCCTCAGACCTCCCTTCCCTGCTGGTGACTTCTCGTCTCCTCAACTTTGTACCACAGTGGTGTCCATGGTGCAATCTCTGGGCCTCTTCTATTTTTCATCTGTCCCTGAGTGATCCCATCCAGTCTCATGTCTTTGCCAGATTTAAATATCACCTAGGAAGACTACCTTTGTGTTCATGACTCCCAAATTAGTGTTTCTAGATCAGACTACTCTCTTAAACTCTTAATGTACACTTCCAGGGTCTCATGAGTACTTCAGACTGGTCATGTCCAGAACTGATGCGATCTTCCTCTCCAAATCTTCTCCTTCCTCTCAATGGACTTGGCCTTTGCCTATTCTTTTAGTCTGTTCAGGCCCAGATCCTTGGAGACATTGCTGACTCCTCTCTCTCATACTGCATATCCAATCTGTCTTAAATCCTACTGGCCGACATTCATAATCTTTCCAGAATCTGACCACTTCTCATCTCTTCTCATCCCCACTGGTAGCACCCTAGTCCAAACCACCATCATCTCTTGCATCTCCTAACTTGCCTCCTTGCTGTTGTCATTGCTCCCTTGGCTATTTGTCTATACAGTAGTCACAGTGAATCTGCTAAAATATGAGTCAGACCATGTCGCTCCTATGCCCAAAACTCTCCAATCACTTCTGCATTCACTGATAGTAAAGCCAAATTTCTTAAAGGGCCGGCAAGGCCCTACATATTGGCTCCTTTCCTCTCCTGCCTTGTTTACCTCTCTGACCTCATCTCTTATTACTCCTCCCCTCCACTGTGCCACACTGGCCTCCTAACTGTTCTGTAAACAGGCACATTCACACCTGAGGACCTTTGTACTTGTTCTTCCCACTCCCTGGACTGCATTTTCACCCCAGCTGCCCGTATGGCTTGCTCCCTCAACTCAAAAAACTTCCATAAAATTCATAGGAAAGATGAAGGACTCAGAATAGCCAAAACAATAGATTTATATTTCCCAATTTCAAAAGTTATGACAAAGCTATGGTAATCAAGGCAGTGTGGTATGGACATAAGTTTAGACATTAAGCTCAATGCGATAGAATTGATTTATGGTCAATTGATTTTCAACCAAGGTGCCGAGACAATTCAGAGGCAGGAAGAAAAGTGTTTTCAACAAATGGTAGTGGGGGGCACCTGGGTGGCTTGGTCAGTTAAGCAGCAGACTCTTGATCTTGGCTCAGGTCATGATCTCATAGTTATGAGATCAAGTCCTGCATCGAGCGCTGAATGTGGAACCTGCTTGGAATTCTCTCTGACTCTGTCTCTCTGTCTCTGTCTCTCTCTGCCCCTCTGTCCTACTCACTCTCTGTCGTAAAATAAATATGTTAACATAAAAAAACCCACAACCAAATAGGGGCGCCTGGGTGGCTCAGTCAGTTAAGTGTCCAACTTCGACTCAGGTCATAATCTCTCACTTTGTGAGTTCAAGCCCCACATCAGGCCCTGTGCTTACAGCTCAGAGCCTGGGGCCTGCTTCACATTCTGTGTCTACCTCTCT
>NW_024412774.1:0-52238 GCF_014898765.1 Herpailurus yagouaroundi
CTCAAAGTGTCTGAGTTATCCACACACATGTCATGTGGTCACATGCACATATGTGAGCAACTGGCTGTGCCTAACTCTTGTTACCCAGAATGTTTATGTTACAGAGGCTACAGCCCTACATGCCAGGTGCCATTTAATCTCCTGTGATTGATGACCCTGAGGAACAGTTGTTTCTGGGCCATCCCAGATCTTGTGTCTGACTCACAGAATGAGAAGAACGCAGGGTTAGTTTGCTGCTTCCAGTTACCTCCATAATTGCACGGTCCCTTGAAGGCAGGCAGCAAGTCTCCTTCAACCTCTGGAGCACTGGGAGGAGCCGTAGCTGAAGGAGGTGTTGAAGACACCGCTTCGTCTCCTCCAAGTGCATTGCCAGACAAGCTACCCCAGAGGTCATGGAAGACACAGGCTCATCAACCAAATTAGTATTCTGGAATCACAAAATTCCTTAAATAAATTTGAATGGCACAGTGAGAAGCAGAGGGGATGAAACAGAAGGAGCACATTACCTGATACCAGGGTTGTAAACTGTCACATGTCCAGTCTCTCTCTGTCACATTAGCCTTTCCTGTTTGTGGGGACCAGAGCTCAAGTATGAGCAGAAGCCCCACATCTGGAAGGGCTCGGAGCAAATGGCATACACTGGCTCCATCAGACAGGCATGGGGACAAGGGTTCCTGGTCACAGCATACCTGCACAGCCCTGAGTGCTCAGATGAACACCTGGCCTACATTGTACCTGAAATATATGCCAGTGCAGCAGCTTTACCCCCAACAAGAAAGGTTGTGGCTTTGAAGACATGACTGCAGGGAACAGAGGACAGGTTCATCTGGGACTTCCAAAAGCAGTGTCTATGGAAGGTGGAGACCCCTTCGTGAGACAGCTGGAAATGAGACTGGAGATACCATACCTCTATGGTCTGAATGTTCGTATGCCCCTCAAACTCATGTTAGAATCCCAACACCCAAGATGATGGGGTTAGGAGAGGAGCCTGTGGGAGGTGCTTAGGTCAGGAGGATGGAGCCTCTATGGATGGGAGTGGGGCCTTTACAAAAGAGACCCCACAAAGCTCGCTCACCCCTCCACCAAGTGAGGACATGACAAAGAGGTGCTGTCTGTGAACCAGGAAACATGCTCTCACAGACACCTGATTTGTAGGCATCTTGATCTTGGACTCACTACTCACTAAGGGCAGACAGGGGTAACAAATAGATATCTCCTATCCCCATGAGGAGAAGATTGAGGGGTTCATGCAGCCCCTTGGGCAAGGCTCTGCACTGCCTGCACTCAGGGTCAGGCCCCAGCCTAAGCCAGACCCTGCTCTCTACTGTCCTGGGGTGTGTCACCCTGGGCCAAGATGCCCCCTACACCAACATCCCACAGAACATGCAGATGGTGAGGTGGGGGTGGGGGTCTCCAGGGCCCAGGCCAAATGTCATGGTGGTGCGGCTCCTCTCCCCGACCTGGTCTGGGCAAAATCCTCAAACTTCCTGGATGTGGGCAGCCTGCAGGGCGCAAGCATCACAGGCAGCACGACATGCGTGGAAGGGCAGGTGCCACTGCCTGAGGACTCTGAGCTTCGCAAGGTGATCCCACAATGCAGTCCTGAGAGATTTTCCAGGGGCCTAGACACCCTTGAGAAGCAGTGAAACAAGAGAGAGTGTGTGTTACCTGTGCAGAAGTGGAAGGGGGTCTATGTGGTGATGTTTCTTCCCAGTGGGCACAATGCTGTGTGAATGCTCAGTCTCCCACTGTGAAGGCACAGGGAGGAGACTGAGGCTTTCAGAAGCAGCTTCCTTCTCTCATGCTGCAAGCCCTCGTCCCATGCTCTGCAAGAGCACTTCCCAGCGAGCCTGTGAGCTCTTCCCCCTGCACCACAGCAGAGGGGAGGAAGGCCTGGAGGCTTCTCTGGTCAGGGCCCCACCGGCCCCTTCTGGACACAGTGCCACACTGCCCTGTCTCTGTTCCTGTGCATCCACACGAGGCTCCTGGCGGTCTCCTCTGGGGGCTTCTAGCTTCACTGTGCACGTGGCATCCAGCACAGGCACACAGCTAGGCAGGGCTCTAGAGAAACAGCACTCTGCTTCAGGAAGGACAGATAATTGTCTCATGTTGGCAGAAGAGTCAATTTTCTGGGTCTGAAGTTTGCAAACAAAATCCCTGTCTTTGAGAAGGCAGATTATCAATGGAATAGCTTCCACATGGTTATCTGTGTAAATGATTTGTCCTGAAATCAATCTCTCTGTGTGCCAAACAGCATTCTAGGTGCATCTGTGAGGTGCTTCTGGGTGAGATTCACACCTGAATCTGCCCTCCCTAGTGAGGGTGGGCCTCGTCCAGTGCACTGAGGCCTGAATACAGCAGAAAGGGTAGTAAACCCCTCTCCGCCTGGCTGCTGAGTGGGACCCGGTGTTCTCTGCCCCCGGACCAGAATGTGCACCTGCTGTGCTTGCGCTCTCGGGCCTCCTGGCTCAGGCTCTGACCCCCACCACCAGCTCTGCAGCAGGCAGGCTGCACATTAGGGGGCTCCCAGCCTCTATAATGTTGTGAGCCAATTCCTTATAGTACACACACAGGTATACACACACACACACACACACACACACCAAACACACAAAGGTACACACACTACACACACACAAGTCCACTTTCACACCACACTCACACCACACACACACCCTACACACACACACACACACACACACACACACACACACATCACCAGCTCCCGGGTCTGCAGTGGGCAGGCTGCAGGTCAGGGGGCTCCCAGCCTCCATAACTTTGTGAGCCAATTCCTTGTAATAAATGTTATACGTTATGCTTCCCCGGAAAACCCACACTAAGACAACCGTGTTCATTATAAAAGACAAGAACCAAAATTACAGTTGTACTTTCCCAATTTTCACAATTTTATGTACACACATACATACATACATGCACATGACACAGTTGGGGAAGAAACACAGCAAAATAGTCTGGTGGTTACAACTGAGTAGTGGGACTCTGAAGAAATATTGCTTCTTTATCCTTTATTTTAATTTCTATGTGTGGTATGAGCATAATTTACTTTTTTCAGAAAAAAATAAGCATCTGTTTTTTCTAAACTTGTACTATTCACAGTTAAAGGCATTGATTTACAACCATCACAAACATGGAAACCACCCAGTGTCCATCCACTAGTAAATGAATAAACAAGAGGTAGGACCGTGCATATGAGAGACCACATGGACATGAGCAAATCGCTGATGTGCGTCCCCTCGCATCACAGTGAAGTTCAGATGTCCTGCAGAAAGTGACTGTCCCGTCCCACGACCCCAAAGTCAAGAACAGGGAAAGCTGGTGGACAGGGAGGGAAAGCAGATGTGAACTTGTCTGGCATGGGGTGAGGGGGTTACTTTGAATGGACATGAGGAGACTCTGGGGGTGAAGGAAATGTCCTGGATTGTGGAGGTGGTCTCACAGGTATGTACCTCTGTCAAAACTTACACAAAAGACACAAGAGCAGTAACCATCTGTCTCATGTCAACATCTGGTGAGATTGCATGTCAGCTGTGCATTTCACTCGCTGGTTTGACGGGGTTTGGGGGTTTTCTGCTAACTATTGTTTCTCCTTTAATTTTATTCCTTCCAAAAATGATGATCTGTTATATGTACCAATATTAATATGTTCTTAAACAATACGAGGGTTAGGGCAGTCAAAAACCCATGAATAACTTATGACTTCCCCCAAACCTAACCGCTAATAGCTACTTTTTAGCAGAAGCCTTACTGGTCACATCAACAGTCGATTAGTACGTATTTTGCATGTTGTATGCATCATATGCTGAATTCTTACAATAAAGTAAGTCAGAGAAAGGAAAATGTCATTGAGGAAATCATAAGGAAGAGAAAACATATTTACAGGACTGTATGGTATGATTTTTTTTTTTAATCCATACCAAAAAAACTTAAAAAATCAACGTCTAAGCAGACCTGCACAGTTCAAAACCCCATCGATTCTATCTGGATAGAGCCTCCAAACTCTCTCCAGATTAAGAATTACTATTTTATGGGTGCCTGGGTGGCTCAGTCGGTTAAGCGTCTAACTCAGGATCTCAGCTCAGGTCATGATCCCAGAGTCGTGGGAAAAAGCCCCAAATCAGGCTCTCCACTGAGCATAGAGCCTGCTTGGGATTCTCTCCCTCCCTCTGCCCCTCTTCCCTACGTATGCTCTCTCTCAAAATTAATAATAAACATTAACAAAAATGAATTAACATTTTAAGGGGTATCTCCAGACTTTATATACACTCTTAGCACAATGCTTGTATAAAATCACTCCCAAACATGTTTATTTTATTATTGGGGAAAGAGATGGGACTCTTGGTTGCAAGTGACGGAAATTCAGCTCACAATCATGGATCACTTACATCTAAAGGTGCTGCAGGTACAGCTAGACCCAGGGGCTGAGACACCATTGTCGAGCTTCCTCCTCCCCTCTCTCTGATTGCCTCTGGTTCTGCTTGGGGTTGGTTTCCCTCTCCCGCCGCAATGCACAATAATTACAAATACTCTCTCTCACCCTACTGAGAGTCTAATGGGAGGACTACAGTTGGGTCTCATGTCCAACCCGTGAACTTATAACCCTGAACAGGATGGGGAGCCATGACCACTCAGACCTGGGCCACCTACCTGTGCCTGGGAAGGGTGTGTCCATCACCTCACAGAACCTCGGGGCTGGGTGGGAACAACACCTTGGTGGAAGGATGGTGCTGAGCAGGCAGAACCAGCAGAGGTGTCGCTGTGTTAGAGCCACAGGTGAATGTCCAATCACAGTGCATCCTTTGGGGCCATGATTTGCTGCCATAATAAAGAGACCTGAAATGCAGTGGCTTAATGAAAGTGGATGTCTCTTTACTTCTAACATAACATTGCCAGAGGTGGACAGGCAGACCGTGGGCAGCGTGGCATCTGCGGGGAGGAAGGACATGCTCACAGATTCAGTGGGACAGGAAGTGGCACGCATCAGCTCTGTCACATACCACTGACCAGAACTTAGTCACGGGGCCACTTGCAGCTGCAAGGGAAGCTGGGACGTGCAGTCGCTACCTGAGTGACCACGAGCCCAGCTACAAGGTTACTACATTATGGAAGGGGAAATAGGAGTGCCAAATTAGGAACTGCCCCCAATGCTCTAGTGTAATTAACACTGTAATAAACGTACTTTTAAGCCACTCACCCACTAGAATTCTGGAATTGACAATACCCCATGCTGGCGAGGATGTGAAGCAGCTGGTGGGGGCAAGAAATGGTACAGCTGCTTTGGAAATCGGTTCAGCAGCACCATTCGAGGCAGATAGGCACATGCCCTCTAACCTGCCAGTCTCTCTTCTGTTTACCCAGCAAAACTGAGGGCAGATGTTCACCAAAAGGTGTGTGCAAGAATGCTCAGAGCAGCTTTATTGTAACCTCAAATTAAGAACCATCCAAGCGGACAAAGGAATCCCGGAGTGTTCACATGGTAGAACACCACTCAGCCACAGAAAATGAAGGGTCCACACCAGGAAACAGATGAATCTCTGAGACATGGTTCTGAGTGTCAAGAGTCCCACACAAAAGTATGCAGTCTATATGTTCTGTCTATCAAGTCTGGTTAGAGGCCCCTCCCCGGAGCATTTCCGGTGGGCAGAGGTAGATGGCAGCCAGCGCTGTGTCCTTGACACCCTGGGGCTTGAGTTCCCCCCCCCCCGCCACCAACATGCAGGACGTGCTGGCCTCCTTGTCCAGACAGGTGATTGTCCAAACAGAGGCAGGTGGCTTTAGCAGGGGTGGGGGGCATGTATTTTCATTTGTCCCGGTTAATAGGCCAGGTGAGTGCTTCCCTCCAGGGGAAGCTGCCAGATGCTTGCCAGGTGGCCCAATCACTTACACTCACATTGGCACTCAGCTTCCACTGCTGGGTCCTGCCCAGTGTACATGCCCATCCATTTTGGGGCTGAATCCCGAGGAGATGCTCCTGGCATTTCCCAAATGTATATGGTGACAGAAGATTTCACATTTCTGGTGGAGGAACCACACCAGCCTGGAAGGCCCTGCAGATAGGTGGAGATGAGTCCCCAGACACATGGGCACAGGGTTCTGATCCAGATTAGCTGGAAGTCCCATGTGCGGGCTGATCCCCACTTTAGGGAGCTCCCGGAGAAGCTGTCCTTGCAGCTGGCCCTGCCTGCATCCACCTGGCCTCATCTTACCTGCTGGAGAGGATCTGCAAGGCCATCGATGCCTCAGCAAGGTTCTGTTGGGTGGAGACTGGGCATGAATTCCTTGGATCACTTTTGTTTCCAAGACAAAGTGTGAGAAGCAGGATTTAAGTGATGGGTTATTTTTGGCTTCATTGCTCACATTTTCATGTTCTTCCTTCTCTAATCCAAACAGAATCGAGATTTGAACTTATTTAGGAGATCTGAACATAGACCTTGCTTGAAATTAGAAGCCATATCTAGAACCACCCCACCCACCTAACAGCACACTCATGGAAGACAAGGGACCTGGAGGGTGTCACATCCAGATGGAAGAAAGGTGGGAAACTGTCCACCGACCCTGAGGATTGTGGAGGCCACCTGCAGGCAGGAGGGGATCTGGCCAGGCAGCTATGTCCTGGGGTGGTCGGGGGTTGGGCTTTGGACAGTCGATCTCTCCCTGGGCTCCCACAGTTCCCCAGGTGGGCTCTGTGGCCCATGGGACTCCTGAGGCTCCCACTGAAGGGGCCGTGCAGCTGTACCTGCTTCTCTTGGGACACCTGCTCAAGTAGTGTCCATGTGACAAGCTGGACTGTGAGGGTACCCAGCAGAGAGACCACATGGGGGATAGAGACAGAGACAGAGACTGAGAGAGAGAAACAGAGACAGGACCTGACCTGTGCACAGCAGGTTGTTCAGACGCCACATTCCAGCCTCTGCAGCCCAAGTCTTGGCCACAAGCACTGATGGGCCCTGGGCTGGATCACTGAGGAGTATGGTGGCTGCCCCTGCTGACCAGGGATGTTGCGTTGCATCTCAGAGGGCTGCTGGGCCACTGCAAAGAGAATCATCTCGGGCTGTAGGGGGTCCAGGGCCCTGTTGGAGCAAAGGGAGCAGATCCATTGCCTGGCCCTCCACCCTCAGGACACCCTCTCAACATCTAGAAGCTTTCTGGGGAGGGCAAGGCTGGCGAGAGAGCCACAGGGATGTGTGCTGCCAAGGGCAGCTGAGGTTGAACCACGGAACTAGACTTTGCTGGGGTCACCTACCACTGCATCCAAAACACAGAAATGCCCACATGGAAGCTACAGCATGTATTGTTTTGCACAATTCTGTGCTTGGTAAGTGGGTCCCTGCTGATTTCCCTGGGCCCCGGCAGGCCTGAGTGGGGTGCCTGGGGCTCCACACACGTAAGACTCAACTTCTGCCTGTTCTTCAGATTCCACGTGTAAGTGAGACCACGCAGCCTTTTCCTTGTGTGTCTGGCTTATTTCACTCAGCCTAACGTCCTCCAGATCTTCCTGTTCTTTTTTACAGCTGAGCAATATTCCTTCATATATGCATCACTCACTGGATGGACACTTAACCTGTTTCCATGACGGGCCATTGTGAACAATGCTGCCATGAATGTGGGGGTGAGGAGATCTCTTCCAGACAGTGATTTCCTTTCCTTCGGGTAAATCCCCAGGAGGGGATTTATGGACCATCAGGTGGTTCTATTTTTAACTTTTTGAGGACTCTTCATGCTGTTCTCCACAGTGACTACACCAGTTTGCATTCCCACCAGGAGGGTTCCTTCTTTTCCACATCCTCGTCAATACTTGTTATTTGAAAATAATGATGATTTCAACAGTGCCCTCATTGCCAGTAAAGAGCCAGGATGCTTCCAGGGAGCTGGGCAGTCTTTTGGCCTGGGAGGAAATAGCCAGAATGTCCTGAAATTCATTGAGTGTGGTGAGGCTCTCCTGGCCACCCACTTCCCCCACCACCACCCCCGAGCTGAACTGCTGGCTTATAGGAATACTTGGCAGGAAGTTAGGGACAGGGGATGGAAGGCAGACAGAAAGAGATGAGAGGCTCAGAAACAGGGAAGATGCTGGAGAGCAGGTGCTGTGTGGGGTAGGAAGGCCAGGCTGGAAACGGGTCCCTGCCACCTGTGTTGCTCTGAGCAGGCGGGTTCAAGAGGTACTGTCACCGTCCGTCGGGTGGAAGCGATGACTTCCCAGCCACCGTGAACCTTTATGGGCAGAGGGGCCGTTAGACATGTTGGTGTGTCTCAGGAGGGCTAACCCTAACCTGATCGAGGCCCTGAAACTGCAGATTCTGTGACTGTTTGTAATGATTCATGCCAACAGCCTTTTAGTGTCCATAGGTGTTTCCTCTGTCCACACTCACAGTAGCAATCCCGTGAGCATCAGGTCTGACGGTCCCAAGCACATAAAGGGACACGGCTTCTTCCAAGTTTCACCGGCTCTTCCATTTCTCTGCTTGTTTCACAGACACCAGGAGAAGGGAGGACAGGAGCAGAGCAGGGACACCGCTGAGGGCAGAGCAGCACCTGCTTGGAGGTCCCACAGCCGCCCACAGCCGCGTGGAAGAACCATCTTGTCACTCATGCAGACCTTCCCTCCAGGGAGGGCATTACAGGACAACAAATCAGAAGTTCCATTCTTGGGCTTTCTTCTGAGGTAAACCTCCAGCAATGGAGGATCTGAATCCAGAAAGATCCTGAGGGAAACTCTCCTCTTCATGTTCCAAGTTGGATTAGAGCTTCCCTGGCTCCAGTCTTGTCGTGCAGCCTCTCAGGGTGTCAGTGGCTCAGCTGCACCTGCTGTAGGCCTAGACACCCATTCTTCCTTCCTGGGAGGTGGTGCCCCGGGGTCCTTCCCTGCCAGTGCACCGGGTCTCCCCAGGAGGGCTCGGCCTCATCTCTTCCTTGCAACTTGCAGTGTCCTGTGACAGGGGCAAGGGGGTGCAAGATCTCCAATCCAGGGTCACCAACAGACCAGGTGGGGGCACTTGATGCCGACAGAATCCAAAGGCAGAGATGTGAGTGGAAATGACACAAGAAAGTAATTCATTTCAGTGATGACACCAGGAAGACAAGAGACCAACATCTCAGAGACTATATCCCAGGAGCTGAAAATACATCCTGGCTTATGTTAGGAAGATGTTAGACAGAGGCCCCCGGCTGCATGCAGGGGAACTGAAGATGGATGGGTGCACGCAGGGGGGCAGGTGTGTGCATGAAGGGGAAAAGTGAGTACGTGCAGGGGGGCCAGTGGATGTGTTCAAGGAGGCAGGGGCAGGTGGGTGCATGCAGGGAGTGGGAGGGAGCATGTGGGGCAACAGATGGGTGGGTTCAGGGGGGCAGAGGTGCATGCAGGGACATGTGGGTGTGGAGAGAGGGGCAGTGGGGTAGGGCTGTGCATGAGAAAGGTAGGTGGGTGCATGTGGGGACCATGTGGGTGTGCACAGGGAGGTGAAAGTGGTTGGGTGCATGTAAGAGGGCAGGTGGGTGCATGCGGAGGGAGTGAAGGTGGGTGAGTGGGTGCAGGGGGGACGATGGGTACAGGAAGGGGGCATCGGGGTGAATGGATACATGCAGGGGACACGCGGGTGCATGTAGAAGGGCTGGGGGTCAGGTGGGTGCATGTATTTTGGCAGGTGGGTGCAGGCACAGGGGCTGGTGAATGTGTGAAGGGAGGCAGTGGGGCAGGTGGGTGTATGCTGGGTGGTACTGAGCACACAACTGTGCAGGGGGGCAGGGGGGCAAATATCTGTGTGCAGATGTACAGGAAGAGGGGTAGATGTGCTCAGGGGGGCAGGTGGGTGAGTGGGTACATGCAGGTGGAGTGAAGGCAGATGAGTGCGTGCAGTGGGGCAGGGGGCAGGTGGGTGTGTGTAGAGGGGCAGGTGGGTGCATGCAGGGTGCAGGTGGGTACATGCAGGGGGCCAGGTAGATGCATGCATGGGGGTGGATGCATGCAGGTGGGTGGGGTGCAGGGGGCCACGTGGTGTTCGGAGCTCAGTTCTTCCGGTACAAACCCAACTGAACGGTGCCAGCAGGAATAAAGTGCTTCCTGGAAAGAAAAGCCTCGGTGTCATGACTCCCTGTGAGAATCCTGCTACAATAAGGGTGTCGCCCTTTTAGAACAGAAGAACGACTAAATCTCAAGAAACTCTTACCAAAAGAGAAGACACACACTTAAATCCTCATAACAACCATACCCTCACTTACTATGCTTGCCTGATAACAACACTAAACTGGCCTTCCCACCACCCAAAATGTTTTGGTCTTTAGCTGAAGATAGCATTTAAGGTGAAGACTGGGCCACATCAGGGAGTTACTCCGTTTTCCTGGGCATCTGCCATATACAGGACATATGCAAGTTAACTTCTGTTTGTTTTTCTCCTGTTAGTCTATTCAGCAATAAAAGTAAATGAACCATCACCCCATACAAAGACATGGATGAACCTTACCTGTATCCTTCTAAGTGAAAGACTCCTGTCTGAAAAGGCTACATACTATGTGATCCCATTCATAGGGGATTCTAGCAAAGGCAAAACTAGAGATGATAAAAGGATCAAGTGGTAGGGGTTTGAAGTATTCCATGGTATTTGAGTGATTTATACCTGCCACTATGCATTTGTCAAAACCCAAGCATTTTTACATCCAAAAGAGTAAATCATAATCCTCTAAAATAAAGTTATTTAGGATGTGGGAGTGTCACAGGATGGTATAGGGGCCAAGGGTAGGTCACCCCAAATGTGCCACTTTGGCATATTGATTACATTTTTTTTTAATTTTCAAATTTATTCATATTTGAGAGAGAATGAGCAGAGGAGAGGCAGAGAGAAAGGAAGACACAGAATCTGAAGCAGGCTCCAGGCTCTGAACTGTCAGCACAGAGCCTGACGTAAGCCTTGAACTCGGGAATGGCGAGAAGTCAGACACTTAACCGATAACCTTGCTGGATAGAGTACTCTTGGTTGCAGGGTAGTGGGGGGGCGGGGGGCGGGGGACGGGGGTTCTTCAGCATCTTGAATACATCATGCCACTCCCTTCTGGCCTGCAAAGTTTCTGCTGAAAAATCAGCTGATAGCCTTATTGATTTCCCTTGCAGATAACTGTTTTCTTTTCTCTTGCTGCCTTTAGATTCTCTCTTTATCATTTTTTGCCATTTTAATACTATGTGTTTTGGTGTGGACCTCCTTGGGTTGATTTTGTTGGAGGCCCTCTGTATGTCTTGGATCTGGATTTCTGTTTCCTTCCCCAGATTCAGGAAGTTTTCATCTATTATTTCTTCAAATATATTTTCTGCCCTCTTTTATCTCTTCTTCTGGGATCCCTATAATGTGAATGTTATGATGCTTGATCGTGTCACTGAGTTCCCTTAATCCATTTTCATTCTTCATTATTCTTTTTTCTCTCTCCTGTTCAGCTTGATTACTTTCCACTACTCTGCCCTCCAGGTTGCTGATCCATTCTTCTGCTTCCTCTAGTCTACTATTATTCCCTCTAGTATACTTTTAATTTCAGTTATTGAGCTCTTCATCTCTGATTGGTTCTTTTTTTCTATCTCTTTGTTGAGGGTCTCATTGAGGTCCTCTACTCTCTTCTCCAGTCCAGTATCTTTATGGCCATTCCTTTTTTTTTGTTAATGTTTATTTTTGAGAGAGAGAGAGAGAGAGAGACAGCGTGAGCAGGGGAGGGACAGTGAGAGAGAGGGAGACACAGAATCCGAAGTAGGCTCCTGGCTCTGAGCTATCACCACAGAGCCTGATGCAGGGCTCAAACCCACAAACTGCAAGATCATGACCTGAGCCAAAGTCGGACGCTCAACCAACTGAGCCACCCAGGCGTCCATCTTTATGAGCATTGCTTTAATTTCTCTATTGGGCATATTACTTATCTCCATTTCACCTAGCTCTCCTGCTGGGATTTTGTCCTGTTCTTTTATTTGAGACATATTCCTCTGTCCCCTCATTTTTACTAACTCTCTGTGTCTGTTTCTATGTGTTAGGAAAGTTAGGCATGTGCCCTGCTCTTAAAAGTATTGGCCTTATGAAGAAGAGGTCCTGTGGGGCCCTGCAGTGCAATTATCCCTGTTCACCAGAACCTGGTGCTTCAGGGGTATCTATGTGTTGCATGTGTCCTACTGTTGTGGCTGAGCCACTTTTTCCTTCGGTCTGGTCATCTGCAAGGGCTCCCTTTGCCTGTTGTGGGCAGGGTTTGGTCTCTGTGTTGTTAGTGAGCCAGTCTGGAGCCACCTTAGGCTAGGCTTGAGTCAGACCAGGCACTTGCTAGAGCTGCAGTAGCACAAAACTGCAGGGCATGCTGTCCTGTTCCCTGAGAAGGGGACATTGCCTACTGTCAGGTCGGATGTCTGCCCCCAGCCCACTGCTGGGGCTGCAATCTGACTAGTCTGTGTGGTTATCTTCCCCTCTCCCCAGTTCAGAAGTCACTTTGGAGTGGTGCTGGCTCCTGTCGGGGCCATTTGCACACTGCCAGGCTTGTGGCACTGCTTTGAATGGACTCCTGATGAGGGCAGGTCCACAGTAGAACATGGGGGTGGGGTGCACAGTGTTAGCAAGGTCTATGCCTGTCTGCTGGAGACAATTTTGAAAATTCCTGCCATCAGGCTGGAGGGGACAGGTCTGCATGGAGGTGGGGTGCACAGTGCCAGCAAAGTCCACACAGTGCTGTTGTGGGAGGGGACCTGCAGCTATCCGGGAAAACTGCCTAGGCTGAGATAGAGGGGGTGGATCCACAGAAGAGCATAGGGGATAGGGCACACTGTTGACAAGCTAGGTGGAGAGGGTTCATGCTATGCTGGTTCCCTCAGGTGTCCGTGTATCTAGGCTGGGGGGCAGGGGAAGGAAATGGTGCTTGACAGTTCTTTTGTTGTTGAAGTCTCCCAAAGATCTCGGCCCCTCCAGCATATCTCTGTGATTGGTAAGCAAACCTCCCTCCCTAATAAACTAGGCATTTTTCAAACTGCTGTTTCTATGCTGTATCTCAGTGGAACTGTTTGTTGTGCTAAGGGCAAGTACTCAGTTTCCTCTCACCCTCCACCTTTCCTAGAGCCAAAACCACTGTTTTTTAAAGTCTCAGATGTTAAGCCCAACTGATTCTAAGAACTCACGAAATTAGGACCCTCTGGTTTCCAAAGCCAAATGTTATGGGAATTCAACTCTCCTGTGTGGGTTCCCCAAGCCTAGGGTGCCTATTGTGAAGGTCAGTTTCTCTCCCTTCTCTGTGCCTGCCCACAGTGTCCCTTCCTCCCGCAGATAGTCTCACAGGTCAGTTTGGCTCCCAACCACATCTCCCCCCTCTTACCCTCTTCAGTGTGGCCTCTTCTCTACACTTAGCTGTGGAGAGCCTGTTCTGCCAGTATTTGGATCATTTTCTGGGTTATTTACACTGATGTGGGTGTTACCTGTTGCATCCATGGGATGAGGTGAGCTTAGAATCCTCCTACTCCACCATCTTCCCCAGAAGTTGAGCTATTGTCATTTTTATAAAGGACTTTTAAAAGTGTACCTACAGGAGCATCTGGGTGGCTCAGTCGGTTAAGCATCCGACTCTTGATTTCAGCTTCGGTCATGATTTCACAGTTCGTGACATCGAGCCCTGCTTCAGGCTCTGGTCTGACAGCGTGGTACCTGCTTGGGATTCTCTCTCTCCATCCTTCTCTGCCCCTCCCCCTGCTCTCACTCTCTCTCGAAATAAACTTTAAACAAAAATAAAAACAAAAGTGTACATATAAGTACATATAAGTGGTCTGCTACTTTAATTTTTTTAATATTTATTTGAGAGAGAGAGAGAGCATGAGCAGGGGAGGGGCAGGGAGAGAGGGAGACACAGAATCCAAAGCAGGCTCCAGGCTCTGAGCTGTCAGCACAGAGCCCAATGCGGGGCATGAATCCACAGACCACGAGATCATGAGCCAAAGTCGGATGCTTTACCAACTGAGCCACCCAAGCGTCCCTGTGGTCTGTGGTCTGTTACTTTAACCTAACATAAAAGTGGGCATCTAATTAGGCCACATTATTTTCAACATTTCTATGAAATAGAATGTTGGGGCACCTGGGTGGCGCAGTCGGTTAAGCGTCCGACTTTAGCCAGGTCACGATCTCGCGGTCCGTGAGTTCGAGCCCCGCGTCAGGCTCTGGGCTGATGGCTCAGAGCCTGGAGCCTGTTTCCGATTCTGTGTCTCCCTCTCTCTCTGCCCCTCCCCCGTTCATGCTCGGTCTCTCTCTGTCCCAAAAATAAATAAACGTTGAAAAAAAATTAAAAAAAAAAAAAGAAATAGAATGTTACAACCATCGGACATTTGGGTTATTTCTGGGTTTTCTCTGTGAAATGAAGTACTTTAAAGCAACATCTGTGCAGCCAGTCTGCTTTTGTTTGTACTTTATCAGTGATATAACCTTTGGCAATTACATCAATGTCATCATCTATAGGAGGGAGATAATGGTGTGACCTACCTCTGAAGGTAGTGGTGTGAATTAATTACACATTATGTGCTAGAAAATGTGTCTAGCCCATAGAAAGCATTTAACTAATATAAACTATTCTAAGTGTGGATTTTAATAACATAATAATGAACACCAGCAGGCATTAAGTTCTGATTTATTACCCCAATCTCATGATTGCCATATTAATTCCCAGCACAGTACTCAAGAGACTTTTTAATGGTTTGTATCTCCCAGACTGGAGGCTTCACAAAGAGGACACTTAGGGTAAGAACTCATCCTTACTCAGCAAGAACTATCTCCCAAATATCTAGGTGAATGAGGCCTGAGAGTGTCAGGGTGAGGGGGGGCGGGGGGCGGCGGTGCAGAAGGCAAACAAGGATAGAGATCTGGGTCAAGTGACAAATACCTCTTGGATATTAGTGACAGAAAGGCTGCCAGCATTCAGAGTCACTCCTGTGTAGATAAGACTACCATACCTATAGGAAAGAGATTTCTGACATGGGATGCCCAGCCAGCTCAGGGAAGAAATTTTGGGAAGACAGTAAATGTGGCAACAAATGAAGTGCCTGCTCAGCCCCCACCACCCCCCCCCCCCCTTTTTTTTTTTTTTTTTTTTTTGGACACTGCAGAACTCAAAATGGAAAGAAACCATGTATATGCAGTAAACATGGAAAAGCCTTTAGCCAGGGAACCATTCTCCTCTTGAAACATGACATAATTCATGCTCAAAAAGATCCTAATAAATGTGGGAAAGTCCCTCATCAGAAAACATTCTTTATTCAAGAACATAGTTGGTACCAGAAGGAAGTTTTTCTAATGCAATGAATGTGGGAAATTTCTCTCTTCACAATGTCTTCTCCTGTACACATTTTCAACTCTCACTGCCTCACTCACCCTCTTGCAGGAAGCCTTCTGTGGTAGATGCCTTTCCATGCCTCCTGAATACCTGCACTCCCTCAAACATTGATGTTTCCCTGCATTCCTCTAGGCAAGGATGCCTGCTGATTCATGGCATGGTCCAAGAGCCCAACATGAGCAGCTGAAAGAAGGGTTGGGCAGGCACCTACGCACTTGCCTCCAGATCTGGCTGAAGATGGACATCCTCACTTTGATGGACTTTATGGGAACTTCCTCTATCTTCAGGCCCTCCTCCGAGGCCCACACTACCTTCCTATAGGCTCACAAGTTCCACAGAGTTCTCTCTTCTGGCTGGATATCTGAAGGAAAGAAGAAAGGAGACTGGGGGAGTGGGAGCTCATAGCAAAAGCCAAGTCCAGGGATCCCTGGAGCCAAGATCTGCTCACCCTTTCCATGAGCCACCTGCCCTATTCATTGTACCTCTAGCCATCTGAGTCTCCTCCCGGAAAGCCATGCTCCATCTCTAGCTGGATGCCACATTCCAGGGACAGGCTCCTCCTCACTGAAGCTAGGAGTTGAGCCTCTCCTCCCTGTCCCAACACCATATTCATCCCTTGCCTGGTCCTATTACCCATGTGTCTCCTCCCAGATACTGGCTATGGCCACTCTTCTCCTGTCCCTCCTAGCTCTAACCCACAGATATGTCCTGATGAAACAAACTCTAGACAGAACCTAATATACACAGTCAAATAAAAACAGTTCTTTATTGAACACATTTACGCTGAAGTCAACCAACCCCTGACCACAGATAAAGCCCATTTGGTGATCAGTACAACAATGCAAGGAAAGAAAGGCAGAGGCTCAGGTTCCAGGTTCCTCATGTCAGAAGTTTCTGATTCACAGAGAGGAGGGCTGCAGAGAACTTCATCAGCATCTGGTCATTAATTACAGCAGAAACTGAGATGACACTTGGAGGAACAGAGGAAACTGGGAGGCTCTGCAGGGACATTTGTTGGTCCCACACTTGACTTTTACATACGCACTGCCTATGTCCCTTCCTGCCAGTGACAGACAGGACCCTTGAGAGTTCCCTCAGGGACCATTCCTCAGGTGAGACCTCCTTGATGGAAACCGAAGCCTCTGAAAACATCGTGAACTGTCTCCTCATGAAAAACTGCCCAATCATTCCCAGTTTGTTGCCTAATCAATAAAACTGCCCATCTTTGATGGAAAGGATCACACACAGGATGTTTCTGAGCTCAGCCTTCCCTGTCTAAATCCAGGACGGAAATTCTGCCAGTGTCGCCAATACCAGGACCAGAAAGTGCTTTGACAGAGTCCAACTTCACTTTCTTAAATGGGAGTGACAAAGTCTTGAGGGAAGCAACAAGGCTCTCCTGAACGCCTGAGTCTCCACATTCCCAAAACCCAGAGTCTTTGCCACAGACATGTACACATGTGTCATGCAGGATTCACGTACATGGGCTTCCCCACAGCCCAGAGGGCATACACCACTCTTGGCACCTCCATCAAGGGGACAGTGAGGCCACCGTGTTCATTCTCAGACCTCTGAGTATCTATTCTTACACTCTGCAGCAGCTCCTCCAGATCCTCTTCTGTCTCCAGCCTGCCGAGTGCTCCACTGGACAGTGAGGACACTGATAGATCTACTTTGATGTCACAAACAAATATCACCTCATAAGGTGAGCTCCAGATGCTCCAGTTAAACAATCTGTTCTTTGGGCCACCTGGTGGCTTAGTCAGTGGAACATGCGACTCTTGATCTCAGGGTTGTGGGTCCGAGCCACACATTGGGTATACACATTACTTAAAATAAAATCTTTAAAAATGAAAAATAAAACAAAACAACAAAAAACATTCTGTTCTTCATCACTTAGACAAAGTGCAGCCCCAGAATCCAAGTGCTGGTCCCCTCTGTGTGAACCAGGCACAAGCATGCTCTCCATGTGTCGGTGGCCCTTCTCTAGGCTGCCTGGGCTCTGGCTCAGATGGTGCTTTCTGGTCATAATTGTTAAGCCACTCCATGTGCCTTTAAATACACCATTCACCTCATTTGCAAAGTATCTTCCATTCCCAGACTGGAGAACAGCAGGGGCCCCATAGATGCAGAAGATGTCTGGCAGACATCTGGCCACATCCGCACCACTACTGCTGGTCAGAGGCCTCAACTGGACAAATTTGGTTGTGTGTCCCTGGTAGACCATGATGAATTTGAATTGTCTGTTGGCCTGCCACTGCATGTCAATAAGGTCCACCTGGCACTGGCTCCTGGTCTCCACAAACATCAGTCTTCAACATACCTTTCTTCAGTGGATGCAACTCCTGCTGACAGGATTTGCATATAGCTTCAAGTATAGGAGTATGGCTTCCCGTGTCACATTCTTGTATCTCTTTAGCTCTGCCAGCATCCTAGGCTTCCCTCCATGCCCAATGCTAACATGGGCCTCATGTAGCACATCATACATGTTCTTGTTTTTAATACGGTAGCAAAAGCTCATGTTGCCTCTGACAGGGGGATAACTGGCATTTCCTCGTTCCCAATGCAGAGAACAAATCACTTCAGGCAGCGGAGCAAGAGGGTAGACTTCCTCTTTTGTAGTTTGGTATGTTTCACTTGTTCAATGATCTCACTGTACTTGTCACTTGTGAAATACATGGAATTATCTTCTCTCTTTTTAGACAGCAAAAGGTCAAAACAATGATAACACTGTTTGGCATCACACCCAAGATCCTCCCTGGATGCAGTTGGGAGCTGTGATAACAGTGGGGAGCAATACCAGGTGGAAAGTAATGCAGGCACAGTTTACCAAAAACGCTCAGCCAGGTCTCCCTGCCGGGGCAGTTGGGCACTCACTGACCAGCAGGCTTGGACTCCTAAATGGAAATGGGCCACATGCCCCAAACCCCATGGCAAACTAACAGCAAGTGACTCTTCCCTTATCTGATTAACATATCCAAAAATGGTGTTTAAAATCAATCTTTCATCTGACTCTGGTTGTTGTTGTTGTTGTTGTTGTTGTTGTTGTTCATCTGACTCTGATTCTACATTGAGTGGTGCAGACACCCAAATGGGAGTAGCTGACCGGCAACCCTGGGATCTCAAGATACACCCACAGTAGCCACTCCCAAGAGAAGCCAGAGCTCTGGGTGTCCAAGATGGCCCAAGTTTTGGGATAGAAGAATTTCCTGCTCAGGTGTGATAGGTCCAGCCAGCAGGTAGTACTCATTTCATGTATGTAATATGAGCTGGAGTCTGGACATATGCCCGCCAGGTGTGCACAGGTGTGTGCAGGAGGCAGATGGGAGATGTGTGGGCATCTAGGCTTGACAGCAAAACCTTCAGGCCAAATTTAAACAATAACCAGTCCTCTAGAGCAGCCCTCCATCTCCCGACTCCTGTGGAAAGAAGGTAGTCTCGAGTAAAGACCTTCTGCAGCAGGAACCCATAGCTGGAGACAGACCACTCACCTGAGGGCCTGTATGTCCAGCAATAAGGCCAACCCACTCCCCAAAATCCGCATCCTTACCCAAACAGGTCACATCCCCAAAGGTCACCTTCTGCAGAGCAATGGGTGGCCCCCAGCATTCCGTTGTGGGATCCACGGCCTTTTCTCCAAATGCCACCACTGTCTGGAATGAGCCGTGTCCACAGGGAGAAGAAAGTCAAAAGGGCATGGCAGGTATCAAATGGAAACCGGTAAAGAGAGGAGTGCAAGGCAGAGAGACCAGGGGAGGAGACAAGAAGAAAGGAAGAATTAGCATCCAGTTCTGGCCAAGGGACACCTGCAGCCATGAGGATGCCCCTTGCTGGGGGCTTGGAGATCTGGTGAGTATTCTACCTCTCTAGCTCACCCACCAGTCTCTCCTCTCTCTCCCCAACCAATCAGATGGGGCACAGCATCATTTCAGAGAACAGGACAGGGTGACAATTAGCATCCAATTGCTAATCAGTTCCTCGTTGGACAGGTCTGCCCCAGGGCTCTAAAGCAACTCAACCACAGCTGCCTCTGCCACCTCTCTGAAACCTGCAACATGTGTCAGTGCCAGGATGTCCTGCTGGATCTGTAGTAGAGTTTCCACATGCAGTCTGCTGGCCTCCCGCTTGACGCACTGAGGCCACAGCTTTCTCCACCCCCTACTCAGCGTCGCTGGTGGGACCTCCTCCCAGGACTCAGAGATGTTGTAGACACCATCAAGGATGCTGTATACTTGCCAGAAGTCAAAGACCACAGACTGCTGGTCCCTGCCTCCCACCCTCAACGCCAACAGGCAGAAGACCCTCCATAAGCAGCAGGCCTTGAAGGTGGCAACAATGCCCTGGTTCTTGGGCTGGATGAGGGCCGTCGTGTTCTTGGGCAAGTACTCCACACACACATGGTCGGAGAGGTTGTCCAGGTTCCCAGGATGGCCAGGGACACTGTCCAAGACAAGCAGTGATGGGCACAGAACCTCTCCACAACTGGGCAGAAGAAGTGCACAAACCACTCCTGGAAGATGCTCATGGTCACCCAGGCTTTCTTGCATGAACGCCACACCACAGGCAGGTTGGGCTTGGAGAAGCCCTTGAGGGTGTGAGAGTTCTCTGAGGGATACACCAGCAGCAACTTCAATGAGATCACCAGCCGCACTGCCACTGAGTAGCAGCGTCAGGATATCTCAGGCAGCTTTGCACCCAGGGGCTGATTTCTCCTCCAGGGAAAGGAACGTCCTGTCAGGCAGTCGCTTCCAGAAAAGCCCAGTCTCATCCACGTTGAACACCTACCATGGTGTGTAGCCACCCTCCTGGATCACTCTCTGAAGCAGGGCAGGGTACCTGCACACAGCTGCAGCAGTTGTGCCCATGGCCTCGCAGCCCCCAGCCTCACCACCCACCCCAAGGCATGCAGGCTTTGGCATGCCTTAAAACACGCGAACCACCCACAACTGCCCCGAAGGTCTCCAATTGGGCACCCGCGCCCTGCTCCCACTTGAGGTCCTCGAACAGGCTGCAAGCCTTCTCCTGGACAAGCATGATGTTGATGGGCACATTGAGCTCATTCTGGTCACTGATCCACACGCTTAGCTTCCACTCCATATTCTCCATCACCAGGCTGCAGCTGTGCGTCAATTTGGTGGCCGCCTGCAGTGTGGCCACCTGGGAACTGGCTCGGATCTTCTCCTTGTTGTCACGAATGGTAGCCATGGTGGAGGTGGAGAGCCCCAGCGCATTCCTGATTCTGCTGAGCTTCTCTCTGGCTTCAAAGAGCCACAACACCTCAAGCTTATCCTGCAGGTTGATAGCCTTGTGGTCCCACTTGGTGCATGGGCACTGGCTTGTGCTGGGTGGCCTCTTCAAAGAGATCTTCAGCCCAGAAATGGTAGAGGAGGCTCTGTCTGCATCACTCTCTCCAGACACAGCTAAAGAATAAGTATGTTCCCACCCTGTGACTGCTGATTTCAGTGCCACTGCCACCCTGGCCCTGACCCTCTGTAAAATGGGAAGAAAATTTTACTAGTGGGGAGTGCAGACAAGTTTGGATAAAACCTGCTAAAGACCATTGATAAATCTCTTTCATTTGGCCACAGAGCAATGGATGAACTCTGGTCCCATAGACTAAATTAACTTACCCTCAGTAATGGAGCAAGCTTCTGAAAAACCATTACCACTTTACAACAATGCCTCCCAATGGGCACACTGTTCCAAATCACCCACTTCAACCCACCTCCTGAAGGATCCAGTGTGATACAATACATAACACACTGATGTCAGACCAAACACAGAAATCAGAAAGTAATGGGGGAGAGGTGGGGGGGCACTCAGCACATTGTAGCAGGGTACAAAAATTTACAACAACTGTACATAAAACTGAACTCTGAGCTTCCAGGCATCCAAGCAGGAAAACAAAAACCTGTCCTGTTAGAATAAACACATTTCATGGCTCTGAGCTTGCAGAGACCGTGAACAACGTAATTAAGGATATCAAAATGCATGGTTTTTGTTCTGTTGTTGTTTTGTTTTGCTAGAGGGAATAGCTAACCTTTGAACAACAAACAGGTTTGGGGCACCAACCCCCCTCCAAGCAGTTGAAAATCCACTTATAACTTCTGACTCCCCAAAAACTTGATCACTAATTAACTACTGTTGACTGGAAGTTTTACCAACAGCATAAGCAGTCAATTAACACATATTTTGTGTATGTATTAGACACTGTATTCTTACAATAAAGCTAGAAAAAAATGTTATTAAAAACACAAAGAAAATACATTTACTGAAGTATACTCTATATATAAAATAAAACCCATGTATAAGTGGACTCAGGCAGTTCAAGCCCATTCTATTTAAGGGTCAACTATACACGGGCATGGTAAAATGACCCAGACAGGCTACTGTGGAATCAGGCAAGGGGCCTAGAGGCAGTAGGGAAACTCATTTCCCTAGTAGCCTTCCACAACAAGGCCGACCAGTTTCTTTCAGGAACAGCATCTCTGACAGTTGAGCTTTGCACTACTGACTTGTGACTGGAGTTTCACAGTGAAGCATCCTGGCTATTCCCAAGAGCTACCAGCATGTCAGTGACTCACAGAAAGTCTGTTGAGCCCAGCTTGGGTACATGTGGACAGGGCAACTGTAGGAGTTCTCAGGTTTTGCAGTCTCTCAGGAAGCTCCAGGAATGACAGTCAGGGGTGGGGAGGGCCAGGGTGTGGCCCACTCACCTGGCAGGAGACCCTGGGCATGCTCCTTGGCTGATCTGCTCTCCTTCCCATGTGGGCTCAGTCCATGTCTGTGAGCAACACCCTCTCTCCTCCTGGAGAAGCCCCTGGGTTACCGCTAGGACCACAAACACACAAGTACCCTGTGACACAGAAGCAAGCTTTGGTCCCTATCTCATGGAGCAGAGCCATCCCTGGGGAGACTGTACAATGCCCAAGGACCAGAAGGTCCCTCCACTTCAAGGCAAGCCTGACCAAGGAATGGAAGGCCAGCTATTTGTCACAAAACACCTCAGCTCCCTTTCCTGCCCAAAAGAGACAACCATGCAGGGCTACCATGAGGACTGAAGGTGAAACAGCCCTCCACAGTGCTCAGCACCAAAGCAGGGGATCCAAGGACATCCATGTGCTGAAAAGCCATAAGGGCAGAGGAGGCAAAGAGGAGTGGCAGCTGGGACAGGTGTGGGTGTCCTGGGGTGGGCAAGATAAATGACTCCTAAAAAGCCACTAAAAGGAAAGGGTCAAGCTGCTTCTGACACTGGAAGGGTGCCCAATGGGAGATGGAGTGAAAAAGCAGGTGCAGAGCATTAATGGGGCTTTCTTTAGAAGTGTCTATATACCTACACACACACACACACACACACACACACACACACACACACACACACACGTGTGTGTGTGTATGCTGCATATGTGTATTTAAAACAAGGGAGGAAGGACACACAAAGGTTAACAGTGGCCATCTCCAAAGAGGCAGATCAGGTGTGAGGCTTGACCTTTATATATTTTGTTAAGATTTGAATTACTTTATAATGCATATATGTTACATTGTTAGATTTAAAACATAATGGGAGGATAAACTGATAACGATCAGCGTATTGCCTTCTATCTCTTTGCAACAAAAACCATGACTAAATTAATAAGAGAAAACTCACTTTGGGGAAGTCAGGCAAAGACAAGTGGTGGACAGTGAAATGGAGAGGAGAAGCCTGCTAGGGTGGGGACCCAAGAGAAGCAAAGCCAAGATCAAAGCCAACCTAGGAGGCACAGCCAAGGCACCCCAGACACAGGAGAAGAATCTCAACCCCCATTACAGGCCAATGCAGTCAGTCCTGCCCAAAGATATGTCCTCTGGACCTACCAAATGCTGTTTTAAACCGGAAACTGGTGGAGCACATGGCTGGCTCAGTGGGAGGAGCATGCAACTCTTGATCTCAGGGTGGTGAGTTCGAGCCCCATGTGGGGGGTAGAGATAACTTGAAAATAAAATATTAAAACAAAAATTTTTTAATAAAAAATAAATTATGTGGGAATGCAAGCTGGTGTGGCCACTCCGGAAAACAGTACGGAAGTTCCTCAAAAAACTAAAAATGGAACTACCCTACGACCCAGCAATTGCACTACTAGGCATTTATCTACGGGATACAGGTGTGCTGTTTCGAAGGGACACATGCACCCCCATGTTTATAGCAGCACTATCAATAATAATCAAAGTATGGAAAGAGTCCAAATGTCCATCGATGGATGGATGAATGGATAAAGAAGATGTGGTGTATGTATGTATATATATGTATATATGTATATATATGTACATATGTATATATATGTATATGTGTGTGTGTGTGTGTATATATATATATATATATATACACACACACATATACACACACAATGAAGTATTACTCAGCAATCAAAAAGAATGAAATCTTACCATTTGCAACTACGTGGATGGAACTGGAGGGTATTATGCTAAGTGAAATTAGTCAGAGAAAGACAAAAATCACATGACTTCACTCATATGAGGACTTTAAGAGGCAAAACAGATGAACATAAGGGCAGGGAAACAAAAATAATATAAAAACAGGGAGGGGGACAAAACAGAAGAGACTCATAAATATGGAGAACAAACTGAGGGTTACAGGAGGGATTCTGGGAGGGAGGATGGGCTAAATTGGTAAGGGGCACTAAGGAATCTACTCCTGAAATCATTGTTGCACTATATGCTAACTAATTTGGATGTAAATTTTAAAAAATAAAAAAATAAAATAAAATAAATAAAAAATAAATTATGAACTGGCGCCAACAATAAAAACCTAGATTCGGGCTTTCCTGATGGCAATGTTTAGCCATACCCAAAAGCAGCAGAGACCAGGCAACCCCATCTGGTCCCAGACTTACTCCTGTGTCTTTGGGTTTGAGCACTGGGGACCTGAGACTTCAAGACAAGCACCTACTCCACTATTCAGACAGTATAAGCCTGGGGAGACTCCACACTGACAACCAGAAGCTGAAAGAGGCTGCAGGGCAGGCTCCAGGGCCAAACCTGGGGGTGAGGGGAGGTGGGGGGAGGCTGAGCACAGCTGCTGAAGTGACCCTCCATGGTCTGGGGTAAGGGAAGGTTGTGGGGGTGGGGAGTGGTCACCAAGATGTGGCATCTTTGACTTTGGAAGACTCACAGCTTCACAGCTCACCTGAGCTCCATCTGTGAAGAGTTTGGCTGACTCTGCCAGGTCTCCAGACCACTGGTCCTCGGGATGAGACTGGGCCAGCACTGAGGGGAGAGGAAAGTGTTAGTGCCCTCAGCCCCACCCTAAGGACACAGAGGTCAGGCACCCAGGCAGTTAACATGTACCCAGATGCTGGCCCAGGACTCTGAGCTGAATGAGAACAAGGACTGCCATCCAAATCACACAGAACACCCTGCCCTGGCCAACATGCACCTCCTCCTTTGGTCCACATACACATACATACCTTAAGAGTACATCCAAGGCCCCTGAAACCCAAATCACTGAAACACCAAGGAAACAGTCATGAGAGCCTTCCTTTGGCTGCAGCCAGATGTTCAGGAAAGGGTTGACTCAGCAAGCCTGGGTTGTCCAAACCTTGCACATTCCAAAAGTCTGGCCCTTGACCTGCTCCTGAAAGGTAACCTCTTAAGCCCTTGGAATATTCTGCCTCTCAAAGGTATCTCTGTTTACCTAAGGACTTAGGCCAAACCAGAGAGTTCATGCTAACAATGTGACTTACAGTGGTGACCCTGGTCCATATTGTACCAACCTGACCTCTGGGAGGAGTTGAGACTGAGTAACTATGGTTAGTATACTCCATACCTATGTAACTGAACCCTCAATAAAAACCCTGGATGCCACAACTCAGGTAAGCATCCCTGGCTGCTACACTGTCACATATCATTGCTGTGAGAATTAAGCATTGTCCACATGACTACCCTGGGAAAGGTCATGTGGAAACTTATGCCCACTATCTCCCAGACTATGCACCTTTTTCCATTGCTGAGTTTAATATGTATCTTTTCGCTATAATAAACTATAATCACGAGTATAACAGCCTTGTTGAATTCTGAGACTCCTTCCAGCATATCATTAAGACTAAAAGTGGTCTTGGGGACCCACACACATACCTTGACATTGACAGCCAAGGAAATAGTTTGAGATATTTGGCTTCTGGAATCCCTGACAGCATCACAACAATCATCTCCAAGGCCACCCACAGAAAGCAAGGGCCAGCCCCTCTACCCTCTCTCACGTGGGGGCATTGGAGGGGCCAGCAATAGGCCGAGACCAGGTAAGGGCATGGAGCAAAGGCAGGAGTCTTCATGTAAATGTGAACTATGGCAAACTTGAAACTGTGTTATTTCAAGGATGAATGGATGTAACCATGCACATCCCACAAGATCCACATGAGTACCAGGCCTGAGTCCATTTAGTGACCTACTAGTAGGCTGCTATTCCAACATCCACAATGTTATGATGCAAAATCTTTCTTCTTTTTAAGTTTTTTTTCTTAGTAATCTCTACACCCAATGTGGGGCTCAAACTCATGACCCCAAGATCAAGAGTCACATGCTCTTCTGACTGAGCCAGCCAGGTGCCCTGCAAAATCTCTTTTTATAGTGTGTAATCACCTAAGCATCTATTCAGTGAGAAGCTTGGAACTGGAACTAAGAGACCTCTAACGAGGAGGCAAACAGTCAGGAGACAGCCCGCCTCAAAACACCAGCAACAGGCTTAGAAAAGAGCACAGTACCACAAGCAAACACCCCACAAAAACTACAGACACATTCATCCAAAATGTCTCGCCTGCACCTCACGTTCATGCCTAGGTGAAAACCTGCATTATCAAGGTTTTCCTTAACAGTAAGTGAATCCAGTTTGCAGCCTTTCCAGCATGTACAGAACTAGCTTCATCATGTCCCCTTCAAAGAGCCCAGCACCACCCAGCACTGGCCCTCTTTTCAGTTTCCAATTGTCTCAATTCCAATCTCTTCCCTTTGTTCCTACATCTGTAGGAGGGTACTATTCCCTGCAGTCCCTACGGCCATGACACCTTATTTTTTCTATACTTTTCTCTTCCTTCAATACCTAGGTTAAATTATTTGCATTAAAATCCTCTCTGTTAAAACGAGTGCTATGTTAGCATTCCTCAAAAGGTCAAACAGCCTCACCAGTCATTCCACCCCCAGGTATATAACCAAGAAAACATTTGTCCACATAAAAACACATAGACATACATTCACAGCATCATTATACATAATAGCCAAAAGGCACAAACATCCCAAATGTCCATTAATAGATAAATGAATAAACAAAATGTGATATACTCATAGTAGATATTATTTAACCATAAAAATGAGACAATTACATGCCACAACATAAATGTACACTGAAAACATTACACTCAATGAATGAGGCAAGTCATAAAAAGCTACATATCATATGATTCCCTTTAATGAAATGTCCAGAATAAGCAAATCCATAGAGACACAAATATTAGTGTTTGCCAAGGCATTAGGAGTAAAATGGGGAGTGACTCCTCATGGGCACAGTTTCTCTGAGATGTTTAAATTATGGTATGAGGCAATGGTAATGGTTATATAATCTCGCAAATATACTAAACCCAGGGACTGTATACTTTTTTTGTATGCAAATTATAACTTAGTAAACCTGTTTTTGTTTTTCATCACTAGGTTTTCTACTTCTTGATATGGAGGATCAAGAAGACAAAAGACACTGCATAGGTATCTGTGAGCAAATGAGTGAACAAATGCCAGGATGAATGATGGCATCCTATCCAACCATCTCTCCAGCCGGTTTCATGATTATCCCCTCCCCACAGGCATACAGACACATGTTGCCCAAAGTGAAGATGTCACATGGCATGAACTGCAAAGCCATCCCTGGAGAGGCCAATCTCTGTTCACCTCCTTGTGCCCCACCCCCTCCAGAGAAAACAGGATACCCTAATTATGACTGGTGGTCTCACCATCCAACTCTCTAAACAGACCAAGTTCCAATAGGGCAGAAACCTTGCTTGTTTCCTTCCTTGATTGACTTAGATGCCTGGAACATGGCATGCATCCAGTGACATTTTGAGTAAGGAAAGAAGGAAGAGAAAGGAGGCCTGGTGCACCCTGAGAGGGTGAAATGTCATACCAATGTCAAGCTCACATCTCTGGGAGGCTCACAGGCTACAAAATGCTCCAAACATGTTGCAGCTTTTGAGTCTTCTTCCCAGTGATAAGAACACTGGGTCAGGGTGGTAGGTTGTGTCCACTTCTGCATTCCCCAGCCCCTGGGCCTCCCAACCAGGCCCCTGAGCCCCTGTGGCTCACCAGTTTCCTGCATCATCTGAGCAAGGCTCTCCACCAGCACCGCAGCCTCCTCAGCACTCTCAGGGCACTGGGACTCCACCCAGACCTGGGTGTCAGGTGGCAACACACCCAAGAACTGCTCCAGCACTAACAGCTCCATCATTTGCTCCTTGGAGTGTGACTCAGGCCTCATTCACCAGCAGCAAAGGTCTCATAGCCTGGCCAGGGCCTCTCAGGGCCCTGCTGCCTCTTCATAGCAGAAGCTGCAGAAGCACTGTCAGGGGTCCCTACAAAGCCTGGACAGCAGGGTGGAGGGCTGAGGGTTAGAGAGAGGTTCAGGATCCCATGTGGTGGCCTCATCATCCTCCCTCTTGATGACCACAAGCTCTTCTTGACTGAGGGGTGCTGGGTCTACTGCCATGGCAAGACCTTGGGAAGCTGGTCTCACCTGCACTCACTCAGGCCACACACTGTCTTCCCGGGACAAATGCCCACCCAATCAGGGCCACAGACCATGCACGCCCTTCCAGCCACCCATACCCTCAAGGTCACTTCCTGTTGCAGAAACCGTCCCTAAGTCTGGCTAGCTGGCAACCTGGTAGGGGATATCTCCAGCCTGAACTTCCCCATCTGTGCCTTCAAGAGAACACCTGGCACTGGGAATCTGGTCAAGAGAAGAGTGAACCCACCCCTGCAGGGGGAGTTTACAGTAGCTCATATCAGGCTAGGTAAAGGTACAAGAGTTGTTCCTGGAGATAGAGGGCATGGATATGCCATATCTCAGTGAACTGAGAGAACTCCACCAACACCCAAGCAGAAGTGCTGGTGGGAACTAGCAGAGGGTCTATGCCCAGGGAGGGTCAGAGCAAGTGAAGGATACAATCTTCCAGACACTAGGAAGAGTGATGTAGGGTGATGGGGGCACATAAGGGCAAGCTAAGGGCAAAATACAGGCTGGCATACTGCCCCCTGCCCCCAGGTGGAATATGTGTAATATTCCTGGGCTGGGGACACTCCTGACTGCCCAAGAACAAAGGAAAGGGCTTAAGTGCTTGCCATGGTGATGTGGGAAACTAAGGCAAATGAAAAATTAAATTCCCTTACTGCCTATAGCCCATTGACAAGTCCTTGAGACCGGCAGAGTGACCTCCCTCTAGGAGTTCAGCTACCTCAAGGATGACACTTTGCTGGGAGCAAAAGAGAACCTTGGCTTCACATTATCCCAACCTCAAGGATCCTATAAGTCAACTTCCTTTATTTCAACTGCTTCAAGATATATGCTGGCAATCATACTCCAAGCTTATGGTTCCCCGATATGCATCTAAAGAGTCTCGTCACTGAGGCTTTATTAAACGGTGATAAATGGTGTTTCCCTAGCAACAGCTAGCCCCTCAAGGTCCTGGAAACCTTGTTTCCAAAATTTCTTAAAGACATACTCTATCCCTGACCCCCTCCCAACCTGAGGGTATATAATGAGTTACCTGTCACAACCTCAGTGTAGCTCTTCCTGCCCACAGGTCCTGTCCCCATGCTTTCATAAAATCATCTTTTTGCACCAAAGACATCCTCAAGAATCCTTTCTTGGTCATTGGCTCTGACCCCACGAACCCCCCCCCCGCCATCACCCCAAAACTTCATCATAGAGGACAGACTGGAAGAGAAAGATGGAAACTAAAAACAACTGCAGGGCAGCCAGCACGGGTCAGGTACAGGGATAGCAACAGCTGACACCTACGCTGGAAGGCCTTCCTTTCCCCCAGGGCAGATTCCTACAGAGCCCGAGAGGCTCAGCTCATACCAATTAGCCAAGATCAACAAATGTCAAGTAGAGATGTCCACTCTACAATGTTCAACAAGAAACTAATCTGTGGTGGTCCTCACACAATGTGATCCCACTAATGTTAACATATTTTAAAGCAACAAAAGTTTGAGGTGTACGTGTGTGTGCATGTATGCAGAAGCTACTGTTATATAATAAATGTTCAGAAACAGGTCCTGAAAAACAAACTCCCAGCAAGCAAATCTGGGGAAAGTAACTGGAGGAGAAGTCCACTTTTTCTTTCATAAATCTCTACACACCGTCTCAATTTTTTTGGCAATGACCATTTGTTACCATTGCAACTTTAACACATAATTTCAGTGCCAGCACATGTTGTTATATGGGTTGGTCAGGGTTCCCAGACTGGGGAACCTCCATCCTCCTCCACCACCACCACCACCACCACCACCACCACCACCACCACCCCGCCCCCCCGCACACCCACCTAACCACCAGGTGCCCAGAGGCAGTGGCTAGAGAACATTCTGGCCAGCAGGATCAGCACAGGCAAGAGCCATGTGGCCAGGGCGATCCTACAGAGAGTTTGGCAGTATAAGGGTCTGGATTTTAATCGCCATGTGCGGGGAGCACCCCTCCCCATCACTCTCACAGATGAACGCACAAGTAGTGGGAGCAAAAAGGAACTCAGGTCTGGACTGAGGAAATCCAGAGACTCCCCAGAGGAAGTGAGAAGTTTTGAGGGTGCAGGTTGGGTGTGAATCTAAAAAGCAAGCACCCAAGGGAAGCCCAGAAAATTGGCTCGTGTAGGATAACAGCACCAACCGGCTGATGGAACCGCGAAGGGTGGCGAGAGCTGACCTCAGCCCGGAACCACTTCCGGGCCAGGACCCTCACACACAAGACTCTAGGGCCAAGGGGCCCCTGAGCCGCCTCTCCCGGAGGACTAGCTGGGCTCCCAGGGAAACGGGTGGTGCTTCTCTGCACCACCTCCCCTGCTGTCCTCCACCGGCTGCGCACCCTACCTCAGGCCTTTCCGACACTCCTGGCCGGATTGCGCCAGGACTCACCGCCCCAAGCAGCCACACGGACCAGTCCCACCGCGCTTGAACAATGACCAACCACCCTGGGGACAAGAACCGGGAGCTTCCGGGCCCTCTACTGACTGCTTCCGGCGCCTTGTATCCCCCCAACACTCCCCAACTCTACTCGACAACCCACGCAAGCAGGCCAAGAGGTGAGGGACACGGGTGTGTTGCTCCTGCAGGTCTATGGCAACGGCCCGCTGCCGGAGTTGAAAGGCGTAGGAGGCCGCCTCTGTCGGCTAGGTTCTCTAGGAAACGTAGTCCCCAACGCTTCAGAGATCCAACCTGTAGAGTTGCTGACAGTGCATTTCACAGGAGACACGGGGCTTCCCTGTGGCACCACCAGGGCCCCCCGGAAATGTTCAGGGACCTGCTAAAGGTTGCTAGTTGAACGAATCCAGGGCTCTCCACTCATTTGTTGAGGGCCAGGCGCTGTCCCCGGCTCTGAACAAACGAGCCCTGGAGCCAGACGGGCACACGCATGCCTAGTCTCCGCTATGCAATGTCTGCAAGATCTCCAGTGGCTGCTCATGCAACTACATCTTCCACCCACTGGGCTTTGGCCTCAACGACTCCTGCCTGGTCACCTGCCTCCTTCAGCTGCTGCACCGCATTCAGCCTCCGTTGAGGATATTCCTTCCTCCCATTCCTTAGGCCCTTACAAACCACCCTACCACACTGGGCTGTGTCTGTCAAGCCCTTCTGTAACGTGGCATTTTGAAATGATGGGTTTCCTGATTGTCAACGAGGTCCCTGAAGATGAAGACTGAGACACCACTTCCCCAGAAAGCCTACCCTATCATGTCCATGTCCCCAGCTTGGTGGGGTCCCTCCTGAGTGACCTGTCATAGCCTTGTCACATAGAATGTAACAACCTCTGGACTGGCAGCTCCTGAAGTCAGTCTTCACTCACCCTGGAATCCACACCTAGCACATTATAAGTGCTCATACATTGTGCAACCAATCCAGTCTGCCACCAGAATCCTAAGAAAAGCTTCCCTTCTCCTTCTCATCCCCCTTACCATTCTCCCCAGGAAAGCAAGCAAGGGACCTCATCTCACCTTTCTTCCAGTAAGGCTGATCCTTCAAGCCACTGGTCCCGACCCATGTGATGAGTTCACAGCAAGCCCAACAATGCAATGTTAGCTGAGACAGAGGTAGCAAGAATCCTTTCTCCCATCTTTATTTCTTGGCACATGTGTGTGTGCGCGCGCGCATGTGCGTGCGCATGTATGCAGACATATGCAGATACCTGTGTTGAAAGGAGTCCAGGAGCCCAGACATCCCTGTCCCACCACCTGTGGCTCATCCGGCTAGAGCACAAGAACACCTTCCCTTGCTGACCGACTGTGGTTTGCTGGCCCAAGCGGTGTTTCGGCAATCAGATGGACACCCCATGATGCCTGTGATTACAGTTTGGGGGGACAGGAAAACAAACTGGAATGAAGGGAGACAACAAGACTGTCAGGAGGTGGGGCAGTGTCCATCAGAATTAGAGCTTTGGGTCTAACATCTGAGAGGCTAGGCTATAACCAGTGCACTGGGAGCTAACTCTGAGGTGACCACTGAGCTCTTAGGAGTGGATGGTATTTTCCAAAGAGCACCAGAACCAGGAGACTGTCAGAATCACAAAAAGCTCAGAGGCTGGAGGGAAACCAAGACACCATGCCACAGAAATTCAGAGAAGAAAACATTTCCAAACCAAGCAAGTGATCCCTGGTATCAACAGTCACAGGGAGCCAAAGTGCTCTGGCACTGAGACGACAGAGGCCGTGGAAGCCAGAAGAGGTAAGGATGGCATGGAAAGTGAGAAAGGACATGCCGAGAGCAGGAAACCCTCATCTAAAGTTGGCTAGGAAGGGTAACAATGGTGCAGGGAGAGGTCAGGCTTGGAAAATGGAAGAGGCAGGTCTCAGTTCTGGCCCCCCACAAGGAAAACCACCCTGGCAGACTGTGCAGGGCAACTACCATACTACAGGGTGTATCTCTGTCATGGGTGAGCACTCCTGGGCCCTGCATCTCATCTGCCAATCAGAAGACACCACCCTTCTGTTCCCCAAGCCTAGAGTCGTGGGTCACTATACAAAAACCACAGAGCATGAGATATGAGAACCATGGGGAAGAAGCAGCAGTATCTGACCTCCAGAAACAAAACACCATTAGACAGAACTCATGTGAGGTCAAGTCCAAGCCCCAAATCATATAGGACAGCCAGAGGTCTGACCTTCAGGACCTGTGCCCTTAGCCACTTGCCCACCCTCTATGGGACCCACTTGGAGCAATGGCAGGCTTCCTGCCGACTCCCTTGCTGCCACCACCACAGGGCCTCCTGAGGATGCAGCTGCCCGAGACTGTCGCCTCCTTTCCCGGTGTAGCTCCCGGAGGCGAGCAAGGGCACAGTGGACACCCCGGGAGACCCGCAGGCTGCGCTCCCGGTTTGGATCATTCTCTATGAGGACCTGTAAACCAGCAGCAAAGTGAGACAGAGCCTGGGCGAGATGCTCAGGGCTCAGAGCACCCACACCAGCTTCCTCAGCGCCTGCACCCACCACAGCCTCTGTGAAATCTGGCTCTTGTTTTCTAGAGACCAGGCCATTCCCTGTCTCCCAGGGCAGCCCAGAACCACTCATGTCCCCATCCTTTGCATCCTGGGGGATGCTGTGGGGTGGGGGCTCCCCATGGGCCTGCAGCAGGCTGGCAACATCAGCCTCAGCTGCATCTCCAAGGCCCACATGCCGAGCTAGTGCCACAATACTGCGGCGGAGCTGAGGCACAGTGTCAGGCTCAGGGGTGCCAGCAGGGACACACTCAGGCCAGAGCTTCCTCCAGGCGCTGTTCATGGTGGCAGGCTGCAGCTCTGCCCAGGCTTCAGCTATATTGTCCACAGCAGTCACGACAGTATAGCTGCGCAGGAACTCCTGCACAGAGGGTCGGTCTTCACCAGTCGTCTCCTGGACCAGCTGGCTGAGCGTGCGGCGCAGGTAATAGGCCTTGAATGTGGCAATGACACCCTGGTTCATGGGCTGGATCAGGGCCGATGTGTTCTTGGGCAGGAACTCAACCCTCACGTGGGCTGAGAGGCCACCCAGGTGAGCAGGGTGGCAGGGTGCACCATCCAGGAGCAATAGGGCACGGTGTGGGAGGCCATGGCTGGCACAGTAGCTCTCTACAGCAGGACAGAAGCAGCCAGTAAACCACTCCTGGAAGATGCTGGGTGTCAGCCAGTCATTGCGGTTGGAGCGCCAGACCACAGGAAGGCTAGCCTTGGAGCAGCCCTTGAGGGCACGTGGATTCTCCGAGGGGTACACTAGCAGAGGCTTCAGTTTAAAGTCACCAGCTGCGTTGCCACCAAGCAGCAGGGTCAAGTGGTCCTTAGAGGCCTTGAGGCCAGGCCCGGCTGCCCCCTCCAGTGCCAGCAACATGCGCTCTGGCAGCCGCTTCCAGAACAGGCCTGTCTCATCCACGTTGAAAACTTGGTGTGGTGAGTAACAGCCCTCCTCCAGAATGGTGCGCAGCACTGGGGGATAGTGGGCAGCAGCCTGGGTGTCAGCCACAGCTGGCTCATCTGTCAAAAGCACATTGTTGCGAGCCTTGAATCGGGCAAACCAGCCGTTACTGGCCCCGAAGGTCTCAGCCTGAGTGCCACTGCCCTGCTCATGCTGCAGCTGCACAAAGAGCCGTCGTGCCTTGTCCTGGATGAGCAGTGTGCTGATGGGCAGGTTCTGCCGCTTCTGCTCCTCAATCCATAGGCTCAGCAAGCGTTCCATATGGCCCATCACCACACCCCGGCAGCGGGTCAGCTGCGTGGCACTGACAGGTGTGGCTGCCTGGGAATTGGCCCGGATCTTGTCCTTGTTGACACGGATTGAGGCGACGGTAGAGGTGGCCAGCCCCAAGGCCCGGGCAATCTGAGTCAACTTCTCACCTTCCTCAAACCTCCGAAGCACCTCTAACTTCATATGCAGGGTGATGGACTTTCGGTCCCGCTTGGCACTGTGGCGGAGGCCAATCCCACCAAGGGGTGCCTTCCCCGACACCTGCAGGCGGGAAGTTGTCTTCATTCCGCCTCCCTGAGCCACACACCTTGATGAAGCCTCTCCGCACTGCCAGTTTCCACAGTAGCTACCAGTGTGCCCACAAGGGCAGCCTCTTGGCCTCTCCTGCCACACCTGCTTCTGCCTGTAAGACAAGGACACGTGGGCATTAATGTGTAAGCATATGGAAGTCCCAACCATCAGCTGGCCTTTCCGTGCTCCAACACAGAGCACCCAGCTCTGCTGACCACTGCCTCAGAGGCATGCCCAGTCCCTTCTTTCCGTACTGCTAAAAACACTGCCCACTCACTTCCAAGTATCCTTTGCATCTAAAGGAGCATGTCACTTAGTTTTAGCTTATGAGATCAAGAGATGTCTGCTAGGAGACTCTGCTCTCTTCCCCTAGCAAACCTCTTGCAACAAGATAGTCTAGAAACCCTGGCCCACCTCCCAGACACTAATGAGCAAATGAGGTACCCACTTCCATGCTTCTCACCCTTTTCATGCTTCAAACATCAGTGTGGGTTGCTGAATAATGGTTCCTAAAGACATTCACGTCTAATCCCTATGAATAAATTACCTTACCTGGAAAAAGGGACATTGTGGGTATAATTAAGTTAATAATCTTGAGATGGAAAGATTATCCTGGGTTATCCGAATGGGCCCTAAATGTAATCAGAGAAGGCAAAAGATTTCACTCAGAAAAACGCAATGCAACCACTGAAGCATAGAGGATACAGAAGGAACCAGGGGGGCCTGAGTGGCTCAGTCGGTTGAGCATCCAGCTTCAGCTCAGGTCATGATCTCACAGTTTGTGAGTTGGAGCCCCGTGTCAGGCTCTGTGCTGACAGCTCAGAGCCTGGAGCCTGTTTCAGATTCTGTGTCTCCCTCTCTCTCTGCTCCTCCTCCGCTCATGCTCTCTCTCTCTCAAAAATAAACAAACATTAAACAAAAAAAAAAAAAAAAAGGAACCAGCCCTGCTGATACCTTGATTTTAGCCCACTGAGAAACATTTCAGATTTCTGACCTCCAAGACTCTAATACATCGTGTTGTTTTAAACCACTCATTTTTCAGTAATATGTTACAGCAATCATAGGAAACTAACACAGAAGAGAACCAACCTAATTTATGCCACAAACTATGGAGTACCTGAGAACAGAAGAGGATGGTGGTTCTCCACACGGCAGCCACAAAGATCCAATAAGAACTAAGATCCTATCTCCCCTCTGTTCAAGCCCTCCCAGCTCTGAGTAAAAGCCACAATCCTCACCAGATTCTTCAAGTGTCTTAGAGCCTCTTCTTTTATTTTGTTCACTCCTGCCCACATCCTTGGGGCAGACTAAGAGTGCTCCTGACTCAGGGCCTTTGCCCCTGTTTCCTTCAGCCCATGCAGGGCCTGGGCACTTCCCTTATCTGCATAGCTTGTTCCCTCTCCTACAGATCTCTGCTCAAATGTAACCTAATCAAAGAGGCCCTCTCCACCTACATTTTATTATGTATCTGTCACATGCTGCCTGAAGGCAGGAGCTGTGTTGGCTGAGCTCTCCCTTGTGTCCTCAGACCCAAGAATAGTGAATCCAGTAGTCGCTAGCTGATGAAATTATTAAATTAAGTACAGCGGTGGAAGGCATGCTTTTCACCTTGTCCGTTTTGCATTTTGAATCATGTGAAAGTAGCACTGGATCAAAGAGTATATACACACACACACGTTTGTGTGTGTGTGTGTGTGTGTGTGTGTGTGTGTGTAGTGCGTGCAAAATACAAGGGACAAATGACTGGCAGGTTTGTTTCTGCCGTGGCTATGGTATCGATACCTTCAAGGATCCATGGACTACACATGGCTTAAAATAAGGTGGCACATGCCACAGGTCCCCCATGCCTGGGAGGCAGGGAAATGTAGGTGGACATGAGAAAGGCTCCTCTTGCTTACTGAACCACTCACGCGCTGCGCCATTGTTCTTTCAACATCCATGCCTTCCTCTGCTCATCCACAATTTTAAATTAATTCACCCACATGCTCATTCATTCATTCCCTCCCTCCCTCCCACCCTCGTGCGAAAGCCTCCAAACCCGCCGCCGGTGGAGGCTCGCTGCCCAATGTCTCGGTGGAGCCAAGGGCTCGTCCCCTTGAGACTACATTTCCCACAAAGCCTCGGGACCGCCGGAATCTTCGATTGGCCCATTCGCGCTTGTCCCGGCCTGCGCGCGCAGCGGCCTCTCTTCCTTCTCGCCGTTTCGGACCGAGAGAAACGGTGCCCAAGCCCCCGCCACCGGAGCCCGGGCCCCCGCGCGGCTGACTGCCCGCACCTCCGGACCGCGACGCGGGCCGGCTGCTTCGGCTGGGCGGCTGGGGCTGCGGCTCTTCCCCATCTCCTGCCTTACAGCGCCTCTTCCCAGGGGCGGCCGAGCTCGGCCTCCATGTTGTCGGCGGAGGCGGAAGATTGTCGGCGGAGGCGGAAGATTGCCGGCCACTATCGAGATTGGACTAGTCCGCGCGGGGCCAGTCCCCGACGGCGCTCTAGGCCCTGCGCCCCGCGCTCGCAGGCCAGCCGGGAAATGTAGTTCGACGACGAGGATGCTGCGCGCAGAACCCAGGCGGGGGCGCCGTTGGCTGTCTCTACCCAAAGCTGACTTGCTTTCTGTTTAATTTCTCTCGAATTTTTCCCGCCGCCTGCTTTCTTTCCATTATCCTCCCTACCTCCTTCCATTCCTAGCTTTGTCACCTCTTTCTCCCAGTTCGTTCCCCATCCTGGAGAATTAATTCCGCTCAGACTGTCAAATCTTTTTTTTTTTTAAGTTAACAATAAACTCAAGGAGTACATGCCAAACAGTTATTTACCTCATGGAGGGAACTAGCAGGATGACATAGGTGGTTCCGGGAAGATGAGAAAGAACTGAAAGGGTGAAAGAAATAAAGGACATTGAGGGGTGACTGGGTGGCTCAGTCGGTTAAGTGTCTGACTTCAGCTCAGGTCATGATCTTACTTTGTGGGTTCAAGGCCGGCGCCTGGCTCTGTGCTGAACACTTGCTCAGAGCCTGGAGACTGCTTTGGATTCTGTGTCTCCTGTCTCTGCTCCTCCCCAGCTGGCACTGTCTCACTCTGTCTCTCAAAAATAAACATTAAAAAAGAAAATTCTTTAATAGAAAAGAAAGAAATAAGGAACACTGAAATAAAAGCCCAAAGTCGAATTGGTGCCCTACAAGCGAGCAGGCCTGGGTGTCTCAGTGCTGTAAGGTTGATACAACTCTTAACGCCAAGCATTTGCAATCTGGCCTCTGAAGAGTTACTTCTTATAGGGAATCAGATAAGCTGAAGTGGGCTTGGTAGACAATGCTAGGAAACGCAGAGAGGGTCCCCAGTCATCCTTTTTTGTCCTATTGTCAATTTTGGGATAAGTTTCCCTAACAAGTCTCCCTCCAACTGTCTCTACTTGCCGTCTGTCACCCTTCTCTAGGTCTTTGAAAACTCTCAATCCATCTCTAATTTCTGTCCCTTCCTCTCCTCTTGCCTCTGTATGTCTGTATTCCTTATCTGTCTCTTGAATCTCAATATCTGCACTTCTTGTCTTTGTGAATCTATTCTCACTCTCCCACTTTGTCTCACCTTTCATATCCACCCCTTCTTGATCTCCCTCCCTCTTGCTGACTTTACTGACACTCCTGTCTACCTGGCCCTGACTCTCTGATCCTCTGGCTTCTTACCACATTCTCTAGGTCTCTGAAAGGAGAAATACCTCCCCGTTGACTTTCTTTCCTACCGGTGTCTCGGTCTCTGTATCTGTTCAATTACTTTCACGGTCTCTCCTTGAATCTCTCTGCCCCCGAGTGGGCCCTCATAGGCTTTGGGTCTCTCCCTGCCCGGAAGTCTTCGCGTCTGTCTTTCCTTACTGTCTCGCTCGGTTTCTCTGCTCCGGCCCGCTCCCCAAGCCCTTACCCCACGTCCCCCATCCCTGGGTTGAGCTGGAGACCTACTAGTCAGCCCATCCGGTTACCATGGAAACGCCCGGGCCCGCCAAGTACACAATGGGACGTCGTCTGGCTGCGCATACGCGCACGGAGGTCTCAGCCAACTACACTTCCCAGAAAGCACGCGGCCAAGCCTCTCCGAATCTGCCGTCCGGGCGGGCGATGAAGGAGGTGCCCCTTTCGAGGCAGAAGGTTGCCATGGAGACGTAGGTTGCCGGCGCCCTAGCGAGGACGGTGATTGGTGCAGAACCCTGCTAATCCCAGGAACACCCGTAAAGAATTGAGGAAAACGTGGTGGGGGGCATGCGCGGTTGGGAAGGCGGTGCTGCTGTTCGAAGCCCCCAGAGAAGCTTACGCACGTCGACGGGGCATGGACGCCTGGATCTGAGGCGGGGAGCGTGGAAGAGGCGGCCGGGCGTGTGATCTGATCGTTACGAATGCTACACCGGGGAACAGGGGAGGAGGGTGGAAAACGAGGCGAGGGTGGGGGAAGAGCCAGGTGGCACTCGGGCTGAATGCGCGGAGCATTCTGGGAGACCTAGTCCGTCCGGGGAGGGGGAAGCCGGAGATTGCGCATGCTTAGGAGCGCGGAGCGGCCCGCTGAGCGTGGAGGTGAGGGCGGGGACCTCTCAAAGAGGAAGGCTTGGGCGGGGACCCGGGCGGCGACCGGGAACTCTTGGATTGCGGCTACCCTGCGGGAGTGCGGAACAGGGATCTAAGCACTCCCTCTCGGTGAGCCCGGTGCTGTCGGCGACGCTCATCTATCACTGAAATGCCACAGCGACAAGCTCTCGGAGCCCCGCCCCCCCTTCCCGGTTGCCCTGGCGGCACTAGACCAACCCTGGGAGTGGGAAGAGGGCGCTCTCCCAAGTGGAAGTTGCCCTCCAAGATTTCTGGTAAATGTAGTGCAGAAACCTTCGCAGGGGCTGGCCGGCTTAAAAATGGTCCAACCTTTTCCCAGGGTTTCGGGTTGACCTGGAACCTTCAGGAACGGAATTTGACTCACGGGATCAGGCGACCCTGGAAATCGATTCTTACTCACGTAATAAACTCAGATTTCTTCACAAAGCCTGCACATTAACACCAGCTGCAAAAGGAGCAGCAATGGCAGGGAGGGGGGAGCGCCCCCACTTACAGGGGATCGGTAAGGTTGGGGAAACTGAGGTTCACAGAAACTTGCCAAGGTTATGTAGCAAATAGGCCAGATTAGAATCTCCAGCCTTGCTTGCAGGCACCCGGTCCAGTGGTCTTGGGGCCTTTGTGGGCCCCCTGGAGCTCCCCCATCACCTCCTAACCCTGCCTAAATCAGGAAACTGAAGAGATGATGGGGCATTACGTGGTGTGATAATAAGTTCGGCTGGTTCAGAATGGGGCTGAATTGGGGTGGGGGGGGATGCTACCTGGAGGCTTGGCCACACAGTTGACTTTGCCCCGGGGCGGCGGGGCCCGGCCCCCCCCGGGTAGAGGTGGAGGGAGGCTGCTCTGTAGAAACAAGTTGAGAAGGGAATGGTCTGAGAGACTAGATGGGAGTGTGGGTGGTGCAGTGATGGACTGGTGTTGGAGGCTGAATGGGGGCGGGGGGGGGAGGGTAGTGGATGTTGTAAATGTCATTTACCTGACAGCCACAGGGCAAGGATGAGGTGGTGCACATAGAAGGACAGGATTTAGAGGAAAGGGGATGCCTTCTATTCCTAAGAAGCACCTTGTGTTTGGAGCAGGGAATACCAGAGACTAGGTCCCAGCTAGAGACCAGAGACTCAGGTGCCTGGCTTGTGACCATCTCTCTGTGCCCGTTTTCTTATCTGCCTTCCACTCGGTGCAGGTCTGAATATGGAACACCACAGCATACAGTAGGTGCTTAGTAAGCATTTGCTGTTTGTCCTCCTCCCAGCAGCCTCATCCTATTCCTCCCCCAGGGGAAGACACTGTCCTTGGAGCCCCCAGCCCAGTCTTTCCAATGAGGCCTGCAGCACTAGGCTCCCCAGGTCACACATCCTTGGAAGATGAGAGACCTGTCATGGTGAAGCTGGAGGACTCAGATGAGGAGGGTGACGCTGCCCTGTGGGATCCGGGCCCAGAGACTGCACGCCAGCGTTTTCGACACTTCCACTATGAAGAGGCAGTGGGTCCCCAAGAGGCCCTGGCCCAGCTCCGGGAGCTATGCCGCCAGTGGCTGCAGCCAGAGGTTCACTCCAAAGAGCAGATGCTGGAGCTCCTGGTCCTAGAGCAGTTCCTGGGTGCACTGCCCCCTGAGATCCAGGCCCGCGTGGAGGGACAGCGACCAGGCAGCCCTGAAGAAGCAGCCGCCCTGGTTGAAGGGCTTCGCCAGGAGCCAGGAGGGCCCCGAAGATGGGTGAGTCTGTGGCCCTGAGCCAGGGTCCAGGCTGGAACAGTATCCAGCTCTGCCCCACCCTGGGGAGTGCCATGCTTAGCCAGACACCTATTCCTTGTGGTTTAGAAGTGGTCACTTGCAGCAGACCTTGTATGAGCATAGACGCGTTTCCAGGGCCAGCCTCATTGGTCTATCCCTACATCACCTGGAGTCATGGACATGGGAAGGGATGCACGGTGGGGAGAGAGGGAGACCACTGGGCATTCCTGGGTGCCTGCAGCAGGAGAGCAACTGCAGATGGTCCCTTCACTCCTGGCTCAGTCCTGGAGGGAAGTGGGTCCTTGGAGAACAGAGTAGGTCAGGACCCCTGGGGTCCTGTGATGGGGTGGTTGCCCATAAACCCCCCTGCTTGTGCAAAACCCAACTCTCTGCCTGGGCCCTTGATGTTTGGGGGCACCTCCCCAGGTCACAGTCCAAGTACAGGGTCAGGAGGTGCTATCAGAGAAGATGGAACCCTCCAACTTCCAGCCCCTCCATCAAACCAAGCCACGGACTCCAGAACGTGGACCCGGGACACCATCTGAAGCCACACACGAGTCACCGCTGGGCCTTCAGGTGAAAGAGGAGCCCATGGTTACAGAGGACCCAGGTGAGGGCACGCAAGGTATGCATGGCCCAAGGCCTGATTGGGTGGACCAGAGGGGCCTGGCCTCAACAGCCTAAAGGTCCCCTGCTGGATGGAACTGTTCATATGCCCTAGTAGCCCCCACAACCTGCCTAGCTAGTGGCCATCACTACTCCTCACACACCAAGTCTGACTGTTACAACTATGTTTCTCTGCTCTCTCCTAGCATGGAGTAGTAAGCTATTGGGGTTCTGTGTGTGAGGCACGTGGGATTCACTCCCCAAGGGGATCCATTAGGAGATAATAGCAATTCTCTGGAGAGCAGACAGCAGGCTTGAATATGGGTTGGTGTGACTGAGGGAGGACCCCAGGGTGCTGGAAGGCATACCCCTCCCCATTTTACTCCTTCCAGGCAGATGCCAAAGTTGGCTTCCCACACCATCCATCATTCCTGTGTGGACCCTAGTGCAGTGCTTCTCTCCACCCTCACTGGCCATCCTACCCAGGACTCATGCAGGGGTACAGAGCACAGACCTGAGCTTGTCTCATCCTGCTGTAACTTCTCCTGTGGTCTTCAAGGGGGCTTTGCTTTACTCCACCCCCAGGCTGAGCCCTTAGAGATGCCCAGCCATGTCCAGCTCCAAACTTGGATTCCAGCATTTGGCATACCACTGAGGAGGGCAGTGGGGTGGGGACACCCTTGGGCCACCTGACCCCAACCTTCCTCTACAGAGCTTCTGGATTCTGGGCCTCTAGCCAATCCCCAGGAAGCCACTTCCACTCTCCTGCCTAAAGAGGCCCAGGTGAGCCCCATACAGACCATGCTCCCCACCCTGTCTGGGGAGCCTCAGTGGGTGGGGGTCAGATAGGTCCCTCCCTGGACCTAGCTGGGCACAGACGAACAGTGACCACTGTGGTTTCAGGATTGTGAGATAGTGCTGGACCAGGCCTCTCCCCACAGCGAGACTGGGCTTGAGGGGCCTTCATGGAGGGAGCATCCTGGGGCCCTGTGGCAGGAGGAAGCTGGGGGCATCTTTCCTCCAGGTGAGTGAGATGGGACATGGTGGGGCAAGGACCTCTGCATGGTAGCGCCACATCAACCCATCCCACTCCTGGCTCTGCTCAGGTGGCCCTCTCATTCCAGCATCTCCAAGCTTCTCCATTCCGTGGACCATCCCTTGCAGCATGTAACTTTCAGCATCTCCTGTCCTCATAAGTCAAGCCCGCAGCCAACTTCATGTTCCTTCCAGCTACTGCTCCCCACCACAGTAAAACCTCCTTAGAGCAGGGCCTGTATTCCCCACACCCCCGTCCTTTCCCAGCCCTCGCATCCTGGATGGATTCTGGGTTTGCATCCCACTCTCTGGATAGTCGGGGAGGGAGGGTCTGGATCTGGCAAGGATAGTAGGTTAGTAGACATTGGGCAGGAGGGACCTTGACACGGGTTGACGATCAGGCAGGACAGAGCAGGAGACTAAAGGCCTTCTGCTGTCCACCTCAGCTTTACCACTCTTGGTCTGCCATCATCCAGTCTCCCTGCGTCTTCTTTCTTGTTTCCTGGACCCCTTCTTTTTCTTGGTTTACTCCCTTGTTCTGGGGGACCTTTCTGCGAACTATGGTATGGGAGATAAAAAGTTTTGACGTGCTACATCTCTAAAACGCACTGGTCTAACATTCTATATTAGGCTAGTTTGCCTGCTTGAGGAATTCTTTTTATTTAGATTCAAAGCTTTTTCATCATCATTGGTGAGCCCTTTCAACTTGAAATCCATATCACTCAATTGTGAGAAACTACCTCGAATAGTTTCTCTCCTTTTTTTTTTCTATTGTTTTGTTCCCTTGTTTCTGGTATGCCTGTTACCTGGTTCTTGGTTATATTGCTTCCTCAGTATGGTCTCCTACCCTCAACCCAGCCTTTTGCCAGGAGGGGGGAAGAGATCCAGGAATCAGAGCTACAGCAGTGCCATTTGCTCAGAATTCTGTGCAGACATCCCAGGTCTGTTCCTTGCAGCAGTCCAACCCAGCTGCTGCTGAACAGCCTCCCCATCCTGCTTGGTGGCCCTGCCTCTTCACCTCCATGGCCAGAGCTACCTGCTACCTCCAGCTCCTGAACTTTTCAAGCCTTCTTTGGGGTCAAACAGGGTTTGGGTTTTTTGGGGTTGGTTTTGTTGTTGTTGTTTGTTTTTCCACTTTCTTTACTACTAGTTTAATATGCACTTTCTCCAATCTGCTACACAGTTACTATTTGCCCCTTAGCTTTCTGAAATAGAAAATGTTACGGGGTTTGTTTGTTTCCTTTCCTCTCACCTTTGTGGATCTTATGCGTTAAAAAACAAAAAATGTTGTTGCGGTTTTTACTGTTATTTCAGGATAGAACAAAGTTAAAATTGATACCTTTATTACTTGTAAGTCTCCATTTGCTATGTTTTTTGTCAATAAGGATCCTAATTCATCTTTTTTCCATAATGTCCTTGTTTCATGGATGGTGATTCCTCCTTTGAGGATTTAGACATACTTTAGTGTCCTTTCCAGGCTGTTTAGCTAGTTTAGTTTCTTCAAGTGTGAATTCTCCAGCTGGTTGTACTGTTGACAGTCTGCCCTTCATAGCTGTAGGAGCTTCTCATTTGTCCCCGCCCTAAGCATCATGCTAGGTGAGAAGACTCATAACCTTGAAGTGGAAGTATCATCTGGGCCCCAGGACATTCAGTGAAGATACTTCTGGAGCCCAGCCAAAAGCAAGCACCTTTTTCCTGGTCAGGTATGTGGGTGGACTGAGCTAACCCAGCCCATGTCCTCAACCCCCAGCTTCGTGACAGAGCCTGGCTTTAGACCTGGGGACTAAAGTCACAGGGGCTTCAGAGCTCACTGTGCAGGCTCTGGATTCCTAAGCCCCACCAACTGTCCTTTGTTTCCTTTGGAGCTGTCCAAAACATTTTTAAATATTTTCTCAGGTTCTGTTGTCATTTCTGCATGTTGGAGCTGAGAGAGTAGGATCTGGCACATCCCTAATCTGCTGTTTTAGTCTTAAACTGGCTGGCCAGGCTGGGCCTCGTACTTTGTTTGACCACCACCTCTAACTTGGACGTGCTTCTCTCTCAGTTCAGAACCCCATAGTCTTTCAGCTTTCTCCATCCACACTGGCACCACCACCTCAGACACTTTGGCGGGTTCTTTCTTTGTATCCACACTCTCTCTGTAGACAACCACAGTTCGCATCTTCAAATAACTGATTCCTTCAGCTACCTTGGTCTCCATTCAGGACTCCTGGCTGCTCCTGTGCAGCCAGTGTTTTCATCGTAGTATTTTTTTTTTTTTTAACGTTTATTTATTTTTGAGACAGAGAGAGACAGAGCATGAACAGGGGAGGGTCAGAGAGAGGGAGACACAGAATCTGAAACAGGCTCCAGGCTCTGAGCGGTCAGCACAGAGCCTGACGCGGGGCTCGAACTCACGGACCGCGAGATCATGACCTGAGCCGAAGTCGGACGCTCAACCGACTGAGCCACCCAGGTGCCCCTTCATCGTAGTATTTTAAATAGCTAATATATTCCCATGTTAGAAAATTCAAAAGGCACAAGGGAGTGTACACTGGAATGCCCCTCCCCTGCCTGTGTTATACAGTTCTTGTCCCTCAACAGCCAGCACTACCATCTTGTGTGTTCTTCCAAAAAGATTTTGTGCATAAAAGAGCAAACATAGATTCAGATACATACTTGTTTCTCTTTAAAATACATGTGAATGCCTAATCACCATGTTTCACACCTGACATTTTTCCTGCATCTTCCCACTTCAGCACACAGCAGCAGGTGCCCTCCTCTCTGGACAGCTGCATGAAGCCCCCCTGTGGCTCACTGTGGACACACTTGTTTATCCATCGCAGCTCCTACTTACATTCCTTTGTGTGGATTTCCAGTGGTGAACTGAAAAATCTCATATATAGGTCATTTTGAACAGTGGGGAACACAACTGTTGAAGTGCATAAAGGTGAAATTGCTGATCAGAGTGTGAGAAATTTGCTATTTTAATGTATTTTGCCACACTGGCTTCCCATTTCGCTTACTAGCAAGGCATGCAAACACTTGGGTCCCTCCAGGGAGGGTGTGAGAATGAGAGATGACTGCAACTCTAATATTCAGTGTTCTTCTCAGGAGTGAATTGAGCATATATTATGGGATTTAGTATTAGTTACATTTCCTTTCCTGTTCACCTCCTTTGCCCGTGTTTTGTCAGGTCATTGGTTTTGTTGATTAATTGGAGCTCTTTACTTAGAAGCTTAATTACCCTTTTGCTTCTGGAGAATCTGTCATTCATTTTTTGGCTCTAAGGTTATCAATGCTGTGCATGAACGATTTCCTTTGACACAGTGTAATTTATGACTTTTCTTTGACAACTTACTGGACTTTCTGTCACCCACTGAAGTCCTTGCCATTCTCTTAGTCTCCTTGCAGCCTTCCTCTTTTTCTAGTCCCTGCTTCTCAGTTGCATTTGCCTACACCTCCTTCCTCACACAGCATCTAATGCTAGAGTGCTCACAGCGTGGCTAGGACCTGCTACTTCTTTCCATAGACACCCACTCTTATTTGATCACACACAGGGCCAGGGCTCTGTGTGCCATGCATATGCCACAGCTGCCATGGTCACACTTCCCTGCAGACTGAGCCCCAACTCCTGAACTCCACAGCTGCATGTAGTCTCTGCCCCTCAGATGTCCCATGCACATCTCAGGCAAGGCACATCAGACCAAAGTCGTGCAGCCTGGCCCACTCCCCTCCAAGTTACCTTCCTGTTGGCTCCACTTCCAACCTCCCTCAGACCCACCCACTGCTGTGTATTTGTGGAAACCATCACCACCTAGTGCAAGGGCCACCTGACCCATTTTTGCCCTAGAGCCCTTCCAGAAAGGCAATTTTTGCAAACTTAAGCCAGGCCTAGAAAGCTTGTCCCCAACTTCTGAATCCTCCTCCTCATGCAAGGTTCTGTGCCCTTGTCACCTCCTTTGGGAAACACAGATAGAGTCCGTGCCCCTGCCCTTGTTACCTCTGTCTGCCTCACTGGCTAGTTTCAGGCACCTCTAGTTCACACTCTTTCCCACCGGCCGGAGTGGGTCGGGAACAGTTCTCTTGGCAGGCATGACTGGATCCCCTTGTGCAATGCAGGGTTTGCACTCCAGATGGAAAGTGTCTCTGCTGGCCCAGGCACTGTGAGCCCCCGCCTCCATATCCCCTGGGACCTCCGCATGGTTGGCTTCACGGACCAACTCCGGTCACCCTCCCATGAAAGTGGCTTCTCACGTGCGCTCCTGCTCCCCAGTGGCCCAGGAGGTGAGCAGAACCCCACGAATGAGGGTTCCTGCCAGCTTATGAGCCCTATGCTAGGCACAGCCCGCTGGCGTGCTCCCAGGGGCCGGGGCCGGGGTCGGCCCAGCACAGACCCCGGGGCAGGAAGAGGTGGCCACTGTGACGTGTGCGGGAAGGTGTTCAGCCAACGCAGTAACCTACTGAGGCACCAGAAAATACACACGGGAGAGCGGCCATTCGTGTGCAACGAGTGTGGCCGGAGCTTCAGCCGAAGTTCGCACCTTCTGCGCCATCAACTCACACACACTGAGGAGCGGCCATTTGTGTGCAGCGACTGCGGCCAGGGCTTCGTGCGCAGCACCCGCCTGGAAGAGCACCGGCGTGTGCACACAGGCGAGCAGCCTTTCCACTGTGCTGAGTGCGGCCAGAGCTTCCGACAGCGCTCCAACCTGTTGCAGCACCAGCGCATCCACGGCGACCCCCCCGGCCCTGGCGCTGCACCCGCTGCACCTCCCGGTGCGCCTGAGCCCCCAGGGCCTTTCCCCTGCAGCGAGTGCCGCGAGAGCTTCGCGCGGCGCGCTGTGCTACTAGAACACCAGGCAGTGCACACAGGTGACAAATCCTTTGGCTGCGTGGAGTGTGGTGAGCGCTTCGGTCGCCGCTCAGTGCTGCTGCAGCACCGGCGAGTACACAGTGGTGAGCGGCCCTTCGCCTGCGCCGAGTGCGGCCAGAGCTTCCGACAACGTTCCAACCTTACACAACACCGTCGTATCCACACCGGCGAGCGGCCTTTCGCCTGCGCCGAGTGTGGCAAGGCGTTCCGCCAGCGGCCCACGCTCACACAGCACCTGCGCGTGCACACAGGCGAGAAACCCTTTGCCTGCCCCGAGTGTGGCCAACGCTTCAGCCAGCGTCTGAAGCTCACGCGCCACCAGCGGACGCACACCGGGGAGAAACCCTACCACTGTAGTGAGTGCGGCCTGGGCTTCACGCAGGTTTCCCGGCTCACCGAGCACCAGCGTATCCACACGGGTGAGCGGCCCTTTGCCTGTCCTGATTGCGGCCAGAGCTTCCGGCAGCACGCCAATCTCACACAACACCGGCGCATCCACACAGGCGAGCGGCCCTACGTGTGCCCGGAGTGCGGCAAGGCATTCCGCCAGAGGCCCACGCTCACACAGCACCTGCGTACCCACCGGCGTGAGAAGCCCTTTGCCTGCCAGGACTGTGGCCGCCGCTTCCACCAGAGCACTAAGCTTATCCAGCACCAGCGCATCCACAGTGCCGAGTAACCAGCGCTCACGGTACCCTTCCTCTACGTCCCTCTCTTTTGGCCTTTTGTTGGGGGGAAGGAGTGTGTGCGTGTGCACGCACGCCCACGCAGAACACTTACCTCACAGGGTTGTTGTGAGGGCTGTGATCAAGGTTAGGTACAGGCAGGTCCACCCAGGACCTGGATCCCCAGTAGGTGCTCAATAAACAATAGACAGAACCTGGGTCTGGTATCCACCCACTCAATGCCTCCCCGTAGTTGGGCGGGTCCCTCCATCCACCCCACCCATCTACTACTTCTGCAACCACGCAGTCTCTGTGAGAGCCATGGCCCCCTGCAGGGGTGACTCCTAACAGCATCTTGTGGGTGCTGCCTTGTACCATGCCTACTGTACTATTTGTCTGTGATGCCTTCAACCTGAACAACCTTGGGTCAGGTCAACTACCAAGTGAGGACTGGCCCAGTTTTCCCCAGCCAGCCAAGATCATCAGGTGCAACAGAAGTAGCAAACTGGTGTCCAGCAGGCCAGAGCTAGGGATATGTTTGTAAAACTTTAAACCAAGGAAGCCATTTCTTAGGCATAAAAGCTGGAAGGTTTTATCTAGAAATCTAGATTCTTTCACGCATGTTAACTACCAGCAGGTGCTCAGGTTAGGTTCCCTTTAGGATAGAACCCCAGCCAGTCTGGAAATTGAAGTCAACTGGCCCCAGGCCAGTTCCCCAGCCCTCTAGTAATCATTCACATTCCATGGGCCACAGTCTCCACCAACTCTGGCCAGGTGCACAACCCCCAAAGGCTCCCCCACACTGGATGGTCTCTATGAGGAATGTGTTCAGTGGCAAGCCATAGGAAACACAGCCAGCAGCAGCTTACATGAAAATACAGTTGCTGCCATTACGGGTTCAATGTCCTGCAGATTGTGGGCTGGCATCTCTGGAACCCTCTACTTTTCCTCTTGCCCTAGTTATCTGCCCCCTCTGTCTGATTGTAGGCCCTTGACCTAGCACCCCTGCCCCCCAAACGGTGGGTATACTGGGCACCAAAAACAGAATGAAAAGCAGTGCCAAATAAAGAATATTCATGCATCACGATCTGGCTTGGGACTTAAACCCCACTCTGGGCAGGCGTCATCTTGCTCTCGTTCTGAGGGTTTCAAACTCATGAACCAGGAGATGACCTGAGCCAAACTCAAGAGTCGGACACCTAACCCAATGAGCCATGCAGGCACCCCCAGGAACAACTTCTTGAGGCTCGTGTCCAAGTTTCTTCCAGAAATACACCTGGACTTTCCTCTGCTGCTACAAGACTGGAATCCTGAAATCAGGGAAAGAAGACAAGCCACCTGGGCCACAGGCTTCCAATAGCCATCCCAGAGAAGGTGTGTTTCCTGCTCCCTTCCCTCTCCTACTCTGCCCCTCTCCCCATCTCCCCCTGGCCTAGCCCCAACCACGACTAGGGCCACTGTGGAATCTACATCTGGCAGAGTCAACAGGTCCCCATGTAGGGACACTCCCATGTGACACAGTTGGGGGTGGGGGGAGTCCCCTGGGCCCTATGCCAACACTCATTGTCCTCTCCAACTATAAATGGAACTCTAAGGACTCTAATCTGGGATATATGAATCAGAGGGGAGGAGGGCAGTCACTGGTCCCTAGGCGGAGGCTGGGAGTCAGATTAAGGAAGGCACACAAACACTGAGATACCTAGTGCTCTGAGGGTGAGGGGTACTGCCACAACTTCGTAAATCCTGTGACATGGATTTTTTTCAAAGCCTGTGTGAATTTTATAATCAGAAACAAAGAGAAGAAAGGCTACTCTCATGTTTTGATCATCTTGGTTTAAGAAGAACATGATGAGAAATCTGCACACATGACTATTTAACAACTTGAAATTCCACACAAGAAAAATTACAACACACACGAAAAGCATGCAGACATCAGGCCAAGGCCCCATGCCCAAAGTCATGAGAAGTCCATGGACCCAACCTGCTGAACCAGTCCTCTAAGAAACAAACATGAAAAGTGATGTGAGAGCCCCAACACCCCCCGTCCCACAAAAGGCTATTTCTACAGTTGGCTGGGGACACCTCTGCAAGCCAGGCTGCGGATTGTGAACCCAACGGCTGCCATACTGTCAGCAGAGCTGAGGGCTTAGACAGGATGACCACTTGGCCTCACTCAGCCAGAGCCACAGGGGGAAGCCAGGAGGGGAACTCCTAAGGCACTGGCATCTGGGGAAACTACAACAGTGCCCAACCAGCCTGTCCCTGGATCATCTGTACCTGAGCCTATACTGTTTACTCCCAAGCACAGTCTCCCTATGCTGCATGCATCCATTTATTCTTATTCCCAACCCCAAGCCTCCTAAACCTGTCCAATTCTCTCCATTGGAGAGAACCACTCCTCTGATCCCAACCACCAGCCTGGAGTCCCACAATACTCAGCCTCCCTTCCTTGCCCGCTCCTGCACTTCCTTTCTAAAACCAATCCTATCTTCCCAGTTACAGCCCCCAGAAGCTGTGCTAATACCCCAAGTGCACTTCCACTCTCACTCTTCACCTGCCATGTGCTGCCCAATCCCTCCAAATGCCAGGCCCAGAGGATACAGGCACCCTCACCAGCCAAACCACCTGTGCCCCTCTGTCACTGTGTGGCCATGAGAATAACAAGGGAAACACAGCTGCACCACTTCCAACCCAACCCCCAGCCTCAGCACAGCCATCCCCTCCTTCCTGGTCCAGATCCCATGACCCCCTTTACCCAGCATTTTGTTTCATGGCTCAGTGTTCCCCACTGGATGGTTAGGAAGCCATAAGGTCACAGACCACACGAGTCTAGCTTTGGCTAGTGCAGCGCCACCTCTCCAGGGAACCATACCCCATCCTCAGATGGGCCTTCAGCTGATGGGCCTCAGAAACTGGCCTGAGGATGGACACATGGTTTAGTGTGACCAATAGGCAACACCCCTGAGACTGGCTGCAAAAAGAGTGGTCATCAACCTTCGGCTGGAGATAGCCTGTACAATAAATCGGGAGAGCAGAATGGCTGAGAAGAACAGAGAGAAAGGGATAGAGGAAGAGTGAGTCTGGAGGGGCCATGTGAGTCCTGAGACCAGCCATGTCTGAAGCCTGAGAACGCTGGTATGGTTGCAATGTCAGCCCCCAATTTGAACTGTTTGATGCTCCTGAGTCCCTTTCCTCACCCTGGCACCTCTCCAGCACGCAACGCACAAAGGAATTAGGAAAGGATGCTGAGACTGTGAGGCTGGCATAAGGGCACAACCAGAGGAATGAAAGGGGTGTCTGGGAGGGTGACATTGAGAATGGAAGGGCCTAAGAGGAAGCAGTTGCAAAGACGCGACTGGGATCAGTCCATGGAGCCCGAGGACGTCAATGGTACCAGAGAACCCACAGAGCAGGGCCTCTAAGGAGGCTGGGGCCAAGATGGACGCCAGCCCAAGATCCGAAGAGGTGGAGGCGACTCCCTGAGGTGAGGATGGCTGAAGTGGACGCCAGGTCGGGTCTGAGGAGGCGCTGGGGATGAGATGGCGTCAGGGCGACTCCTCTTAAGTCAGCACTGCAGGCCTGGCTCCGGGGTCGACGGCTGAGAGGAACCCGTAAACACCCCTATCCAACCCCAGCGCCGGCCCAACTGGACCGCCAAGACCTCTTCCACAAAGCCCCAGGCGATGACGGTAGGTCGCCTTAGAGACGCAAGGGGACGTACAGCGGGAGCCGCACTCGGTCGCAAAAAGACCAAGCTGCAGAGCTCCGGATGCACCCATCTGCCCTGCCCCAAACCCGATCCAACCCTCGCCGCGCAGCTCACCCGCCTGACGGTTTCCGTGGTGACAACCGGAAGTCGCAGAACCGCCCCGCGCCGCTTTCTCCAGCCCTCAGAGAAACGCTGAGCTGTGATTGGAGTGGAGGCTGACCATACCGAGAGCTGAAGATCGTAAAGCGTCCCCACTGGAACTCGGGACCCGCTCTGAGAACACCCCTGCCCCACATTCCCATCTAAGTGTCCACCTATGTGAACCTCCAAAGTGCTTACCACTCTCTAGCGCAATACACGTTTTATTTGCTAGTTTACCTCAGCCAGGATCTCCGCGAGCGGGTTGCGTTTGCGGTGGGACATCGAGGGTACTAAACCCCGCACTCCTTGGGCAACGCCTATGGCCTTGCCGTGGCTCT
>NW_024412774.1:52638-54107 GCF_014898765.1 Herpailurus yagouaroundi
GAGGAGGCCGCGGCGGCGGGTTCGAGTGGCGGAGGCGGCGCGGGTGGCGGCAGGGGGCCGGGTGGCCGGGGTCCCGGGCCCCGCAGCGGCGGCAGCGGCGGCGGCGGCAGGATGATCAAGCTGTTCTCGCTGAAGCAGCAGAAGAAGGAGGAGGAGTCGGCGGGCGGCACCAAGGGCAGCAGCAAGAAGGCGTCGGCTGCGCAGCTGCGGATCCAGAAGGGTAGGGGTTCGGGGGATGGGGGTGGGGGTCGGAGGTCAGCGCCTGGGGTGGGATGTTATAGGTTTCGGGAGTGGAATTATGCAGTCATTGGGGGTCAGAGATGTGGCCACAGAAGTGGGGGGCTGGAGGTTAGGGCCTTAGTTTGGTGTGATGGGGCATTAGGGGTGAGTAATGTAGTCACCGGAGGGGTCAGAGACAGGGGTCCAAATGTAGAACATTTAGGATATTTAGAAAGCCAAAACCAGGCATCTTGCATTAGGGGCCGAGAATCAGAGAGTCCGTCAATGGAGGGCGAGTAGGAGGCGGGGGACTCTAGAATATAGGGGTCAGCAGGAATATGGGTGACAAAGAGGAGATTGGATAGTGGGGGGCCAAGGATTGGGGATAGGAGTGGGAGAAAATTTAGGGAAGTATGTTGGGATCATTAGGAATCTGAGAATCAGATGGGGTGCAGTAAGTTTTGGGGACCGATTTGTGGGTCTGGGGGTCACACGGCTATTTTGGGGCTTGGGATGACACATGGAGGGGCGAGAGTGTGTGCTAGGAACTGGAGATGGGAGTAAGGTTGCAATTAGACTGTCGTGCTGTAGGCGGTGGGAATCTTAGAGGGGTACAGCAATGAGAACGCATATGTCTGAGGGTTAGATGGGTACCTGAATTTGGGATGACAAACAGAAGAGAGGAGAGACATGGGGACAGGATTGGTGAGGAGACAATGGGGGGCAGCATCCTTGAGTTTGGGTGGATAGGTGGGGACCAACAGTGTCCGCTAGAAAATGGAGGTCATGTTTGGGGATCCTGAGGTTTGGGGTAGTTGGAGGCTCTTGGAGGCCACATGGGAGTGGGAGCATTTGGGAGCTGGGTTGGGGGTACCCCGCTCTCAAGTGCTGAGACATAAGGCTATAAATTCAGAAGAATTGGAACTTACCCTGGGCCAGGAAGTATTGCATACCACAGTTGAAAATGCATGTTTGAAGTATGCCATGGATCTAGCACCTACACCTGCTGAGTGCCCTGGTCTCTCCCTCTTTTTGTTCCCTTTCTCTGCTGTGCAAACCCAGACATAAACGAGCTGAACCTGCCCAAGACGTGTGACATCAGTTTCTCAGATCCAGACGATCTCCTCAACTTCAAACTGGTTATTTGTCCTGATGAGGTAAGGACACACTAAGTTGGACTCCCAGGCATGGCTGGGGGCGGGGGCAGGGTCGGCGCGCTCAGGTCTGGGTTTGCACAGCAGAGAAAGGGA
>NW_024412774.1:54207-65902 GCF_014898765.1 Herpailurus yagouaroundi
CCCCCCCCCCCCCCCCCCCCCACCTTGTGTTGGGAGACCTGGTTTACCCGCCAAGCCCTGCAGGATGGTGCCCTAACACCTTCCTCTTTCTTTTCACAGGGTTTCTACAAGAGTGGGAAGTTTGTGTTCAGTTTTAAGGTGAGTCCCAGGTGGGCAGGGATGGCTCCCTGGCTGAGGAGGCAACAGCTGAGGACCCAACCAGGCACTGCTGGGGCACCTATCTATTTTCTCTCTCTTTTTGGAGCCAGGTGGGCCAGGGTTACCCACATGACCCCCCCAAGGTGAAGTGTGAGACAATGGTCTATCACCCCAACATTGACCTCGAGGGCAACGTCTGCCTCAACATCCTCAGGTGAGGGCCCTGACTTTGGACTGCCCAGATGTCTGCCCTTTCCCTCTCTCCTGTGCTCTGTGGTACTCTATCTCTTCATCTCCACATTTTCTTCAAGTCTTGCCCTTAGCTTTCTCCTGGGCCTGACCTGTTCAGCCCCAGCAGGCTCTGTGGTGGCCACTCACCAGTGTCTGACCCTGATTCTTTGTCCACAGAGAGGACTGGAAACCAGTCCTTACGATAAACTCCATAATTTATGGCCTGCAGTATCTCTTCTTGGTGAGTAGGGGTGGGGGTGAGGCGGGGGGGGGGGGGGGGTTGGCCCTCTCTGCTCTTAGGGCCTGTTGACCCCCACCCATACCGGCCACAGGAGCCCAACCCTGAAGACCCACTGAACAAGGAGGCCGCCGAGGTCCTGCAGAACAACCGGCGGCTGTTTGAGCAGAATGTGCAGCGCTCCATGCGAGGTGGCTATATCGGCTCCACCTACTTTGAGCGCTGCCTGAAATAGGGCTGGCGCACGCCCACCCCTGCCAGGGCCACCAGCCCCGGCGTCCCCTGCAAATATTTATTGGGGGCCACAGGTGGGGGGCATGGGGTGGCTGGTGGGGGAATCCCATGCCCTGGCCTTGCCTCCCCTCCTTGCCACCCGCTCCTAGTTATTTTTTTTTTTAACCACCATGTGATTAAGGTCGGCGCTGCCTCCCCCCGACCTGCTCAGCGATGGGAAATGAATTGGCTTGTCTAGCCCCCAGCTGGGTGCTGTCCAGCCCCCCACTCTGGGCTCTGGGGTGGGTGGCCAAGGGGACCGGGTGGCTGGGGCTTGGGAACCCCACCCCTCCACCACTGGAGGTCCCACCAGGCTATTAAAGGGGAATGTTACTGCATGGCCTCCGTCTCTTCCTTCTCTGGGGGTGGGAGGGGGAGGTGATGTCCACCAGGGCTCTCGCAGTAAGCGTGGTGGAAGATGTATGGTCACAGGTGGCACTAGGGTACGCCTCAGTACGCTATCCAGTGCCTGGAACCAGCCCTAGGGGAGGGAGGGGTAGTAGGGAGACCACACCCCAAGCTTCAGGCTAGATGGAATGAATTCCAATCTGGGACCAGCGAGGGGCAGGATCCAGTAACCACTTGCTTCCTGGCTGGTAAGCCAGCATAGAGGAAAGTCCGTGCCATCTCCAGCTCTGCCCCCTCCTGCTATGGTTGGGCCTATTAAGAACTTGTCCCATGGTGCTACCAGGTGCCTGACGTCCAGAAATATTAAGGAGACGTCAGGGTCCGTCGGATGAGCTGGGCCCTCTAGTGGGTGAAGTGGTGGGGTGCGGGGCCTCTGGGGTGGCCAGGCAGAAGGCGCCCGATGATGCACCAACCCGGCGGGAACTGGGATCCCAGACGTGGCTCGGCTGGAACCTATGGAACACCCTCAGGCAGGCCGTAGAGAGACGAAAGGTGGTGCGCATGCGCCTAGGTGCCGGGCCCCTCCAGAAGACGTACGCATGCGCGCTCTTGTCCCCTCCCATCGTTCCGGGTGCCGGCGGAACGTGTGACGTCAGATCATCTTTTCCGGAAACGGCGACGACGGCAGAAAGAACCGAGGGGCTGTCGTTGGTGGGCGCGCCTGGAATCCGAGTGAGGAGAGTGTGACCCGGAAGCGGAAGCGGATTCCCGTCCCAGCTCCGGTGAGTGGCCCCTGGCGTGCCGAGGGTCCCGGGTGGGTGCGTGGGCGACGACATACGAGGGCTTCTCCACCTGGGCGTCGATTGCCTTGCCCCTCCCCGGGACCCTGGCTTCATCATCGGGCCAACTTGTTCTCGGTGTGCAGGCTTCCCCACGCCCCTCCCCGATTCTGTCCTAAGTGAACAGGGCGCCCTAACGCCCGTCTTCCCTCTCTGGGTGTACAGGGATCCCCAAGGACCCCTAACTCTCCTAGGTCTACAAAGCTCTCCAGCGTCCATCACGTCCTTAGCGTACCGGTTTCTCCCACGCCCCACAACCATATTCTCCTCACCCAGGTTCCTTCTCCATTTGGACCCTCCAAATCCGAATGCCATTCATACGCTGTCAGCTTCAGAACTCCCTGTATCCACTTTGTTATTGGCACTCAGGCCCTCCACTTATCCTTCCATCCCCAGTCGGTTCCCCACAATTGCCCTGTCTTAGGCGCTCAGCGTCCCAATCCAGGTCCTCACCATGATCTGGAGAGAGGCTGAAGCCTTGAACCTCCTTGGGGGCACTATGATGAAAGGCTGGGGTGGGTATATCGTGGAGGACTTTCAGATATTGCTGGCCCACTTGTATCCATGGGGCTACTGTGGTGTTCCAGACTACGTTTTGGCCTTCTGTTATCGCTTCCTCTCCCTACTCACCCCTTCCCTTTTTGCAAGACCAACTATCACCCCTCCCCATACACATTGTGATCCCTGCTCTGCTTCTTGCCCTTTTTCTGGGCCCTCCCACCACCTTGCAGCTAGGCTTCACACTTGGCACAGGCCCACTGGTGGGCTCCTGCTACCATGGACCTGTTGTTTGGGCGCCGGAAGACACCAGAGGAACTGCTGAGGCAGAACCAGCGGGCCCTGAACCGTGCCATGCGAGAGTTGGACCGTGAACGACAGAAGCTAGAGACCCAGGAGAAGAAAATCATTGCAGACATCAAGAAGATGGCCAAGCAGGGCCAGATGGTGAGCTCAGTTGGGCAAAGGCTGGGACACAGGATTAGGTGCTGTTTGGTTAGACATTGCTCTAACCACAGACCATGTATGACAGGACACCAATAGATAGGTGCTTTGAGTGAAACAAAGGGCAAGCAGGGCTTCCCTATTTTGGGGATCCAGAAAGACTGCCTCCCAGAAGGTGACATCAGGGCCACAAACCTTGAGTAATAGAGAGTGAGCCTGTGAAAATCCAAGCAACCAGTGCGTGAAACAGATGAAGCAAATGTTCCATGAGTGAGTGATAGGTGAGCTCAGGAGAGAGGATAGGCCAGACCAGTTGAAATCAAGGGCCACAGTGGGAGTGGAGTCAGAGGTGTTAATGCAAAGAGATGTGGCCTGAAATACACTGTGCCCTGGAGCTCAGTAAAAGAGACAGAGGGGCACCTGGATGGCTTAGTTGGTTGAGCATCCAGCTTAGGCTCAGGTCATGATCTCACAGTTCATGAGTTCTAGCCCTGCGTAGGGTTCACTGCTGTCAGTGCAGAGCCTGCTTCATATCCTCTGCCCCCCACCCCTCAAAACTAAGTTAAAAAAATAAAATAGACAGCCTGAAGCACTAGGGAGCAGAGCCCATGACAGGTAATAAGAGCTTGAACCTGAGCAGTTGGGTTGAAGACGTGCCAATTCCCAGAATAAGCAAGGCAAGGAAGAGATTTAAGGAAGTCGGGAGCTACGGATAGATTTACATGTGATGTGGGATAAAGAGCTTGAGGTATGAGCCTATGTGAGGTGGAGGGAGAGGCAAATTCATCAGCCAGGAATAGACATCCTAAGTCAAGGGAGTGTGACTCTAGATATGGAGGGAAAAGGATGACTGAATACAGTGAGCTCAGCCTTCCTTCCAGCGTTTGTGGGTCAGAGAAGTAAGCTACAAAGGAGCCTATGGAGTGGTGACCCAAGAGACAGGAGAATGAGGTTGGGAGGAGGGAGGGGGAAGTGACCACTGGGTTTAACCACATGTAAATTGCTGAAAACATCAATTGGAATGGTGCAATTGGAGCCTCTTCCCTCAGCCCACTCTCCCTGCCACCTTTGTCCACTCCCTCAGGATGCCGTGCGAATCATGGCAAAAGACTTGGTGCGCACTCGGCGTTATGTGCGCAAATTTGTGTTGATGAGGGCCAACATCCAGGCTGTGTCCCTGAAGATCCAGACACTGAAGTCTAACAACTCAATGGCACAAGCTATGAAGGGGGTCACCAAAGCCATGGGCACCATGAACAGACAGGTGCGCCTCTCCCATTCCCCTTCCCTCCGCCCCCAACTAATGTCAGGGACCAGACTCAGACTCACCCTCCCCACACCCCACTTCCAGCTGAAGTTGCCTCAAATCCAGAAGATCATGATGGAATTTGAGCGGCAGGCCGAGATCATGGACATGAAGGAGGAGATGATGAATGATGCAATTGATGATGCCATGGGTGATGAGGAAGATGAAGAGGAGAGGTTAGGGGACACCAGGTGTAGGGAGGGTGGGAATGGATTCGTGGTCCTCATACAGGCCTGGCCCTCATAAAATTCTTCTCTCTTCCCAAGTGACGCCGTTGTGTCCCAGGTCCTGGATGAGCTAGGATTGAGCCTGACAGATGAGCTGTCAAGTGAGTGCACCAAACCTTGGGCCCTGTCCCACCCAACGGTCCAGCCACAGCCCGACCCCTCCCCTCCCAGCATTATTCCTTTCTACAGGAGCTGTCCTATTCCCCCCACTCTGTAGACCTCCCCTCTACCGGAGGCTCACTCAGTGTGGCTGCCAGTGGGAAGAAAGCAGAAGCTGCAGCCTCAGCCCTAGTAGATGCCGACGCAGACCTGGAGGAGCGGCTCAAGAATCTGCGGAGGGACTGACCACCCTATACCACCCTGGTGGGAGGCAGGCAACAGATGCCCGGCAGTTTTACTGTACTTCTTCTGTAATAAAGGATTGGACACTAACTCCTAGGCCTGTGTGACTGGCCTGATGTGGGCCAGGCTGGGGTCCCTTGGGACAGAGGTCACGTACAGGCTTGGTAAAGGGGTGGTTGGCATGCATGGCAGAAGGCCAAGTGCCACATTAGGGGGGGTATGAGATAAGGCTGGACTGCTTCCCTGTTTGTGGCAGTGGTTGACAGGTCAAGTGTCCGGGAATGTTCAGTTTGGGAGCGGACGGTCAGCTGTGAGCCCTGCTTCAGCACCCCTCCCAAGGTCTCCAGTGCCTATCACCTTGAAGACCGTGGGTTTCCCACATACCCTGGAAGTCTGGGCTCATCTGCCAGGGATCCTCAAACACCCAGCTCAGTATGGTACCATCTGATTATGAAAAATAGTTATACCCAAGTCTAGGAAGCACTCCGGAAGAATGGCCACCATGCAGGATGTATCTGGGGCTTCACCCTGCCTGCCCCACACATCAGCCTGGACCTTCCCACCTAGAGGGCACCCAACAACCTCCAGCATGTTCGCCATGCGACCCTTCCCCCAATCTGAAACACTCTCTCCATTGGGAAGGGCCCAAGAAGGTTGCTCTTCCCTATCCCATGGACACCAAGGTGGCTGAGGGCAAATGCCCCCACACCTACTCTGTCCACCAGGGCATGGTGAGGGAATTGAGACAAGGCCCCAGGACCACGGCCCCCACCAAAAGAGGCCTGAAGAACTGGTGAAGTTTTTATTAAATCCACATAAGTAAAAACCATATTGTGAAGGACTGGGGGATGGGGCCACCAAGAAGTAGGAGCCAGGCCACCAGAGGGGGGCGTGGGGGAGAGGGGATTTGACAGGACAGAGAACAGAGCCACGTTGGGTTGGCCTGAGAGGCCACAGCCTCAGGGGCCATCACCAGGACCACTGGATAGCTCCTGGGCACTCAGGCCAGCACCAGGCAGGCTCAGCGGTGGGGGCTCCACCAGCACAGCTGAGAACTTGGTGTCACCAAAGGCCTCGTTCATGCGAGTCTCGAAGAAGCGTTGCAGGCCGATGATGGACTGCACATCTGCCTTGTCCTGAGCCAGGCATATTGCAGTAGGTGGGTCCTAGCTCTCCCTCCTCCCACCTACCCTCCCCCTGCCACCAGCCCCATTCTCCCCAAGCTCACCTCTGTCAGCTTGTTGAACTGCTTAAACATGCGGCCCACATCCTGGGCAAACTCCTGGGGGGAGCTATAGGGAGGTGACAACTTCTCCTGGAGACGGGCGCGGATCAGGGTTAAGTCCAGGGTGCCGCCAGGCTGATCCTGTAGACAGAGGCCAGGCTGAAAGTGAGGCCAGGCAGCCCCACCCCCCCCCTCCCCCGCTGAAGTCCCAGGACTCACCAGGGAGAAAGTGGAGTCAGTAGCCAGCTGGTGCAGGGGACGGCAGGGCTCGTGACAAAACAGGGCCAGCAGGACACGCTCACACTTCTATGAACAGGACAAGTGACATCAGAGCCAAAGAGGGGTAAGGCTGCTGAGCAACTCTTAAAGGAGCAGGCCCTCACCCTCACCTGCTGGTTGGCTGGCGAGAGCTTGGCCACCACACCAGTGCTATCACCACCATCCAGACTCAGGCTGCCATCTTCCTCTTTCAGATCAGGTAGCACATGGCAGAGAGAGCAACTCCACTCCTCCCTGGATGGAAGGAGAATGAGGGGCTGCACAGAAGCCAGCCAGCCCAGCCCTCCACCCGGCACAGACCCTACACAAGCCTCGCACCCTGGCACATCCTGCAGGGCAGGCAGGTGGCAGTCCAGGTGGAAGCAGAACTCGCACTGGTTGCACATGACCAGATCGCCTGGCTTCTGGCAGACGCGGCAGATGGTGGCACTGTCATCCAGGGCACCGGGGCCACCTGCTGGGGCTGAAGTGCCCTCTGGAGCCACCACCTCTAGACCTGAACTAGTGCTGCCACTGGGTGAGGCCAGGCGGGGGCCCTCAGCGCCAGGGCCCTCCGCCAGGGCCATCAGCACAGGCTTGGTCTCAGGGCCTTCAGTGGCAGCAGGTGGGGCTCCAATGGCTGCCTCTGTCTCTTCCTCCTGCAAAGAGATAAGGGGTGTTCAGCAGGATGCTGATGCGGGCGTTCATTTCCCAGCCAGTCACTTGGGGCAGACTCACCTTGACAATGGCCATGCCAGGCAGTGGAGGGGCACCAGGAGCCCCAGGTGGAGCAGTCCCAGGCTGTCCAGCAGCAGCAGCTGCAGCACCACGCTCAATAACAATGAGATTGTAATCTTCAGTGGTGCTGCCTGGGAAGACTTTGAAAACTGGTGGCTGGCTATCAGCCGTGAGATCCAGGTCCAGGCGCTCAAGGCTCACCCGTGGCACTTTGCGCATGAGGCCACTCACCTCGCCCTCACCTGAGCGGGACCTGTGGGTGCGGCTTGGTGTTAGCACACCCATCCCTATCCCCATCTGGCTCCACCAAAGGATAGCCAAACTCACCGCTTCACACCTGACACATGGGGCTCTGCACTCGAGTAAGGATCGTCTGCTCAGAAAATAGAAAAAAGAAGGTTGGGGATAGACCTAAAGCACTGGAGCTCTCCCACCTACAAGGCACTCACCTGAGCCAAAGCCATAGCCTTCCTGCACCTCCATGGGCTGTGGGCAAAGCAGGTGGACCTCAGTGAGCAGGTGTCCCATAGGACCGTTGCCCCTACCCTACGCTGCCAGGGTCCCCCTCCCCTGCTCACCTGGCTGCTGCCAGAACCCTGCTTGCTCAAGGGCCCTGGAGCCCGAGGAGGGGCCATGGGCGTAGGGCCTGTTGAGTTGGTGCCTGGACGCTCTGCCACGATCTTGCCTGCATAAAGAAAAAATTAGCATTAAGAAGACAATGTCTGGAATGATTGCAATATGTAACACAGAAAAGAAAGGGACACACCGAAAGCCTCTGCACTCTTGGTCCAGGCATTGAGGTCCCACTGGAACTTCATCTCGCCATGTGGCTCCACAGGATCCACAATCATCTTGAGGGCCCGATGCAGCTGGAAATAGATCTGAAAAAGGGGCAGTGCATGAACATACAGACAATAAACAAGGCTCCAGGGTGCTGAGCGGCACCTGCCTGGATCCCATCACCTGAGTGTCCACCAGCACACACCAGCTTCTTGGAGAGCAGCAGAGCTGTGTTGTTGTCACTCTCCAGAGCCCATGAGGCAAAGCGCAGGATATGTTCCTGGTGCTTCTGGATCTTGGTCATGGTCCAGTGTTGTCGCTCCAGGCGCTCCTGCTGCCCCTCTGTCACCTTCTGCAGGTAGAGGAGAAGACCAAGGAAAGAAAACACCAAGGATGGCATCAACAGCCAGCACAAAGTGCTAGTCCCCAAGACCCTCCCACTGTAGATAGGGTTGGCAGCCAGCAGATGGGACCCAGAAACCCTCCCCCCTCAAACGGGGCATACCTGGGCATCGTTGACCAGCACACGGCCCCGCTTGTTCAGTTCCTTCATGATCTGCAAAATGGCCATCTTAACATCCACCTGCACACGCTTCTGTACATCAGACACTTGGCGGATCCTGGGGGAGCAGCAGAGTGAGCCAGGTTAGGAAGGTGCTCAGCAGGAACTGCCCCCAACTATAGCCCTGGCTTCCACACTTACGAGCTGCGAACCTCCTTGGTGTTCTTCTGCAGCGTCGCATGCTTGTCCCCAAGGCGTTTTACCAGTGAGGCCAGGAGCTTGCGCTGGTTCCTCACTGCATCCTCCAGAAACTGATATCTGAGGGCAAACAGAAGTGGGCCTGGGTGCTGAACATGGGAATGGGCAGCACCCAGCCATCCTACTTCAGTACTCACTGGTGGTCCTTGTGGGTGTTGAGCTGGCAGTCCCTACAAGTGAGGGTGTCACAGCTCTCACAGAACAGCACAAGGGGCTCGTGCTTGTGCACGTTGCAGTACACTGTGCGCTCACCGTCCCTGGACTTGGCTGGCCCTGGGGAACAGAAGAAACCATGAGGCTGAAGCTCATCCTTTAGCTATCTCCAACTCAAGTGGTAGACAAAACTTAAGGCCTCACTTCCTGCCTGTCCTGCAACCATAGGCTGTCTGCTGGGAAAACCCAAAGGCCCTGCATCAGTGGCCAGGAAAAAAGCACAGGCCTGTAAGCCTAGATCCTTCCTCTCAAAACCCTCTGCCCCAACCCTGACCCAGAGAACTACCCCTGCTCCTTCCAGCTTCTGACACTGACAACAAACTCTAAAGACTTTGACAGAGACCTCCCATCTGCTATTCCCTTTACTAGAACCTTCCCTGGGTAGACACTCAGGAGAGCCCCTCCACCTTGAAAACCTCCACCGGGCTCCATTTCTCCTCTCTCACAGCAGGTTCTGTCCAGCAGAGGAGAGATTATGGCTACTGTGGCATCCAAGCACACAGAATGTTTGCTTGCTGGCACACACAGAAGCCAATCAGGGACTAGAGACACTGCTCAGGTGCAGCTTCCTCAGAAGTCATGTCTTGGTTGATCTCTCTTCAGTAATTAAGAAGTCCACAAACCTTTTACAACCCATAGGCCTACGGAAGGTTCTGGCCTCACAAAGCCTTGTCAGGATAGAAAAGTGAAAATGTCAGACCAAACCCCTCACTGAGAGATCAAGTCTCCTCTCTCTGAGAAGAATCTTGGTGATTAAAGTAATACTGCAAAAAGGCCAATACACCGCTACCCCACTCCCAACCTGTCACCACCAGCAAGCTGCTTGAGACCATCTACCCAATCTCAATTACATCTTGGCTACACTATTCCAGCCTAAGACATACAACACTGGGATACGAGTCAACCAGACAGACCACAGTTCCTCCAATATTGCCCCCCTCCTGCACCCTGCCTGACTAAACCCAGGAGCCCTTTGCTCCTGATTCCTCATGCCCCACAGCCACCACCTCCATCCTTATCTTCTTGCCAATGCTATGCTATTCCTCTGTGACTGAGAAGTCACAGTGTAACTACGAGAAGGCCACACATAGTGAGTTCTGAACCAAAAACAGGCTAGACTCAAAAAGTCCTTTTATGTGCCACTACCAACATTTACAGAAAAGCCTACAAGTACTTTAGCTGAACTTTAAAATGCGTATGATCCGAAGATGAAAGATTTCTAAAACTCACTCTCCGTCCATAATGGCCTTGAAGGTTCTTGCAGTTTATCAACACACTGTGGCTCATACTTTCCCATACAGTTTCCCATACAGAAACTTAACCATGTTGCCAGTGAATTCTTCAAAAGGCCTCATACCCTTTCTCCAAACTCCCTGGGCTTCCCTGTTGGAATAAGCTGGCCCCTCCCACTGGAGCTTTTCCCCTGAGGAGGGGGTGGGGGTGGGTCCCTGAAGAGCTTCCTTGAACCCTCAGTGCAAAAGGCCCCCTGGCATACAGAGCACCCCCCTCCAAACCCCCCGCTGTCCGGGACTCTGCCCACTCCCTGCCTGTGGCCTTTTCCCTCCCACCTGGACCAGCAGGCAGAGACTGGCACACCTGAGCCCCAGCCTCCCCATTTCTGACTGGTGCCCTAAAACCCTTCAGGTCGTACCCCCTAAAAAAAAAAAAAAAAAGAAAGAAAAGAGAAGAAAAAAACAAAAAGCTCCTTGGGACCCATCCGCCATCTGTAACCAGCACCACAAACAGCTGAGAACAGATGTAAGGTAACCAAGGCTTTTCCCCTCTGCCTTGCATACCAGTGGAGCGCACAGTGTGGTCCTTGGTGTACTTCACCCGCTGGTGTGCCTCCACACACGTCTCACACAGCGGCTCAGAGCACTCCACACAGTAGCTGGTGGCAGGGGCGTTATCCTCACAGCTAGTGCAGCACTGCTGGGCAAAGGCAAAGTAAGCAGAGACAGAACCACCAAATAGGTCCTTACATACACCCCAGGTAATACAACCTGAAATAGTGTCTTTACCTAGCCTATGCAGTCTGCCTAGAGCCTTTCAGTATGAGAAAAATAAAGTCTGGAACTAGTACCATGTCCCCAGGCCTCCTAGGGTTTGCTGGAGCAGGACATACCTGATTTGCATCCTGGGAGTCTGTGGCAGCCTTGCTGCCACTGTCACGCATAAAATAATTCTCCACAATGTCTTTGGAGAAGCATTGCTGCTTGCACACAGGACAGTCAACCACTGGGGGGAAAAAAAATTCCTTTTTGAGACTGTTGCAAATTCACCTCCAAGCTATAACCCCATGGTCCCACTGAGCCTCAACCTCCATCCCAAGGAGGGCCGGATCCTCTCCTCAGGAAGGAGGCCAAACCCTTCCTTCATCGAACTTGAAGCAGACACCCCATGTGAGCGCCAAGCCCAGACTCCAATGCCCATACCCAATTCCGACACGCACTATGCAGGTCCCTATCCTCTCACCCAAATGATCCCCCGCCATCACCACGCTGAGAACCCAATCCCCACACCGAGTCGGGAATGCGGTGGGGGATGGGCTACTTCGGTCGGACCGTACTCACCGGCGCCGTCGCCCGCCGCACCGCCATCCCCCGAGCTGTTGGCGGCGGCGGGCGCCGGAGGCCCGAGGCAGGCACTGCAGGCCGAGTGCAGGCAGGGCAGCAGGCGCGGCTCCCTCTCGGGGCGCAGGCGCTCCCGGCACACACCGCAATGCTCCAGGAGCTCCAGCGCCTCGCCACCGCCCCCCGCGGGCGACGACGCCGAGGCCGAGGCCGCAGCCGCGGCCGAGGAGGCGGCGGCGCGCTTTTCGCCGCCCGCCGAACCCT
>NW_024412774.1:66302-76853 GCF_014898765.1 Herpailurus yagouaroundi
GCGCCGCCACGCGCCGCCTGGGCTACTGCCCGCTGCGCGCGGGGCGCTGCCGAAGCCCGACCGGCCGCCGCCCGCTAGCCTTCCGCCGACGAAGACCGCGCTTCCTCTTCACAGGCCGCCCCGAAACCGAGCCACACGCCACGCGAACAACCGCTCGCCCGCGCGCCCGCTCGCAGAAAGAGCCGCGGCCGGGGGGCGGGACAGAAATAACTGGCGCCGACGCCGTCGCGCAAGCGCGCTGGGTGCCTTGCGCCCGGGGGCGGGGCCCGGGTCGGCCGCCTGAGGCGAGGCCGCGAGTACGCACGCGCCTGAGCCGGGTCTTCTTACCTCCGCCTACACTATCCCGGCGCCGCCTGCGCGGCGGGGGCGGGGCGATTGACATCACCGCCGCAACAGAGAACGCGGGCGGGGCGCGCGCACCTTTAACTAGATGGTGCTCCCCCTCTAGCTCTATCCCCTGGCCGCGAAACTGCGCAGGAGATTTGGCAGTCCAGGCCACCACCTCAATCCCCGCCCCTTAGGCCAGGCCGGAGAAGTCTCCAGTCGCTGCGTCCACAAGCGTTGGGGAAAGAGGCGGGGCCAAAAGCGAAGGGAGGCATTGGGTCCAGGGAGCGGGGCGGTGGGTCCCATGCCAGGAGGAAGTCCCCTTCTGAGCCAAGTGGCTGACTTTTGCGTTTTAACTGTTTTATTGTTTAACGTGACAAACACTGAAACCTGCCTAAAGCAAATAGATTCCAAGGGGCTACAGAGCAACGAGTCTTGTGAAATCCCGCCTGACCCCCCAAGCGTCCCCTTCGCATCTTTTAGCCAGCCGCTGCGCTGACTTGGATGCTTTTCCAGGTGGGAGAACTGAATGAACCTCAATAGTGGGAGAATTCTAAGGACGGAAGCACGGTCGGGGCGGGGGGACGGTGAATCCTGTCTGAGAAGAAAACAGAGTCTGTTCAGGGAGAATCCCACCTAAGGGAGGAAACAAGATTCATCGGGGAAGGAATCCTGCCTCAGTTGGGAGCAGGATCTGTGCGGGGGTGGGGGTGGAGGGGTGGAGGAGTCCTGTCTGAGAGAGGAAACAATGTCTGGGGGGAATTCTATCAGATGGAGAGAACAAGGCCTGGGGGCGGGGGTGGGGGGGCGGAATCCTGTTGGAGAGAAACACGGCCTTTCTGTGGATCCTGAGGAGGAAGCAAATTCTGTGGAGAATCCTGGAGCTAGGCAGGGTCTCCTGGGGAGAAAGAAGTCCTGTCCAAGCTGGGCCTATGGCGGAGGCAGAGAGCTCCAGTTTGATCCAGTTTGAGGTGGGAGCATAGTCTGGGAGGGGATCCTGTCTGAGGACATTACGCACGAAGAAAACTCGAGGGATGGATGCCTCCGAGATGGTCCTTGGGGTGGCCCTTGACCCCTTTTGCAGGGCTCCTTGGTGCTGAGATCTCTAGTTTCAGGACGAGGCTAAAGCGGGGGGGGGGGGGGGTTCAGCTTTTGAGAGGATGGAGAGAGCATGCCGGATGGCCGTGAGTCCGGCCCTAAGACCCTACTAGGCGTCACCGAGTTCAAATGCAAAAGCTGCGGGCCGAACCGGGCGCCCACGCGTGGTGGCGGTACAGGCAGGTCTGGCCCCACCGGGAGGGGTGTACCCTTTGTTCCCGGGGGGGTCGGGGGACCGCGGGGCTTTGTCTCTGTGCCTGCCTTTGTTCCAGCCTCGCCGCAGCCCCCAAATCCAGGCCCCGCCCCTCCCCCTTAGATGTATCCGCGGGCCACGCCCCACGATTGAGAGGCCCGCCCTCTCCATGCAGCTAACCCGAGGCCCTTGCCTCAGACTCTTACTTACTTAGATAACAGGGAAGGAAAGTTGACTAGCACGCTGGGTGAGGTGCGAATAGTGATACGTGCTGAGCATTTTCCATAACCCCACCCCTCACTGTGCCCCAAAATCACTGGGAGGGGGTGACTCATACCTACCCTAACCTCTGGGGCAGACACCAGTGTGTCAGGGCCAGTCAAAATATAAAGGTGATGGTAGGAGCGCCTGTGTGGTTCAGTTGGTTGTGTGTCCGACTTTGGCTCAGGTAATCATATCACAGTTTGTGAGTTCGAGCCCTGCACCGAGCTCCCTGCTGTCAGCACAAAGCCCCTTTGGATCTGTGTCCCTCTCTCTCTGCTCCCAACCCCCTATTGCTCTCTCTCTCTCCCCAAAATAAAAAACATTGAAAAAAGGAAAGTGATGGTAAAGAGTGTAGGAGTGGACTTTCCTAAGCGCTACCCCAAACACCTGCGGGAAGGACAATTCTGGGCAGAAACAAGTGCAGAGGTCCTGAGGCTGACCAGGCACTGAGAGATCAGTGAAGTCAGGAATGGTAGGAGATTTCTGGGGGATCCAAGAGGTTGCTGAACAGCTGCCTAGGGATAGGTTTAGATTGGGTCCTCTGGTATTGCCCTGCAATAGATTATGGCAACTGACCCTGTGCTTTCAGTGATTCCTGCTTTTCCCTCTAAACAGTACCTCCTTCCTCCTGGGCCTAGTACTTTCCTTCCCAATACATGGCAGCCACACAATCAGAGTATAACCACCATATCAGGTACTGGGCCACTGCCAGCTCCATTGTCCAAATGCATAAACCAAGTCTTCTGTAAGTGCTGGGACCATACTGGGGGAGGGGGAATCAACAGGAAACTAGGCTCAGACAGACTGAGAGAAGCACCAGGGGACACCCCAGGCCAAGACAGAACCTTTGCTCAGAAGTCCAGAAGTACATGGCATGACATGGGTACATCTTGGCTCCATACCCCTCAATAGGCCAGATCAAGTAGTCAGTGGCACCTTATACTCTCATCCTCTGTGCTTGTTCACCCTTTATAGCATTTCACACTTCCCAGTCCTGGACCACTGGAAACTGTCTATATTCTGGCCTTGCAGCCAGAGCTCAAGGGATAAAACAATGCGTAAGAGTCACTCAGACTGCACCCATGCCAGACATGGCCTGCCCACTGCTTCTTTGGGGCACCTACTTGCAGACAGCCACTCTCTGTCTTACCCAAATTCCACACCTACACCTGGCTTGCCCTGTAAACTTCAGGTGTCACTGCCAAAGCCACTTCCTGGGGAGGTCTTCTGGCTGCATCATTCCAATCTCTTTCTCCATCTTACAGATCTCATCTGGGAACTAGGTAGTTGTGACAGTTGTACAACATCATGAATGTACTTAATGCCACTGGAATTCCTTTCTTTTCTTTTTTTGAAAGAAACAAAACATGTGAAAGTGTGAGCAGGGGACATGGGCAGAGGGAAAGAGAGAGAATCTTAAGCAGGCTTCACACCCAACACGGAGCCTGACGCAGGGCTCGATACCACGATCCTGGGATCATGTCCAGAGCTGAAATCAAGAGTCCAACGCTCAACCGACTGAGTCACCCAGGTGCCCCTGAATTGTATACTTTAAAATACAATTGTATACATAAAGTACAGCACCTGGGTGGCTCTGTTGGTTGAGCGTCCGACTCTTGATACCAGCCCATGGTCATGGGATCAAGCCCCACATCAGGCTCCACACTGACAGCGCAGAGCCTGCTTAGGGTTCTCTCTTTCCTCTCTCTGCCCCTCCCCCTGCTCACTTGTGCACTCGCGCGCTCTCTCTCTCTCTCTCTCTCACAAAATAAATAAACTTTTTTTAAAATAAATAAATGAATAATAAAATGCAATTGAACCTTGGGACACCTGGCTGGCTGTCCATAGAGCATGCTATTCTTTATCTTGGGATTGTGAGTTCAAGCCCCACATTGGATGTAGAAATTACTTAAAAATAAAATCTTAAAGGGGAGCCTGGGTGGCTCAGTCTATTGGGCATCCGACTTCGGCTCAGGACATGATCTCAATCTGTGGGTTCTAACCCCACATCAGACTCTGTGCTGACAGCTCAGAGCCTAGAACCTGCTTCAGATTCTGTGTCTCCCTCTCTCTCTCTCTCTCTGCCCCTCCCCTGCTTGTGCTCTCTCTCTCTCTCTCTCTCAAAAATGGACAAATATTTTTTTAAAAATTTTAACAAGAAAAAATACAGTTACAGTACTATACTGTATTTATAAAAAAAAAATTCACATGTAAATGGGCCTACCCACACAGTATTTTACCACACAGATAAAAATCATTTTTGGGCACACCTGTGTAGTTCAGTCAGTCAAGTGTCCGACTTTGGCTCAGGTCAAGATCTCACGGTTCGTGGGTTCAAACCCCTCATCGGGCTCTGTGCTGACAGCTCAGAGCCTGAAACCTGCTTCAGATTCTGTGTCTCCCTCTCTCCGCCCCTCCTCCACTCATGCTCTGTCTCTCTCTCTCTCCTTCAAAAATAAACATTAAAAAAAACTTTTTTTAATAATTTTTTGGTGAGAACCCTAGACTGTCCCTGCTGATCTCCAACCTCACCACTTGACCCCAGCCACACTAGCCAACCTGTTGTTCCCATCTCAGTGTCTTTGCAGGTTCTGTTTATTCTGCCTAGAATATTCCTCCATACCTCTTTCTCACTGATTCCTTCTCTCCCTTCACATTTCAACTAGAGCAAATCAAACTGCTGCATCTACCATGCTGAACCCAGGGCCTGCCCCATAGTAGACACTCAGTAAATGTGTAAAAGAACAAAAAAAAAAAAAAAAAAAAGGACAAATTAATGCATGAAGATGATGACTGTCTTGACCCTGCCAGTTTTGTGAGCTACAAGATGAGGTTAGGGTTTACTGTTTGTTTTTGTTTTTTTTTTTATTTTAAGTAGGCTCTATGCCCTATGTGAGGCTTGAACTCATGACACCAACATCAAGAGTCACATGCTCTACTGACTGAGCCAGTCGGTCACCCCTGGGCTATCTTACTTTTTAATCTTTTTTTTTTAATTGAGTTACAATTCACATAACATCAAATTTATCATTTTAGCTTCTTTTTTTTTAATGCTTATTCACTTTTGAGAGAGAGAGACAGACAGAATGTAATCAGGGGAGGGGCAGAGAGGGAGACACAGAATCCCAAGCAGGCTCCAGGCTCTCAGATGACAGCACAGGGCCCGATGCCAGGCTCAAACCCACAGACTGCAAGATCATGACCTGAGCCCAAGTCAGATGCTTAACCGACTGAGCCACGCGGGTGCCCCTCATTTTAGCTATTTTAAAGTATACATTCGATGGCATTTCATACATTCACAATGTTGTACAATCACTACTTCTATCTAGTTCTAAAATATGTTCATCACTTCAAAAGAAAACCTTGTATCCATCAGCACTCACTCCCCATTCCCTCTCCCATCAGACCCTAGCAACCACTAATCCACTGTCTCTATGAACTCTTTAATCTTTTGATAAAGCCTTATAATATGGAGAGAAAAGCTTTATTTATTTTTGAGAGTGCAGCAGGGGAGGGACAGAGAGAGAGAGAGAGACAGAGGATCTGAGCTCTTCAGCGCAGAGCCCAATGTGGGGCTCAAACTCACAAACCATGAGATCATGACCTGAGCTGAAGTTTACCTAATGGACTGAGCCACCCAGGCACCCCATGGTGAGCATTTCATCACGTATATAATTGTTGAATCACTATGTTGTATACCTGAAACAAATATAATATTGTATGCCAATGACACAAGTAATTTTTTTTAATGTTTATTTATTTTCGAGAGAGAGAGAGACAGAGCACAAGTGGGGGAGGGGCAGAGAGAGAAGGAGACACAGAATCGGAAGCAGGCTCTGAGCTTTCAGCACAGAACCTGACATGGGGCTAGAACTCACTAACCATGAGATCATGACCTGAGCTGAAGTCAGACGCTTAACCAACTGAGCCCCCCAGGCCCAATTTTAAATGAGGGGTAACTGGGTAGCTCAGTTGGTAGAGCATGCAACTCTTGATCTCAGGGTTGTAAGTTCAAGCCCCATATTGGGAATGGAGCCTATTAAAAAAAAAAAAATTTTTTTTTAATGTTTTTAAATGAGACACTAGAGAGATTGCTGTGGTGACAAAGAAGAGCTTATGTGAGCACACAGTGATACAGCAGCCTCCTACCAGCCAAGAGAAGAAGCCTAAGAATGACATCTACTTTGCCAGCACCTTTATCTTGGACTTCCCAGCCTCCAGAACTGTGAGAAGTAAGTTTGGGTTGTTTAAGCCACCCAGCTATGGTACTTTGTAATGGTAGCTTGAGCAAACTGATTGTCAAATTTCCCTCTGCCTCACTCTGATAAGGATGCGTGTGATTTTACATTAACAGCCCACCCGAATACCTCAGGATAATTTCCCCATTTCAAGATCTTTAATTACAATTGCAAAGATTCCATGGCAACGGATGCAGCAGATCCAGAACCACGACTTCCGCCCAAAGTGGAGGAGCAGGACGTCAGCGAGCTGCCGGTGTCCTGCGCTGGGGAGAGCCGATGAAGCTCCCCCGGCCGCCTGGATTTAACGTGTAGGTGCCGCTCCTGGAGCTGTTAACTTCGAGTCTAGCTTGAAATATGGGATTTGGGGGGACCGTTTAACTTAATTACCACTAGTTTTGAAAGGTCTTTGTGAGTAGGGTTGGCACGGATGCACCAATACGGAAGGAGAGGGGTCACTTATCTGTGTTCCTATGGAAACTATTTGAATATTTGTTTTATATGGATTTTTATTCACTTCACTAAAGAATGACCCTCAGCTGCTGGGCAAGCGTTTGTAGCTTGTGCGTCAGCAGAATGGGCGAAAGCTTAGTGCTGTGACTTGTTTTAAAAATAAAGTATCTTGGGGGCACCTGAGTGACTCAGTCGGTTAAGCGTCCAACTATGGCTCAGGTCATGATCTCACGGTTTGTGGGTTTGAGCCCCACATGAGGCTCTGTGCTGACAGCTCAGAGCCTGGAGCCTGCTTTGGATTCTCTGCCTCCCTTTCTCGCTTCCCCCGCCCCCCCCCCCGCCGTCTCTCGCTCTCAAAAATAAACATTAAATTTTTTTTTAATAATAAATAATAATAAATAAAAATAAAGTATCTTGAAATAATTGGGGGAAAAAACACAACAATTGCAAAGATTCCTTTTCTTAATATATAACACTTCAAGGGGCCAGGGATTAGGATGTATGTATTTTTAGGGACCATTTTTCTGCCTCTTGCAGTCCACATTTCACAGATGGGAAAACCAATCTTCAGAGAATAGGAGTTGTCCATAGCCCCACGGGCTGCAGGAGTCCAACCCACTTTGGTCTCAGGGTGCCCTCACCCTTTCCATCTGCTTCCTTCCCAAGGGAATCTGCGACTCCCAAGCAGGGCACGGAGGGAAAGGACAGGAGACTTCCACAACCCAGAATTTCATCCCTTTTCCTGCAGAAAGGAACCAGGGCTCCTGGGAGAAATGATTGATTCCAAAACTAAACAGAGAAAGTCCCAGGTGAGCCTGCAACATCTTGTTATGCCACAAAATAAACACCCAAAGAATAACAGGAATATATTAAGAGGACACAGAAACCAAACCTGATGTCACAACTCAAGTATCAGAAAAATACTGATGGTCTTTGGCTGACATACAATGAATCCACCCTACACGAGTCCTTAAGTGTTCTCAAAAAGGAGAGAGCCAGGAAAGTAAGCCCATCTGTCACCATATGATATCACTTTTGACTGGCCCCTTGCTCTGGGAAATCAACACTGATCCTGCCTTTCCAAGGGGAACTGTATGTGATGGTAACACGTGGCCCCATTTCTTGCTTAGATAATTAAATTCTGGAATTCATAAAATATCATTTTCCAACCCATTGTGAGATTCCTGAGCAGGTCAAGATTATCAATTGTATACAATATGAGGTGACTAGAGGGTGTGGTATGAATATGATCATCTGGGAGGGGACACATGAGTGGAAGTAGACAGTCAGGCTGTCACTACCCCCACATTAGGGTCAGAAACACTAAGATTCTTCATGAGATGCAATGGGACCCATCCAACATGCTCTGACAGGTTGTAGCCAGTAATGTTTGGCCTGAAACCCAAATCTCTAGATCTAGTTTCTCATCTATGAAATACTGGAAGAAGGGAGAGAAGTAGCCAGTGGGCCCATCCAGAAGCAAGAGATGTCATACCAGAAACTGAGGTCCACTGTCCTCTATTTGTTTTCACAGAGGGAGCTGTAAATCTCTAGCCAGACACCAGATCAATGGCTTCCAGGGTGGAACAGAAATGGATGCAGACTGTACAAAGGAAGTTTTAAGGTGAAGGATAACGTTCTAAACCTGACTGTGGTGGTGTGCCTGGCTGGCTCACTTGGTGGAGAATGTGACTCTTGATCTCAGGGTTCTGAGTTCACGCTGCACGGTGGGTGTACAGATTACTTAAAAAGAAAAAACTTGGAGTGCTTGAGTGGCTCAGTTCGTTGGGCGTCTGGCTCTTGGTTTTAGGTAGGTTCATGATTTTACAGTTTGTGAGTTTGAGCCCCTCATCGGGCTCTATACTGACAGTGCAGAGCCTGCTTGAGGTTCTCTCTCTCTCCCTCTCTCTCTCTCTCTCTGCCCTTTTCCTCCTCTCTCTCTTTCAACGTTTATTTATTTTTGGGACAGAGAGAGACAGAGCATGAACGGGGGAGGGGCAGAGAGAGAGGGAGACACAGAATCGGAAACAGGCTCCAGGCTCTGAGCCATCAGCCCAGAGCCCGACGCGGGGCTCGAACTCACGGACCGCGAGATCGTGACCCGGCTGAAGTCGGACGCTCAACCGACTGCGCCACCCAGGTGCCCCGTCCTCTCTCTCTTTCAAAATAAATAAATTATATAAATAAATAAGCAAATAAATATAAATAAATAAATAAATAAATAAATAAATAAATAAATAACTTTGGTGTGGGGCACCTGGGTGGCTCAGTTGGTTAAGCATTGAACTCTTGATTTTGGCTCAGGTCATGATCTCACTGTTCGTGGGATCAAGCCTTACATCAAGCTCTGTGTTGGCAGCACAGAGCCTGCTTGAGATTGTCTCTCCCTCTCTCTGTGCCCCTCCCCTGCTTGTGCATGCAGGCACACACTCTCTCTCTCAAAATAAATAAATATAAAATATTTTTTAAAAAACTTTTTAAATAAAAATAAATTAAACTGGATTGTGGTGATAGCTGCACCATGATGAATATTAATTTTCTCAGAAGCTTTGAAGGCTACCTGCAATGGGTGTATTTTATGGCATATAAACTATACTTTATGGGCATCTGGCTGGCTCAGTCAGAAAAGCATCCAACTCTTGATCTTAGGGTTGTGAGTTCAAGCCCCACATTGGGTGTAGAGATTACTGAAAAAAAAATTAATTAATTAATAAAAAAAATAGTTTAAACTAGGTGCGCCTGGGTGGGTCAGTCGGTTAAGCATCTGACTTTGCCTTGGGTCATGATCTCACGGTTTGTGAGTTTGAGCCCCATGTCCGGGCTCTGTGCTGACAAACGGCTCAGAGCCTAGAGCCTGCTTCAGATTCTGTCTCTCTCTCTCTCTCTCTGCCTCTCCCCTGCTGGTGCTCTGTCTCTTTCTCTCTCTCAAAAATAAATAAACATTAAAAAATTATTAAAAAATAGTTTAAACTATACATTAATACAACTTTCATACAAATGGCATGGACAATAATAACATGAAAAGAAATTCTACATTATTCGTCATAAGGGAAGTGCAAATTGAACCAGTTCACATCCACTTAAAAAAAAAGAGAGAGAGGGGTGCCTGGGTGGCTCAGTCTGGTAAGCATCTGACTTTGGCTCAGGTCAAGATTTCATGGTTTGTGAGTTCAAGCCCCGCATCGGGCTCTGTGCTGACAGCTCAGAGGCTGGAGCCTGCTTTGGATTCTCTGCCTCCTTCTCTCTCTGCCCTTCCCCAACTTGTGCTCTCTCTCTCTGTCTCTCAAAATTAATGTAAAAAAAAATTTTTTTTTAAAGGACAATAGCAAGTGATGGAAGGGATATGGAGGACTTGGAATACTCCTTTATTGCTGGTGGGAATGTAAAATGGTGCACTACCTATAAAAAAAAAAAGTTTGGCTATGCCTCAAACAGTTAAACATAGATTTACCATATGATCCAGCAATTAACTTATAGGTATATACCTCCCCAAATTGAAAACATGTTCAAACATGTTCAAACATGTTCCTTGTACAGGAATTTATAGCAGCACTACATAGCCAAAGGTATAAACAACTCAATGTCCATCAAACGATGGCTGGAAAAATGGATAAATAGATGTATTTCCATACAATGGAGTCTAATTCAGCCATAAAAAGAAATGACTTGATACGTACTACAACATAGATGAACCTTGAAAAGATCACACCAATTAAAAGAAATCAGACATGGGGCGCCTGGGTGGCTCAGTCGGTTGAGCCTCCGACTTCAGCTCAGCTCAGGACATGATCTCACGGTTTGTGGGTTTGAGCCCCACATGAGGCTCTGTGCTGACAGCTCAGAGCCTGGAGCCTGCTTCAGATTCTGTGTCTCCTTCTCTCTCTGACCCGCCCCTGTTCATGCTCTGTCTGTCCCAAAAATAAATAAAAGAAGAAAAGAAAAGAAAAGAAAAGAAAAGAAAAGAAAAGAAAAGAAAAGAAA
>NW_024412774.1:76863-78405 GCF_014898765.1 Herpailurus yagouaroundi
AAAGAAAAGAAAAGAAAAGAAAAGAAAAGAAAAGAAAAGAAAAGAAATAAAAGAAATCAGACATGAAAGATCACATATTATACGATTCCATTTATATGAAATATCCAGAATATGCAAACTTATGGAGACAGGAAGTAGATTAGTCATTGCCAAGGGCTGAGGAAGGGGAAAATGAGGAGTTACTGCCAATGGGTACAAGTTTTTATTTATTTTTTTAAGTTTATTTATTTATTTTGAGAGAGAGAGCAGGGCAGGGGCAGAGAGAGAGGGGAGAGAGAATCTCAAACAGACTCCATGCTGTCAGCACACAGCCTGATGCGGGGCTCAAACCCACAAACCATGAGATCATTACCTGAGCTGAAACCAAGAGCCAAATGCTTAACTGACTGAACCACCCAGGCTCCAAAACAAGTTTTTATTTTGGATTGAGCAAAATGTTTTGGAATTTGATAGAGATACTGGTTACATAACATGTAACTATACTAAAATCCATTGAATTGTTCACTTTAAAATGGTTAATTTTGTGTTATGTGAATTTCACCTTAATTTTAAAAGGGTGAGGGAGCTTCTAGACCAACAGGGAGCAAGGAAACTGAGCAGTTCTGAATGGGTTCCTGGCAGAGACAAATGACCTGTCAAAGCTCATTTGTGAATAGTTGGTGACTTGGGGATGGGAACCAAGCATGCTAAGGAATGAGGAAGCTTCCAAAGACAGGCAACTAGGAAACCACCCTTGTTTTTAAAAGATGCATCCTGACGTTAAAAGAGAAGGATAGATACAGTGACTCAAGCACAAAGAGGGTAGCATGGAGAATAGACCAAGTCATGAAGGAGAGCATGGGTCCAGCGGGAGGGCAGCTGAAAGAAACAGGGCTAGAGACTTTTCTGCCTCAGTTGCCTACCGTGATAGGGAAATGCTTTTTAGACCAAAGCCAAGGGCACAACAAAAAAATCCAACTAAACAAATTTAACAACATCTAGGTGGCACAGAAGCCTAAAGCAAAGTGACCCAGACCTCGTATTGTGTGATTTCACTGATGTGAAATGTCCAGCACAGGCTAATCTATGGTGACATTAGATTAGTGGTTGCCTGGGACAGGGAATAGGGAATCACAGCAAATGGGTGGAGGTATCTCATTGGGGATGATAGAAATGTTTTAAAACAGGAGGATGCTAAGGATTACACACATGGTAAATTTACTAAAAATGACTGAATTTTAGGGACACGTGGCTGGCTCGATCAGAAGAGCATGCAACTCTTGGTCTAGGGGTGGTGAGTTTAAGGCTCATTAAAAAAAATAAGTAAACTTGGGGTGCCTGGGTGGCTCAGTCGGTTAAGCATCCAACTTCAGCTCGGGTCATGATCTCACAGTCTATGAGTTGGAGCCTCCCCCCTCCCCTGTTGAGCTCTGTGCTGACAGCTCAGAGCCCGGGGCCTGGTTCAGATTCTGTGTCTCCCTTTCTCTCTGCCCCTCCCCTGTTCATGCTCTGTCTCTCTCTGTCTCAAAAATAAATAAACGTTAAAAACATTTTTTTTTTTTT
>NW_024412774.1:78505-135380 GCF_014898765.1 Herpailurus yagouaroundi
TTTTTTTTTTTTTTTGGGGCGCCTGGGTGGCGCAGTCGGTTGAGCGTCCGACTTCAGCCAGGTCATGATCTCGCGGTCCATGAGTTCGAGCCCCGCGTCAGGCTCTGGGCTGATGGCTCAGAGCCTGGAGCCTGTTTCTGATTCTGTGTCTCCCTCTCTCTCTGCCCCTCCCCCGTTCATGCTCTGTCTCTCTCTGTCCCAAAAATAAATAAATGTTGAAAAAAAAATTAAAAAAAAAATTTTTTTAATTGTTACACGTAAATAAAAACATATTAATCTGGATTCAGTGGATCCTTTAAACTGGGGGTAGGGGTGCCTCATGGCTCAGTCAGTTAATCTTTATGATCAGGTCATGATCTCAGGGCTGGTGAGTGAGTTCGCATCAGCAGTGCTGACAGCTCAGAGCATGGAAACTGCTTCGGATTCTGTCTCCATCTCTCTCTGCCTCTCCTATGCTAATGTCTGTCTGTCTGTCTCTCTCAAATACAAATAAACATTTAAAAAATTTTTTAACTTGGAGTAAAACAAGAGGCCTTTAAGGGACAGAAGTACCCAGGTGTGCCACCTCGAGGGGCTCTCTTCTTTGCCTAAAGGCTTTACTTAAAAAAAAAGAAAAGTGGGCGCCTGGGTGGCGCAGTCGGTTAAGCGTCCGACTTCAGCCAGGTCACGATCTCGCAGTCCGCGAGTTCGAGCCCCGCGTCGGGCTCTGGGCTGATGGCTCAGAGCCTGGAGCCTGTTTCGGATTCTGTGTCTCCCTCTCTCTCTGCCCCTCCCCCGTTCATGCTCTGTCTCTCTCTGTCCCAAAAATAAATAAATGTTGAAAAAAAATTAAAAAAAAAAAAAAGAAAATTTTAACTTTTGTTTTCTTGTGTGTGTGTTTATTAAAAATAAGACCAACGGGGCGCCTGGGTGGCGCAGTCGGTTGGGCGTCCGACTTCAGCCAGGTCACGATCTCGCGGTCCGTGAGTTCGAGCCCCGCGTCAGGCTCTGGGCTGATGGCTCGGAGCCTGGAGCCTGTTTCCGATGCTGTGTCTCCCTCTCTCTCTGCCCCTCCCCCGTTCATGCTCTGTTCCTCTCTGTCCAAAAAAAAAACAAAAAACAAAAAACAAAAAACAAAAAAAAAAAACGTTGAAAAAAAAATAAATAAAAATAAGACCAAAAAAACAAAAAACAAAAAACAAAAAAAAAAAAAAAAAAAACCAAAAAAACAAAAGGGACAAAACAAGAACATTGCTAATTTGGGGATGTGAGTGCTCCAGTGTAGGAGCGCTATATTGTATACGCTATATTGTACTGTAAACGCTATATTGTACTCTGCATTTCTTGTTTTTTGTTTTGTTTGTTGTTTTGTTTTGTTTTTAATTTTCAAAATTAATTCAAAGGCCCAGCACAGGACCCGGTTAAGGGACCCAGAAGAAGTGACAATGGTAGTTGGGTTATTATGATTATTTAGTTTAGGTCTCCTACTTCCTACGTGATTTCCTCAGGCTTTGGTCCACATACTAGTAGGATGTTCTTGTTTTTTTACATATGAAAGCAAATTAAACTTTTTCTATGTTGCAAATATTCCTCACCCCCATCTCCACCTCCACCCCCTCCTCAACGGTCCTTGATCCTTGTCCGGATGTTTCTTTTTTGGTAAGTCCTATAGGCACTTGCTTCATCTGACCCATTGCTCCTATCACCTTTATACACTCCACCAAGGCCTGGGTCCGGGTTTCCTGCCAGCCCTCATCCAAGCTGCAACTTCCAAGACCTTATTGGTTTAGAAATGGGATCCTGCCACTGCCCTTCCCCCATCCCAAAAGGCTCCTCATTTCCTCTCAGTCCTGTCAGGAGAGCTAAATCCCCCACTGCTGGTACTGGCCTTGCCTGGGACGTCCCTCAGTCTCTACCCTATCTGCCTTGTACTGGGAAGCATTTTTCCAGAGACGAGCTTTATGGCTGACCCCTGGCAAGGGGAAGCTCCTGACAGATAGAAGTGTGTGAATTCAGGTGAATCTTGGGGCCTGCATCCCACATCTGGCACTATCCCGCCCCGCTAGCACTGAGCACTGGGCTTTACCTGGGGGCAGTGGCTGCCACAGAAGGAGGCCCCTGTGTGAGAAGCTTGCCTAGTAGTAATGGAGGGTGGAGGGAGGTTGGGAACTCTGAGCTGGGAGTAGAGACTGAGCCTTCTGGCCTAAGCTGTGTGTGTGGTGGTAAGGGTGTGGTAGGGGGTGAGGGGCAGGTCCTGCCTCCCCCGGGCAGCTGATGAGGCCCAGTCAATTTGGAGCTTAATATCTTCTCCTTTCATGTGTCTGTGACCATTGCAACCTTACAGGTTCTTCCCTTGATGGTCTGTCAGCCAGTGTCACCTGCCTCTTCTCACTGGTTGCAAGACTCTAGGACCTGGCTTAGGATTTTCAATATTTGCAGGTCACATTGACCCCTCCTTGGCTTATTAAACCTGTGTCCTTTGATATACTATTTATTCCTCCAATTGCATGCACAACTACTGAGACAAGGTCTTTGGAGAGGAAAGCAAAATAGATGTCTTCTTGAGGCTTGTGTCACTGGAGGCTGCAGCTCCCACCTCCCTTGCTGCCTGAGGAGTGTCAGGGTTTGTGTTTCTCCCTTCTGCCTCCTACTGGGCCAGTTACTCCATCTCACCCTCAACACTAAGACCTTCTCTGAAGCCACCATGTCCTCTCCTTCCTACTCTGTATCTGTCCCCTTCTGGCCTTCCCACTGAGGTCTGAGCAGCCATTGCTGTCTTTTAAGCCTCCTGTTTTGCTGCCCCACTAGATCCACTACCTTCCCCTCAGTCCTTCAAACCTGCAGATGGGACTTTGGTCCTCCCCCCCTCCACTCTCAACATCCGCAATCTCCATAGCAACTCCCACTTGCCTCACCCTAGGGAAGCCACCCTCCCTCCTCAGAGACCTCATACATGCTTCTCTACTGGCCTGATGCTGTTCCAGCCATGTGTCTGGATGTTTGTTTCCCTCTCTCACCCCCAAGTGCCTCTGCTTGTAGGATGGAGTAATGAGACCACCAAGCTGGATGATAAATGCTGGTGAGGCAGAAATGAAGCATTCAGCAAGAGAGAGGCAAGGGGGAAGGATTCATCAGATAGGAAAACAGTGGCATTATCAGACACTTACTGTGTGCAGGCCCTAAGTCTCTGGCAGCTGTATTCATTTTCTATTGTTACTTAACAATTACCACAAATTCAGTAACTTAAAACGACACCCATCTATTAGCTTACTGTTCTGCAGGTTAGACACCCAGGCAGTGGCCTCTGATCCAGGTCTCACAAAGGCTGCAATCAAGTTTGGGGCAGGGCTGGGCTCTTATTCAGAAGCTCTAGGGAAAAATCAGCTTCCCAGTTCATTCAAGTAGTTAGCAGATTGCAATTCCATGCAGTTGTAGACTGGGGCCCCTAATTTTTTTTTTTTTTTTTTTTGCTAGCTGTCGTGTGGTCCTCTTCTCAGATTCTAGAATTTCCCCCTATATTTCTTGTCACATGCCCCCCTCCAGCTTCAAATCCCCTGGAATCCTTCTAACTTCAACACATCTATAGATGTGCCCAATACAGTTGCCCAGCAGCTGACCAAGGTGGGAGGCAGGTCCTCTGATCTTGTCCCCATACTGGAGGCTAAGTCAGCACCCCTCCCCCCATGCTGGACCCCACACCTGCTGCATAAGGCATGGGGTCCACTGAGGTCTCAGGGAAATCTTCTGACCTTTACGTCCTCCTGCCTTGCCTCTAGACCCCAGGAACAAAGCATAAGGCTAGGCCAGCCCACCACTCCAGTCTCACCATCCAGCCTGGTTCATAGGTGTCCTGGGTAGCTAGCCCCATCTCAGGGTCTTTGCAGACCAAGTCTGTTTCCTCTGCCCACACAACTCTTCCCACATACTCTGTCCCCTAAAGTGACTTCTGATCTTTGGAGTCTGGCTGGACCCCACGGTCTTGGCAGATGTACTATCCATCTCACCCCCACTTTCCTTTTATTCTGAGGTGTGTCCCAGAGCGCTGAGTGCAGAAGGCATTCAGTTCAATATCCATTCATTCGTTCGTTCATTACTCGCCCTGGGGCGGTTGGGCCTGGTGGGTGTGTGAGGAGGTAGGGGTCATAGAGACAGGTTGCCTCCACCTTCTACCTGGGACACAGGCTTGAGGGGCGGAAGGGGTGGAAGATGGGAGCCAGGGCCTGGGGTGGTGTCTGCTCCCTCATTCCACTCGTAGCTACCGGCAGGTGTGGAGTTCGGCTGCAGGAATATCTCTTTTGCAGTCCACGCAGGGCTGGAGTCCGATGGACCAGGGGTGAGCCCTACTCCTGCCTCCACTCTTGCTCTGGGGAGAAGGCCGCCACCTGGGGTCGCAATGGAGTCTAAACCAGCCGAGACCCATCTAGGGCTTCAGACCGCCTTCCCAGCCTTTGTCGCCTTGCAGCAGCTCTACACAGCCGGGAGCGCACGAGGGCGTGGCCCGCAGATTGACAGCGCAGGCCCCGGCGCATCCCAGTCCCTAGGGCGACGCCGGAAGCGTGTCCTGGCCGAGACATTCCTTGCTGCCCCGCAGCCCGAGCCTCGGCGACTTTAGTTGCGACTCGGTCGAGAGCAGGAAGTTCAATACCTACCGGCCTGAAGCGGCGGCTGATCGCCATAGAAACACCGGAAACGTGCTCCGACCTAGCGCTTCCCTGCGCCACAGCGGCTGCGGACTTCGGTTCCGCCGGCGTCGCAGCCTGAAAGTGTGGCCTTGGCGGTGGTGAGCGGGAGAAGGCCAAGTCCCGGCCTGGTGCCTGAGAAGGAGCCGGAGGTGGGGTCGGGCGGGCATCCCCCTGCTGCTGGGCCGGCGGGCAGGCCGGGGCGTGCCCAGGGGAGGGCGCCGGCGCTAGGTTTGGAGTGCACGCTGTGGACGTGAGGGGGCGCTGCAGGATGGGGGCATGGCTCTGGCTAGCGCGCGGAGGCGGGAAATACAGGTTGGCCGGGTCTGGAGCGGGGGCAGCCCGAGCGGATCAGAGAGGGGGCTTTGGGGTTAGGGCAGGGAGCGAGCAATGGAGCAGAGTATGGGAAAGAGTGCTTGGAGCAAAGCGCATGGCGTGGGCAAAGGCGTGGCAGCGAGAATGCGGCGCCATACCCGGGAGGGTGGGCCTTTGTTCTGAGGCGCCAAGAAGACCCTGCTGCGTCTGGACTGAGAGATCACAGACCGGGAGCAGGGTGGAGGTGGGTCGGAAAAGGCAGGCTTCAAGCCGTATGGGTTGATGCGCAGGTTTCTGCCCCAGTCGCCCAGACACAGATTTGAAGGTCTTTATACGGTGGGTGAATAAAGACGGGGAAAAGTGCTGTGGCATAGATAACGATATGTGCAAAGACTTGGCTTTTTTGACCAATTGCCAAGAATTAATTCATCACCATGGAGGGCTCTGAGCAGAGGAGGGTCCCGATCTGTCAGGTCTGAACAGGCTCCCTCTGGCTGTCGCGTGGGGGACTAGACCGGGGGGGCGGGCGGGCACACAAGGAAATGACTCCCATCAGCCTCCACCAATGGTACCGGGGCAGTGGAGGTGTGCGAAGTGATTTGTTGGTAAGATATAGAACATGCAAGAAAGGGAGGGGTCTGGACCCAGAAGAGGAAAGGTGGTTTGGGTAAGAGGAGCCAGAGGGGGTGAGTCTGAGACCCCATTAGACCAGGAAGGTTAAGAGAAGCCACACTCCAGGGCTGTGTGACCCGGCCTGAACTAGGCTGGTGGAGTGAGAGTGAGTGTCAGGGTGTGGCCTCTGTCCCGACTGTCCTCCCCTAGACTGGAGTTGTGTGTGGCTTGGGTACAGGATGAGCCAAACCCATCTTTGTTTGGTAGAGGGGAAACTTAGCCTAGTGAGCATGGTGCCTACTTGATGAGTGATGACGGGTGAAGTATCAGAGCTTCTCAGGTTCCCAGAGTCCCCTGGGGAGCGGTAGCCCCTCCCCTTTCTGGTGTCTGAGCGTGGGCAGTGCTGAGATTAGGAAGCTAAAGTTTTGACAGGAATCATCCGGGTTGCTCAGACATGCTGATCTGGAGGCCGCTGCTATTCCACCTTTCCCTTCCCAATCACACACCCTTCAAAGTCCACACAAGCCCCCTCTCTACACCACACCCACACCCTGTGCCTTCCAGGCTATATCAAGATTCCAAGATGCACCAGGCTAAAGGGGGCACCTCCCTACCTGCTGCGTTGGGGTCTGCCAGAGACCTTGTATTTTTTCTTCTGTGGAATGCCTGCCAGGCTAATGCCCAACTTACTCTCAACCCTTTGTGACCACGCACACCCTGAAACGCTTAGCCCAGGAGGCAGGTCGTGCCATCCCGCCCCTGCGAAGACCTCTGTATACACTAGTTAACATAACCCAATTCCGAGGCAACAGACTTTGGTCTCCACAGGGTCTTGAATGCTCCAAGGTTGGATGATGTAGTAAAGGGAGATCAAAAAGAAGCTGAGAGTGGCAGGAATCACAGCCAGCCCTGATGCGGAGTGGATAAGGTGTGACAGCCAGTTCGGGATGGGCATCCCTGCCCTCTTCTCCACAGAGCTGCTCCCTGGAAGGGGGACATGGGGAAGGTTTATGGATACTGGAGTTAGGGCGAGGAGGGTGTGAACCAGTATAGGGGAAGCTGAGCTCTGGACCCTCCGCTGGGCAGTAAGCAAGACTGGGAGGGAGCCAGATATTTGGTATTCCCAACCTTCTCCCAGGGGTGTGCTGGGAGTTTCCTAGGTGGAGCTGCAGAGGTCCTGGAGTCTGGGGGTGGGAGTTGGGGGTAGTCCTGTATATGGGAACAGGGCTCGAGGGGCCTTTTGGGAAGGGCTGGGACTGTGGTGCGCCCATGGGCCTTGTCCCGCAATAAGGGCTCAAGGGGCAGGGACAATGGGGGGGGGGCCTGGCTGATCTTCCCCCCCCCCCCAATCCGGTGCAGATGGCTGCAGCAGAGGCGGTGCACCACATACACCTGCAGAACTTCTCCCGCTCGCTGCTCGAGACCCTCAACGGGCAGCGGCTGGGTGGTCACTTCTGCGACGTGACTGTGCGGATCCGTGAGGCTTCGCTGCGTGCCCACCGCTGCGTGTTGGCTGCTGGCTCACCCTTCTTCCAGGACAAGCTGCTGCTCGGCCACTCCGAGATCCGCGTGCCTCCAGTGGTGCCGGCGCAAACGGTGCGCCAGCTCGTCGAGTTCCTCTACAGCGGCTCGCTTGTAGTGGCACAAGGCGAAGCGCTGCAGGTGCTCACGGCCGCGTCGGTGCTGCGCATCCAGACGGTCATAGACGAGTGCACCCAGATCATCGCCCGCGCCCGAGCCCCGGTCCCCGGCGCGCCCGCGCCCCTGCCCACGCCCGTGCCCCCACCTCTTGCACCTGCGCAGCTACGCCACCGCCTGCGCCACTTGCTGGCCGCGCGCCCTCCGGGCCACCCCGGTGCCGCGCATAGCCGCAAGCAGCGCCAGCCCGCGCGCTTGCAGCTGCCGGCGCCCACTGCGCCCACCAAGGCGGAGGGGTCGGAAGTCGACCCCTCCCTACCCGCGGCCACAGACGACGGCGGTGACGGCGAGGAGGACACCGATGATGAAACCGACGGCGAGGACGGCGAAAGCGGCGGCCCAGGAGAGGGCCAAGCGCCCCCTTCCTTCCCAGACTGCGCTGCCGGCTTCCTCACCGCCGCCCCTGACAGCGCGTGCGAGGAGCCGCCCGCGCCCGCCGGCCTTTCGGACTATGGCGGCGCCGGCAGGGACTTTCTTCGGGGCGCTTCGGCGGCCGAGGATGTGTTCCCCGAGAGCTACGTCTCCGCTTGGCAAGATGAGGATGGCACCGCGGCGGAAGCCTGTCCCGCCGAGACGCCGGCCCCGCCTGACTGTGTCCTGTCTGGATCCCGAGCCCCAGGCGTGAAGACCCAGGGGCCACCTGTCTCACTTTTCCCCTTTCATCTGGGCGCTCCTGGGCCACCTGCGCAACCTCCTCCCGCACCCTCGGGGCCTACTCCTGCGCTCCCTTCCGCCTTCTATCCCACACTCCAGCCAGATGCGGCCCCTAGCGCTCCTGCTCCTCCGGGGGAGGCCCCAGCCCCGCCCACCGCTCCCGCTGCGGCCCCCTCGGCCACCCCTGCCAGAGCCCCGGGTTCCGAGCCGCCTGCCTATGAGTGCAGTCACTGCCGAAAGACGTTCAGCTCGCGGAAAAACTACACCAAGCACATGTTCATCCACTCGGGTGAGCCAGGATGGGTCTCTGAGCCCTTTGGTCATTGGAGATTCAAGCCTGAGGGGTGATTGGGCACTAGGCAAGTGGGGTGGAGGCTCTCATGTAGTTATGTTGCTTTTTCTTGACCCCAGTGGAACCTGGAAATTGAGCCCCAAGTGCGATGTGTGTGGGGGAGGGGAAACCCCATCCACATGGAGAAGCAGGTTCTCCTGCCCAACCCCTATTTCAATGTATTGGTGCAGGGAGAATCCTCAGGCTAGGTTAAGGAGCAGGAACTTGCCCAGAGCTTTTGGAAAGCTGGCAGTGGAGCTTTTAGTCACCACGATGAAGCTTGGGATGGGCAGGAGGGATGGAGCCTTGGCAGGAAAATGTGGCCAGGTAGGGGAGTCTCCTTGGTCTCCCTGGCTGTCAGTGGGTCCTGTGACTGGCACTGGATGTGAGGGGAGAGTGGGTTTGCTGGCCTAGCCTTCGGAGCTGGCAGAGAGGTGGCCTGATCGCGGCTGGAGGGAGATGGGGCTGCAGTGTGGGGACCCCACAGCTGCAGAGGGAGGAAAAGGGAGCTCCTCGAAGACCACTGAGAGTACCCCTAAACCCTTGGAGTGTCTGGGAGGTGGCTCTTTACTGGCTCAGGGAGAGGTAGAGAGTGTGCTAGATGGTGCACTGGAGATTATGGAGCTAGGGGCTGAGGTGGTGGCTGGCAGGTCCTGGATGTGTCACAGGGTGTTCAGGGTGCTCCCTAGAGGCTCAGGTAGAGGACAGGAGTATGGAATGTCAAAGACTGCTTGCAGGGCCAAACTGGATGTTGTTAGGAAAAGCAAAGGTTTGGCTGGAACACCTGTAGGAGTGGAGTGGGGAGTTCTGCAGGGCCAGGAACTTAGGGATTTCACTGTGAATGTTGGAGAAGGCATCAGTGATCTGAAGTGGGAAGTGAGTGAGATGTGATTTAGTTTTAAATCCCTACCTGGCTGTCTTGGGGTTGAAGGAGAGAGGATATAGATGTAGCCTGTGGAGAGCTGTCAGGGGCCCCAAGGTAGTACCAGCCAAGATTTGCCAGCTTCATGTGGCCTTAGCCAGGTGCAAGGCCTGGTCTGGGGGAACTCCCTGCCCAGGCACTGCCCTGCAGCCCTCTGCCGCTGAGATAGGTGGGTTTTTTGTTTTGTTTTGTTTTTCTTTGTTAATACCTGATGAATCTAGGGGCCAATACAGCCAGCCTCCCCCTTCTCTGATCAGGGTAAAGGGGGCAGCCTACTCTGGCACCCCAGGTACGTTATAGCTGCCAGCAGACAAGGGTTTTCTGGGCAACAGGGCTTCCAGCAGGAACCGGGCAGGTATGCCTCGTCCCTCACAGTGTAAGTGTGCTGGGCCTTGCCAGACTGTTACCAGAATGGTGGCCAGCGATCAAAGTACAGAATGCTCCATGGGCATGGCAGGAGTTAGGGGAAGGGAGGTTCCTGGAGAGGTGGGGGAGACCTCAGTGGTCAGTCCTGTCAGGCAACGATGTCCCAGACCAGCAGGATTCCCTGTTGGGAGGATACCTGTTAGAGTTGAGGGCCCCTGACGGTGGTATCCTGGTATTACGGTAAGGGTCCGGGAAAGCGGTATCCCCGCTGAGTGGGGAGACATACTGGGTCATGGCCGGGTGGGGGTGGGGGGTGGGGGCGGGGAGGGGCGGGGGGGAGGGGTTCCCTGTTGGGCCGGAAGGTCCAGGAGTGAGGAATGGTCCGGGAGTGGAAGGGGTGTCCCTTAAGGGCAGAGGGATTCAGGGTTGATGGGCAGTTTGGGAGGAGAGGGGAGTCACTGCCCGTCAAAGGCTCCCCGGGGCTCCTTCCCAGATGACATACGTGCGCGGCATGCCCTGTCGCCCACAGGGGAGAAGCCCCACCAATGCGCCGTGTGCTGGCGATCTTTCTCGCTGCGCGACTACCTGCTGAAGCATATGGTCACGCACACAGGCGTGCGCGCCTTCCAGTGCGCTGTCTGCGCCAAGCGCTTCACGCAGAAGAGCTCACTCAACGTGCACATGCGCACGCATCGGCCCGAGCGCGCGCCGTGCCCCGCCTGCGGCAAGGTCTTCTCACACCGCGCGCTGCTGGAGCGCCACCTGGCCGCGCACCCTGCACCTTGATCCAGGCCTGGGCCCGGCCACACCTGCCGCGGGATTGACCACGCTCCCGCGCTGTAGGCCAACCCCTGCAGGTCCGCGACCTCCTGTGGAACTAGGCCACTACCACTGCGGAACCGGTAACACCCCTGCCGAGCCGCTTCACACCTGCCTAGACGCCTTGACCACGTTCCCACTACCAAACCACGTTTTCCCCAGAGCGCAGGCCCTCCCTCTGCTACCACCCTTCTTTCCAGACCTGACCAGGGGTTCAGCCTGCCTTACTACTGTACTTCTTCGTACTCGGACCCTCCTGATAGTGGCAGGCTGGGGATGGGGTTGGTCAGAGACCCGACCATCCCTGAGAACTGGATCATCTCCAGCCTAAACTGGGCTCTCAGACCCTTGGGCCAGGCCCAAGATTTGTGGCTCTGACTCCTTGCGTGAGTGTGGGCTCTGGAGCTGCTCCTCTCTGCCCCAGTGTCAAGCTGGGTAAGAACCCTGGCTCCCCACCCCGAACTACCCCTCCCTCAATCTGGTGTCTAAGGGGGCTCAGTGGACCCATCATGGACTGGGGTCGGGCCTCGGGACTCCTGCTCTCTAATAAAGTACTGTGGGCCATGGGTCCGAAACCCGGAAGCTCTGAGCTCCCAGATGGGTGCGTTTCTGTCCGTCACACACTGGCTGTGGCAGTCGGGACTCAGTGCCCCCGGCTCTGGGCAACACTGCTGCCACCTACTGGGCTCCCTGGGCAGAGACAGGACGGTAGGCTTGGCCATTTCAGGGAGGGTGTGGGATGCACAAATGACTGGTGCTTGACTCTTCTAGAGCCCTTGCCCTGTGGGGAGAGGTGTAGGCCAGGCCTGAGATGGGTCTGGGAGAGAGAGGCCACATGTGGGAAACCCTCAGAATCCCAGCTGCTGCTGTCCAAGATGCAGAATTGAGGCCCTTCCCCCTAGATCTCACCACCCCCCCCACCTCCGGAATCTCAAGGTCCTTCGGATTTGAGTCTTCCCCTCCCCCATTCTGATGGGCACGATGGTTGAGCACCTTACTTTTGAGGGGGTCCAGGGAGTCTTTGGGGTTAGGCTACCATGTGGGGATCTGAACCTCAGGATACCTGCCTCGGCCAGTAACTTCTGAAGTGCCAGGCAGGAGGTAGGAGCAGCAGCCAGGACCGTTGGGCTGCCCACTGGGCAGCTGAAGATACTGATACCCAGTAGTGAAGCAGTGTCACAAGACCCCGCATCAGTTCAGCTGCCAGCCAAGAAAGCGGTCACTCCTCTTACTCCAGAGCATTGGCGGCACCTGTCAAGGATTTGAAGCAGGTGGAGAGGGGATTGAGCTGGAGGGTGGTGCTCCGCCCTGACCTGTAGGCTCCTGGGTCAATGGCAACACCTTTCTGAGCTCCCCCTCTGTGACTGCCTCCCAAAGGTGAAGGGTTAAGGCTTTTCTGTCCAACCATTCATAAACTGCCCTGCCCATGTTCCCCGGGGGGAGGGGGAGTTCAGCCTCCTGAACCCCGAAGACAGTCCCCATCCATGCCAGGGGGGTGAAGCACAGTGTCATAGGGCCCAGCCCATGGGTGGGGATGGGGACATCAGAACTGGGTTTGCATTCAGGCACTGGATTTGTTCATTCAAGTATTTACTCGGTGCCTGCCATGTACCTGGTAGGAGGTAGGCACAGTGAAACAAACAGGTCCAAAATGGCTGGGGGTAGAGTCCGGAGGGCGGGGGCATCGCAGTCAACAGCTCCTGGGCTACCGCTAGGGGGGTGGGGCTGAAGGGTCAGAGATCAAAGCCAGGCAGCCCCTGGCAGAAGTTACCGTTCTGTGGAAGCTTCTCTGAGAAGGGAGCAGGTGCGATGGGCGTCTGGCTGCGACTGGCCTTTTTACTGTTGCTGCTGCTGGGCCTGGGACAGTCCGCATGGCCGGCTGCGGTGGCCCTGGCACTGCGCTGGCTCCTGGGGGACTCTATCTTCTGTGTGCTGCTCGGCCTGGCCGTGCTGGCGCGGCCCTGGCTCTACCCCTGGATGCCCCACTGGCTGAGTCTGGTGGCCGCGGCACTCATGCTGGCTGTGTTGCCCGCACGGCCACCCCCAGGGCTGCGCTGGCTGCCTGCAGATTTGGCCTACATCTTCGGGATCCTCCACCTGGGGCTAAACATCAAGGCGCGCATGAGCCGCCGGCCGCCCAACACCTTCGTGGATACCTTTGAGCGGCGAGCACAAGCACAGCCGGACCGGGCGCCCTTGGTGTGGAAGGGTCCGGGGGGCCGCTCGGTCACCTTCAGGGAGCTGGACGACAGAGCATGCCAGGCAGTGTGGGCCCTGAAGGCCGAGCTGGGCAGCCTCACAGGCTTACTTGCTGGGGAGCCTGCCGCCCTCCTAGTGCTGCCCTCCCAGGCCATTCCGGCCCTAGGTTTGTGGCTGGGGCTGGCCAAGTTGGGCTGCCCCGTTGCCTGGATTAATCCGCATGCCCGGGGGGCACCCCTGCTACACTCCGTACTGAGCTCTGGGGCTCGGTTGCTGGTGGTGGACCCAGGTGAGGACCTCAGAGGCTAGTAGAGGACAGAGGGGGATGGAGCAGGGGACAGACTTGGAGAACTGCTGTTCAGTGGTCCTGGTGGGGGCTGACTTTTTTCTTCACCACGTCTGTTTCGATCCTTTTTGCCAACAAATACTAATTATGGGGCTCTTTACATAAGAATGCAAAAGTTCTTCTCTGGGGGCTGCTTTCTGTATTGCTTGCAGTAGACTCTTCTCCCCTATCTTTGGGTCTCGGGTCTCCCCTCTTGATGTCAGATATGGGCCTTTCCCCAATTTCTTTTCCCTGCAGACCTCCAGGAGAATCTGGAAGAGGTCCTTCCCAAGCTACAGGCAGAGAACATCCGATGCTTCTACCTCAGCCACTCCTCCCCAACCCCAGGAGTGGGGGCTCTGGGGGCTGCTCTTGACGTTGCACCCACCGACCCTGTGCCCGCTGACCTACGTGCTCGGATCACATCAAAAAGCCCTGCCCTGTTTATCTACACCTCAGGGACCACTGGTGAGGGTGCCCAGCAACTCTAGCCCTGACCTCTGAACCCTTATGCTGCTCTGACCCCAAGTTGATATGTGCCTCAAACTTGACCTCTGAAACCCATCCTGCCCTTTGATTGTGACACCTGGCCTGAACTCTGATCCCCAGTGTGAATTGAATGGTCAGCACCCACCAGAATCCTGCTTCTGCCCAGTAAACAGCCACTAAATTTGGAATTTTTCTTCCCTGAGCCCACCCTCAAATCCCCATACTTGACCACCTTCTAAGAGCCTCAAGCTTCTCACTGCAGACCTGACCACAGAGACCCACTCCTGTATGCTGGTCCCTCTTGTACTGTCCTTTCACCACCCACCCTTCCCACTCCATTCGCCAGGACTCCCAAAGCCGGCCATTGTCACACAGGAACGGCTGCTACAGATGTGCAAGATGCTGTCCCTGGGTGGGGTCACAGCTGATGACGTGGTCTACACAGTCTTGCCTCTGTACCATGTGATGGGGCTTATCCTTGGAATTCTTGGCTGCCTGGAGCTTGGTAAGACCTTTTCTGAAGACCCCTCCAATCCATGGGACCTCCAGACTCAATATCAGAGTGGGCTTTCAGGGTGACAAGTCCCCACAGGTTACCCAGCACCAAGGTTCTCACCTTTGACAAGGGACACACAATAGCAGGCCCCAGGGCTACTTGGACAGAAACTTGGTCACTTAGACAGTCCCTAATGGCTTTGCTGTGGTCCGAAGGTAATGAGGTGGTATGAATGCTGGGATAGTCAGTGAAGGGTAGGTATTCACCAAGAATTCCACTGGGCTATCAGCCTGGACACCTGATTAGCAATTCAGACTGGGACCTCTCTAATAATTTTCTTTTCAATTTTTTATAAAAATTTTGAAACACATACAAATTTTTAGATATTTCTACATGATCCTCATGTACCCAACCACCCAGCTTTGGCCACCATCAGCATTTTGCTTTCAAACATACACAGTAAGCAAAAGTAGAGAAAATAGTTTGATGATATCCCACATATCCTCAACCACCCTTGACAATTGTTAACATGTTACTAGTTTTATTTCATATATAATTCCCCTCTTCATTTCTGGATTATTTTAGAACAAATTTTAGCCACTGTATCTTTTTGTTTATAAGTATATCAGTATGTATCTCTAACATATAATGACAAAAACTGTCACCATAGAGGTGGCTGGGTGGCTTAGTTGGTTAAGCATCTGACTTTGGCTCAGGTCATGATCTCATGGTTCATGGGTTCAAGCCCCGTATTGGACTCAGTGCTGACAGCTCAGAGCCTGGAGTCTGCCTCAAATTCTGTGTCTTCCTCTCTCTCTGCCCCTCCCCTGCTCGCACTCTATCTCTTTCTGTCTCTCAAAAATAATACATAAAGCTTAAAAAAAAAAAAAAAAGCCTGTCACCATAGTGATATCACACCTGACAAAATTAACAGTAACTTTAATATCATCTGATGCACAGGTCATGTTCAAATCTTCCCAATTGTCTAATTCTCTTTTTACAGTTAAAGTCCTCTCACAGTACTTGTTTGTTCTTTGCTCCTCTTTACCCTGCAGATTTTAAAGTTTTATTTATTTATTTATTTATTTATTTATTTATTTATTTATTTATAGAGACAACAGGAGTGGGCAGGGGCAGAGAGAGGGAGAGAGAATCCCAAGCAGGCTCCACACAGCCAGCACAGAGCCCGACGTGGGGCTTGAACTCACAAAATGGGGGATCATGACCTGGTTCAAAATGAAGAGTTGGACTATTAACCAACTGAGCCACCTAGGTGCCCCTCCCCTGGAAATTCCCTCTAGAGATATTAGATTCAGTTCAATTATTAGATTCAGTTCAATTATTGTTGGCAAGAACCTTGGTGGGGTGCATTGTACTTCCTAATACATCACATTGAGGGCAGCCCATAACTATTATCCTACCTTAGGGAGGCTAAGATAAATAGGGGAGATTGATTGATTGATAGTTGGCACAATGTTACACTAGTTTCAGGTGTACAACCTTATGATTTATATACTGGGGCGCTTTATTTGGAAAACTCCCTATCAACGTTCCCCCTGGTTTTACCAGTTCTTGAAGACCTTTATGACATTCATAAAACATTTATAATCATCATTAATGGTTAATATCCATAGCCCTTACTTAGCAGTGCTCACTTTGTACCAAGCATTGAGCTTGGTACACATTCTGAAGATAGGATTCGAACCCATGCCCATCTATGCTCGTCTCATGCAGGTAGTCCTGACTCCACTAGGGACACACAGATCGGCTCCAAAACCTGTGCTTCAGAGGGTCACAGTCCTATGATCAGAGCAGCTTATCACAGTGGCATGGAAGCATGACCTGAAACCCTTTCTTCTCTCCCCTCTCAGGAGCAACCTGTGTCCTGGCGCCCAAGTTCTCTGCTTCCTGCTTCTGGGATGACTGTCGGCAGCATGGTGTGACTGTGATCCTGTATGTAGGCGAGGTCCTACGGTACCTGTGTAACACTCCACAGGTGAGGTGCTAAGATTAGGGCTCCATGGTGAACACCTAGGGTATGAAATCCCAGATGTCATACCAGGTAAAGGTTTCAGGTAGATTCACATACAGGAGTCAAGCAAGGTCCCTTAGGTAAAACTCCCCAGGTAACAGCCACAGATGACGAATCTCACACAAAGTTTCCAGTCATGGATCCTTTGATGATCAGCAGTGCTACCTTGGGCAGGTGACTTCACCTCTCTCAGCAGCCTCAGTGTCCTCATTTGGAAAATGGGGAAAATAATTCAAAGGGAATATTTGTGAGAATAAAACATATATAAAGAGCCTAGAACAGGGGGTGGCTCAGGGTAAACTCACCAGATGTGAACTTATACAGCAATGAGGTATGGATCCCAGGTAAAATGCTCCACATAAGGCCCCCAGGTATCACCTTCCCCAAGGTGAAGTTTCAAGTCACTCCCCAATTTACCTCTAAGAAAGGCCCCTGAGTAACCCCTCCAGATAACTTCCCCCAGGTAAAAGTTCCAGGTACTACCCCTATATAAAAATCCCAGATATTTCCTCTAGGTAAGGACCTGGATTAGCCCTGCAGTCACCCCTAGGTATCTCTCCAGGTAAGGCTTCTAGGTAACTTCCCCCCAGGTAACCTCTGCAGGTAACCCTCCAAGTACAGACTCCAAGTAAGAACCCTTGGTAGATGCCCTAGGTATAGACCCTCCAATCACCTCCCAGGTAAAGACGGAAAGATGGAAAGATAGCCTTTGTAGGTAAGGGTTCCTGGGCACACTTGAGGTCACTTCCTCTTCATTCTTCTTGGGATGTTCCTGCAGCGACCAGAGGACCGGACACACACAATCCGCTTGGCAATGGGCAATGGACTCCGAGCAGATGTGTGGGAGTCCTTTCAGAAGCGCTTTGGCCCCATTCGGATCTTGGAAACCTATGGCTCCACGGAAGGCAACATTGGCTTCGTCAACTATCCAGGGCGCTGTGGGGCCCTGGGCAAGATGAGCTGCTTGCTTCGAGTGGGTTGGGTGGGACAGTGGCCCTGATTGAGGCTGAGCTCACAGGACCTCTGCTGACCCTTCTCCATCCCCCACTCAGATGCTGTCCCCCTTTGAGCTTGTACAATTTGACACGGAGGCTGAGGAGCCTGTCAGAGACAGTCAGGGATTCTGCATCCCTGTGGGACTAGGTACGAGGGTCAGGAAGCCTTCCCTGGGTGTGGGAAGGACGGGGATCATCTGCTTCTTGGCTGGAACAAGTTGCCCAAAGCCTTGAGTTCAGTGCTCTGTGGTGGTGTCTACTGCCTCACCCAGAACCTGTCCTTGGCCTGTCTGACTACTGCCTGGGACCCTCTACCTCTCAGTTCTGCCCAGCTACCCTGCCTCAATCTCTTTTTCTGCTGGGTCTCTGGGTGTCTATTTGAGTTGTTCTCTTGAGCTCTCAGTGGAAGTCATGTCTTCCCAGGCATCAATCTCTTGTCAATATCTTCTCCTAGGGTCTTCTCTCTTGGGGGTCTTACACAGTCCTGGCTATATCTCTTTCTTCCCAGCACCATTTGTCTCTGTCCTTCCTCTACCCCTTGTTATCCTTTTTCTTTTTTAAGATTTTATATTTCATCTCATCTTATCTCATTTCATGTAATCTCATTTCATGTATCCAACATGGGGCTGGAACTAACCACCAAGATCAAGAATCACATGTTCTACTGACTGAGCCAGCCAGGTGCCCTGCTTGTTATCCTTTGTCTAGGTATCCCAATGCCTCCTTCTGTCTCTCCCTCCCTCTGTAACTCCAGGTCTCTTTCTGTCTCTTCTCTGGCAGGATCTCGATGATGGAGTCCATCATGGGTGGAAACCTCCTGGCTGGGGGCTAGTGGGCTCCTGAGGTTCTTTACCATTGTTAATGCCCTAATTCCTGCTTCTACCCCAGGGGAGGCGGGGCTCCTGTTAACCCAGATAGTGGGCCACCACCCTTTCCTGGGCTACCGCGGGGCACGAGAGCTGTCGGAACGGAAGTTGGTGCGGAATGTGCGGCGCAGGGGCGACGTTTACTTCAACACCGGAGACGTGCTGGCCATGGACAGAGAAGGCTTCCTTTACTTTCGGGACCGCCTGGGGGACACCTTCCGGTAGGGTCCCCAGGGAACTGGGAGGGCGGATGGCCTGGGTTCGCCGATTCTTTGAGGGAGCCAGGCCGAAGAGGCGGGATTTCCGGATTCCAGAGGGGGATGGCTTCCCGATCCTGAAGGGGCCAGAGTTGGGCAGAGCCGGCAATCAGATCTCGTTGGAGGAGGGGCTTGGTGGGCAAGAGGCGGGACATCCTGTTTGCCAGGGTTGTGGTCACAAGCATTGGCTTCAACCCCACAGATGGAAAGGTGAGAACGTATCTACGCGGGAGGTGGAGAGCGTTTTATCCCTTGTGGACTTCCTGCAGGAGGTGAACGTCTACGGCGTCTCTGTACCAGGTGTGGAGGATTTGACTCATTAAACCTCCAAGAGCTTTATCCAGATTTTATCTGGATTTTGTCTGTGGGTGTTATCCAGATTTTAAAGGTGGGGGAGCTGCAGGGGCACAGCCAGTGAGAAGAGATGGGCCAAGGAAGAGGGTCAGCCATGAGCACTGTGAGGTGGGTGAGTGGAGAATGATTGTTGTGCTTCTCAGGTTGTGAGGGCAAGGTGGGGATGGCTGCTGTGCGGCTGGCCCCAGGCCAGACCTTCGATGGTCAGAGGATGTACCAACATGTCCGCACTTGGCTCCCTGCCTATGCTGCACCCCATTTCATCCGTATCCAGGTGAGCTCAGGGTGGTGGAAGTGGGGGGGGGGGGGTCTTGGCCAGGGATTCACAATAGGGATTATGCTTACTGTCCCTGCAGGATGCCCTGGAGATCACAAGCACGTTCAAACTGGTGAAGTCCCGGTTGGTGCGTGAGGGCTTCAATGTAGGCGTCATTGCTGACCCCTTGTTCGTGTTGGACAACCAGGCTAAGACCTTCCAGCCCCTGACACCGGAAACGTACCAGGCCGTGTGCAATGGAACCTGGAGACTCTGACCATCTGGCCTGTCCACATCTGAAGTGGCAGTGCCCAATGCAGACTACCACTCATATTGGCAGGATCCTCTCCACCACAAATCTGCTGAGGGTTATCAAGAATCGCAGCCTGGCCATAACCCCAGTTGAAGAGAGTAAGATAACTGTGGGCCCAGTAGTGGAGTGAGAATAAACTTGGATGTGTACACATATGTCTGCGTGTGTAGGGCTAAGGGCAGGCAGCCCTAAGATGGGCCATTTTGGCATAAAGATAATTTTATGATAAAAGCAATAAAAACCCGGCAGATTCAGGAGTTCTTTATCTCTCCCACAACTGTCTAAAAGGATTTGATAGAGGATCTGCTCTAAGAGAGCTATCACCACAGATAACTACATTATGACAGGGAGGAACCAAGGAAGGCCTTTTTAATCAAATTCTTGTGTCCTGTTTCTGAATGCCCACCCCCCAAATATTTACTTTTTCATCTTCCTTTTAAAAATTTTTTTGAGAGAGAGAGAGCAGGGGAGAGGGGCAGGAGAATCTCAGGCAGGCTCCACTCTCAGTGCAGAGCCCAATGCAGCAATTGATCAAGAACCCTGGAATTGTGACCTGAGCCAAAATCAAGAGTCAGACGCTCAACCGACTAAGCCACCCAGGCGTCCCTTTCATTTTCCTTTAAATTGCATTTCTTCCTATTGCAGTCATGGACCCCTACACCTTTCTCTGTTTAGTATGATATATGCCTCCTTTTGCCTGTCTTTGGAATTTTATGGCTGTGTGCACACTGTATATATACCAAATTAGATTTTCTCCTGTTAACATATCTCTTGTCAGTTTGATTCTTAGACAAGCCAGAGAGACCTTGAAGGGCAGAGGAAATTCTTCCTCCCCAACAGTGGATGGAGATACAAGCGAGGAATTCAGGGCCTACTGTCCTCCAGAGACCTTACTTCAGGGTTCCCCCTGCTTCCCTACCAAGGATCTTGACAAGCCTCAAGGAATGGCCCTGTCTGGGCAAGGCCAGAAGTGTGATAGGATTCAGCAGCCTTGAAGCCATTCCAGGGTTGAGAGATGAGGCTAGCCTCAGGAAAAACAGATAAGTATATGGTCTGTAGGATATAAGATGTGCTATCATGGCAGTATGACAAGGACATCAGGCTAAGCCAAGAAATGTGGGCAAATAACTGGAAAAAGAGCATCCATGGAAGAATGCACCTGCAAAAAGGATGTGGAACAGGTCCAGAGCCCTCTGGTAAACGAAATCCAGTGTCTTAGGGGCCAGAAGAGCTCTCTGGGCACTGTAGGCAGGTCACGCTTTTGCTAGTTTCAGAAAAGAGTAGTGCATGCTGTGTTGGGGGCTTTAAATGTTACTTGATCATTATGGGAACTATGAACTGTAGGCCAAGGGAAAGATGTTGTCATGAGTGGCAAAGCCTAGGGGAAGTGTAGTCCTCACTGTCTGAAGAACTGGAAGGGCTTCTTTGGAATTAGGATAAATGCAGATAGGAATTTGAGGGCACTGAACCTCTGGTTAGTACATTCCACCCATGTCAGGGGCTTTAGGTGCTGCCCAGTGATGTTAAGACCTGTAGACCTGGAAAAGGGGAACAGCACATATTAATCCTCAGTGAATTGGTCTGTGCCCTCTCCATGGCAGGAATCACACCTGACCATTATGGGTGTTGTAGGCTGGGGCACATGTGCGTGTCAAGACTGAGATGACATAGGCCATGAGAGGTCAGATACTGCAAGTGACACCCGGGTCATTGTGGGAGCTGTTAGGTATAGTCTAGTGGTCATGAAGAACTCTATGATGTATATAGTCCAAGTGAGCTCATGGCTTGAGCTGCTGTCTTCAAGTCCTCTGGAGTTCTGCAGCATAAGCCTGAAGGGACCACCCTCCACTTCCCCCAGTGCCAACTTTGTATGTGGCTTTCACTAAATCAGTGAAAGCTCACCCATGCCCATCTGATTCTAGCTTCAGAATGCCATTTCCTGACACCTCTTACTCCATTCTCCTATTTGTAGGTTTATGTTCTGAAGACTCTCCTCCCTGTGGATTCATTGGGTTTCTGAACCAAGTAAGATGTGTTTGTTCTATCCATCTTGCACCAGAAAGCCAGGGAAGCCACAGCCAGCTCTAGGTTAAGAGCAGAGGGGTCAGCCTGGCAGCATAGGGCCCAACATGAACACATCAGTTTGGAAGAGGGCAATGTAAGGGCCAAGACATGGGGGAAGGCAGGTGATCATAGTTGTTTCCATAGGATCCAGATGGGAGCCACTGACCAGACCTGGGCATTGGGAAGCGTGGATTTGAGGAGGGTGGAGTAAATGAGTGATAGCAGGAGCCAACCACACAGGTGGGAAGGAGACTAGTGGGGAGATGGGCAGGGAACAGGCTGAGCTCAAGGGATCAGGAGGGATTAGGTTGGAAACAGCTCAAGGAACTTCAGTTCAAGATGCAGAAAACCTTGGGGCTACCTACATTGCTCAGGTGGTTGAGCGTTTGACTTCGGCTCGGGTCATGAACTCATGGTTTGTGACTTCAAGCCCTGCATCGGGTTCACTGCTGTCAGCACAGAGCCAGCTTCCAATCCTGTCTCCCTCTCTTCAAAAGTAAACCTTTTTTTTTTTTAATCTTAAAAAAAAAAAGATGCAGAAAAGATTGTATATGACTTGCTGAATACCCACTAGGTGTTTGACACATGCCTTTGCTCCTTTCCCCAGAAAGCTCTCTATCAGTTAGAGTGGGGGATGTGTCTGCCATTTCGCGGCTGTGCAGACTGAGTCTGTGACCTAATCAAGGCTCCCTCGTGGTGGTGAATCTGGGGGAAGGTGTGGAAGGGATAAGACCAGAGTGTGCACTAGAGAAGAGAGGATGAGTACAGCAGAGGTGGGCAGTTCCTCAGAAGCCTACAGGGTACCAGGAGGCTTCCTTCAGTGGACTTGCACTCCAAGGATCTCGGAGAGCCAGATGCTGCAAGACAGCTCTCCCTCCCACCCTATCTCCCCTCCTTGTAGGACTTGTGAGGCTCCAGAAGTGGAAGATGGGTCTGAAACTGTTGGCAGGTGGGGAGTGAGGGAAATGTCATGTCTGTGCTCACTCTGTGTGGCAGATGACCTTGCAGGTGATGGGACTACAGAACCACCTTGCCTCAGATTCCCAAGCCTGGATCCATAGACTCCTCTCCTGGTGGAGCTGAGACTTGGGGTAGCCTCACGATGTCCACCTTGCCCAAGTCTCCTAGAACACTCCCCCCCACACACACCTCTGGTTGCCAAGAAGATACGTCCTAGCACCTCACTGGGAAATACGCAAATTTCATCTCTACCCTTTGGACTCTCAAAAGGACATGAATTGAAGTCAAGGCTTCAAAGTTCTGTGATGATCATACTTAAATTGTGTTGTTAGGTGCACCTGGCTGGCTCATGATCTTGGGGTGGTGACTTAAAGCCCCATGTTGGGTGTAGAGATCACCTAAATAAATAAACTTAAAAAAAAAAAAAAAAGATGATATTGTTAAACCCTTCTGAACCATGACTAGAGGCTTGGAGGAGAGACTGAGGTTGTGGATTTCCACAGTGCTGTGCAGGGATTTACACAATGTACATCCACTCCAACTTATAATTTTTGGTCTTTTCTTTTTTGTTCCCAAGAAAAGAGACCACTAACATCCCTAGGGGTGAGGCCTGAGGTCAAGACAGGGCCTGCTCTGCTGAGGGCCACAGGGAGAAACCTGGGCCCCAGTCCACCACGTGTCCCAGCCACGTGGAGGTGTCCCATGATGGGAGGGCATCACACACACGTGGCCTTAGGTAACAGCAAATCCTCTTTCCAACTGAGGGAAGAGAACAGGTGGGCACCTGCCCACTGACCCTGCAGAAACAAGTAGTCCCATCTGGTCTCCTCCAACCTGTTATCGTGGTCACCTCTCACCAGGGCAGTGGGGATATAAACACCCCTGTAATGGTGACTTTGGTAACAACAGGGCATGGCCAGGGCTGAGGCTTGGGTGAAACTTGAATGAACACATTGATGTTTGTCTCCCTCCTCCCACCCCAGGGACCTCCACCTCTACTTCCTCCACGTCCTGTGGGACTGCCATGTGCAGGAAGCCAGGCCTGGCATCGCCCAGCCTTCACACTGGCAGACTAGAGCACGAGTGCCAGAGCATGGGGGCAGAGAGATGAGCTGGGCCTGTGACCTGGATTTAAGTCCTGGCTCTGCTCTGTGCAGCAGCACACTCCCACTCTCTGCCTCAGTTTCCTCAACTGAGAAGTGGGGATACCAGCCATAGTAGCCATCTCACAGGGCTGGCAGTTGGCACATGTTGGCCCTTATCGAGATCCTGCTTGTCACGGTGCTGCAAATACCCTCTGTAGCCTGAATCTCTCTCCCTTTCTCTTCCTTTCTTTTCCCCAGAGGTGGAAACTGAGGCTCAGAGCCCAAGGCCAACACCAGACCCCAACCTGACTTCCTATCCACTGGGCCTGCTCCCAGAAGCCTCTGATGAACTGAGGTCTTGAGAGAATATCCTGAGGGCCAGCCTGTTGGCCAGTATGTGCGCGGGCGTCAGAAATTTCTAGGACTGCCTCCCCAACATTCCAGCATTCCCCTCCTCACCTGAGTGCTCACAGTCATAACAGGCATGAAGTGGCACTCTGATTGCCCAGTCTCTGCCCACCAAAGTCCCAGCCTCGACGTCCATGCCCCCGATCTTTCTGTAGTCAGATCTCTTAGAGTTGGAGTGAGCTGGTGCTGAAATGGCAAATATCATCACCATGTGCAGACGGCACCACAGGGCACGCACAGGGCTTCTCCAGAATGTGCAGGGCACAAGGGCATTTTCCCACAGCCTGGGGGAGGCTGCAGCTGTGAGCTCAGGCGTCAGCAGGCTTCGAAACTGCCGGTGGGCCTGAGGTGGGAGTGGGCCCAGCTACTCTGCCCAGCGTGCCCTCTGACGGTGCTCCTGAAGAAGGCCTGGCCTGGGGGCACAGGCCCGCCCCACGCCGAGGTCGCCGCACGGGCTTCTCTCCCGTGTGGATCCTCTGGTGGTGGAACAGGGCCGGGCGCTCGCGGAAGGCACGGCCACAGTGTGCGCACACAAAGGGCTTCTCACCCGTGTGGATGCGGCGGTGGCTGAGCAACACTGCGCCCTTGGCGAAAGCCTTGCCACAGTCCCCGCAGCGGAAGGGCCGCTCCCCAGTGTGCAGCAGCTGGTGCTGCGTGAGGTTAGAGCTGTGGCTGAAGGCGCGGCCACACTGTGTGCAGGCGAAGGGCTTCTCACCCGTGTGCACACGCTGGTGCTTGAAGAGGGAGGAACCCTGGCTGAAGGCGGCACCACAAAGGGCACAGGTGTAAGGCTTCTCACCCGTGTGCGTGCGCTCGTGCTGGATCAGGTGCGAGTTGCGGCAGAAACGGCGGCCACACTGAGCACATGCGTAGGGCCGCCCGCCTGCGTGGATCTTGCGGTGCTGGCTGAGGTTGGAGCCGTGGCTGAAGGCCTTGCCGCACTCGCTGCAGCGGAAGGACTTCTCAGCGGTGTGTATGCGCTGGTGCCGCACCAGCGAGGAGCTATGCCTGAAGGCCTTGCCACAGGCGGGGCACGCATAGGGTGTCTCACCGCTGTGGATGCGCTGGTGCTGCGTCAGGTGTGATGTCTGGCTGAAGGCCTTGCCACACTGAGAGCATTCGTATGGCCGCTCTCCAGTGTGGGTGCGCAGGTGCTTGAGCAGGTCGGAGCTCTTCAGAAACACTTTAGTGCACGCCCTGCATTCGAAGGGCTTCTCCCCGGAGAGGAAGCTGGGGCCTGTGTGGAGGGCCTTGCCCAGCTGATCCCAGGTTGGGGGCTCTTGGCTAGTAGGGAGCCCATGAGGCTTCTCACAATCCACCCCTGCTTTTCCTCCCTACCTAGCACAATTAACTTCGAGGTCTGGGATGCATGGGAGGACTCTGCTACTGGCCTCCTATGAGTATGGCTCCTACCTATCAGATGCCCTCGGGTGCTGGCCTGGCGAGAGGGCTTCTATGATGGCCAAATCCCTGGGTTGGCCATACTGTGGAGTCCTAAGTGATGAGGTCAGCTACAGGCTAACAGTAGCCTCACCAGAGCTCTGGATTAGGAGAAGTCTATCCCCAAAAATACAGACACCCCTGTGGTCTTTTTCTCCTGAGAGAGGGAGGTGCCCTGCCAACCCACTGAGCTTTTCCCACATTCACAGGTGCCTGTGAAGGTAGGTGCTGGAGGGGAGCCATTCTAGAATGTCACTGGCAATGCTGCTTCTTCAAGAACAACCTGTCATATGCAGATGAAGGCATAGAAAGATATATACTGAGTCATCCTGGCCAAGAGGAGGTGATCAGGGAAGGCCTAGTGGGCAGGCAAGGCGGATTCTAAGGATGAGGTATGCAAGCCAGGGAGAAAAGCGATGGCCAGACACCTTTCCTGTATGTAGTTCACTTCCATCTCAGGGCACTCCTCAAGCCTGCTTTTGCTGGAGGCTACCGAATCCTATAGGCTTTACTCACAAACCCCATTTCCCCACTGCCTCTTCCCTAGCATGGTGAACTCTATGAGGGCAGGAGCAGGAGAGACCTGGTAGATAGAGGCTGTGCCCCAGTGCCTGGAATGGGGTACCCTGGGAGCTCCTCCTTGAATGGCAAGCCAAGGCCAGAGCCGCCAGGAGAGGCTGATGGTAGAAAACAGGAGGGAGTCAGGCCGGAAGCAGGAGATGAAAGTGTCCAGGAAAGCAGGGAAACGGGGGACAGAAGCCTGGCCATTGGTTAGCCCCAAGCTCACACCCTCTGAGCCCCCACTCACCAGGGCTGGGCTTTCTCTGAGCATTCCTGGCTGGTGTCACAACTGTCCCACTGAGAACCCAGGGCTCCTCGCCACGCTCAAGCTGCAGGACCACCCGGGGTCGTGACGCAGAGAGTCCTGTGAGAAAACACAAGCAAGTGAGGGGCCAGGCCCAGCTCAGGACAACCTACTGCCCAAGAGATGGCAGGGGTGAGGGGCTTTGTGGGACATAGATGGTGTCATCTGATGCCTCACTGCAGGGCAGGACTCACAGGAAAAGTTCAACGGTCCCTGTGAGGAGAACCATGTTGGAAGCACCAGATGAAAGGGGCCGAGCCTAGACACAGGCACCACAGTGCCACAGGGACACTCAGCCAAATGGTGTGAAGCTGCTCACAGGCCAACAGGAGAGAAGGGGTTAGTGCTGGCAATGACTGAGCTTCCCACGGAAAACCCAGGGCCTTACCCAGTGAGGACACAAGCGCGAAGTTCTCTAACATCACATGGCAGTTCTCTAACATCACGTGGGCTGCGTCCAGGAGCTCCCACTCCTCCTGGAGAAGTACACGGCCACATCCTCAAAGGCCATCAGGCCCTACAAGAGTGGGCAGGGGAAGGCAGACACAATCTAAGCTCTGGCTGTGGGACCCAGGACCCGCCTCCCTGTCCCAATGGCTACCCCAACTAGTGTCCCTCACATGCTGACCTTCCCCCCCGCCCCACCCCAGGGCTCTGCAACTCTGCAGATGAAACTTCCCTCCCCTCCCCTCCACCCTACCTGTCTAGGGCATACAGGTCTTCTCAGACTCCCTACCAGCCACTCTATACAAGGCAGCCAGAGCAAGCCCATGGCCTTCAGATGGCTGCCACTCCAAAGGCAGGCCCAGGGGTCCACTCGTGCTCCAGTCTTTGCACAAGGGGACCCTCTCCAGACGTGCCACGCCCTTACGTGTTCTTGTAATTAGCAATTGTACAAGTCCTAACTGTGGACCCACAAGACATGCCCATCCCCGTAAGGATGCCCGCCTCTGCTGACCTGCCTGACATTCCAAGGCTGCTCCTTCAGCCCGAAGGACCGGCTAATCCCCTCCAGTCACTATAGGACTGGCCCCAAGAGTCTGGTCGCCACACAGGAAGCCAGTTCCCCTCTCCCTCTATAGCCATGTGCTCCTCGCCCCCCATGTCCTTGGCCAAAACCCTCCCTTCAGCCACTTGCCAGACCTCCCCTGAGAGCCCCAGGGACCACCAGCCTCTTTGCATCTCCCTGGAGCACTACCCATCCCTGGCTGAATCTACGCTACTCCCTCCTCCTAAGTGTGAGTCCCAGGCCCTGCCTTGGTTCCGAATACCAGGACTCTGTCCTTGGACACCTACAATTCCAGGTCCACATGATACCTCCACTCTGGGACATCACAGACTCCCTGATTTTACTCTGAAACCTGTTTTCCCTTCAAATTCCTGTTTCTGTCTACAGCAACTCCATTCTTCTGGGTGCTCAGGCTTAAACACTTGGGACTGTGCTCCACTCCGGGCACTCGCTCACACGCCGCACCTGAGACATCAGATCGTTCCAGAATCCAGCCACTTTCCCATCTCCACTGGCCCCGTGTGCAGCGGGTGCCGTCTTCGGCCACCTGGACTGTGGTGCTGCCTGCTCCCTGCACACAGCCACCCGCTCTGCGTCATTTCTCCGCCAAGCAAACGGTGGGTTACTTTAAAGTCTCTAACTTAAAGCATATCCAGGCTCTGTTAGAATCATCCCATGGCCCCCGATGCAACTCAAGCCTGCCATTTCTCTCCCGTGCTCACGTCAGGAAGCTCAGCTCCGGAACCACCTAGGCTCAGTCTCCCCTCCCAGCTTTTGCACGTGCGGGACCCTCTGCTTGGAGCTTCCTTCTACACCTCACGTCCCTGGCTGCCAGAAGCGGGGATCTCACACGTGCACGCTCCACTGGCCTGAACGCCGGGGCCTACGACGAACCGAGAGGGGAGACAAAACGTGCAGGTAAAGTCTCTCCCTGCGTCGAGGATCGGGTCCTTCGAAGAGGGATCCGGGCGGATGGGAGCCTTACGCTTCCTCTACTCACCTGGGCCCGGTCTGTCAGCGCCGCGGTCGCCATCAGAACCTGTACTTGGGGACTCGCAGAAAGAGACGGACAACACGGACTCGCCGGCTCCTGGTCTCAGCCTCCCGGGCCGTCTAAGGCAGGGTCGCTCAGGGCGCCGCCTCCCCCGCCGTCCCGGGGTCGGACAGCACGTGACTCGGGGCGCCGCCCCACAGCCCCGCGGAGCGGCCCAGGCTCCTCACGGAGAAGCCTGGGCTCGGGGCGCGACCGTCGCCCGCAATCAGGGCGTGCGCGAGACGGTCCACCGCTCGGGTCTCCAAACCTTCTAAGAAACCGGCCTGGGGGCTCGCGGCGCTCCAGTTCACCAATACCGGTGTGGCCCAACGCCCGGTAGCAAAGTGACAGTCCGGGACGCCGGAAGTCCAGCCCCCGAAAGTCCTCATAGGCCCAGTGCCCGCTGCGGACGCACGCGCGGCGGCTTCTGGGAAGCGCAGTTCCCGTCCCGCGTGGGCGGAGCCCTGCTTGATATCCGCGGCAACGTCTAGGCATCCCCGCGCGGCGCGCTGGGAAATGGAGTCCCGCAGGCGCTCCCCAGCTTCCGTGGATCCCGGGGAGTGAAGTGTGCGCTCGCCCGGCTCGGCGTCCTGCGCTCGGGGTCCTGGGCTCTAGACACTCGCCCACGCGGCGGACTAGACTTAACGCGGGACGCGCAGAAGCGGAAATTGCTGAGGTCCCAGGAGGCGACCCCGGCACCGGGCTTTAAAGACAAAGCGGGGGGGGGGGGGCGGCCAGACAAAGCCTGATAGGGGCCCCTGGGTGGCTCAGTTGGTTGAGCAGCCGACTTCGGCTCAAGTCATGATACCGGGGTTTGTGAGTTTGGTCCGTCGTCCGGCTCCTTGCTGACAGCTCAGACCCTGGAGTCGGCTTCAGATTCTGAATCTCCCTCTCTCTCTGCCCTCCCCTGCTCGTTCTCTCCCTCTCAAAATATATAAACATATATATTCTCAAAATATATATATCCCTCTCAAAAATAAACATAAAAAAAATTTTTAATGAATAAATAAATAAACAAATAAATAAAAGGACATAGCCTGATGAGAGGGGCGAGTTAGGAGGGACGGTGCTTTGGCACAGGGCCTGGCTCTACCTCTGGAGGCCTGTGCCCTGGATTGACCTCTCCGTGTTTTGTAAAGGGGTTAACATCAGGTTTGCAAGCCCCTAGGCTAAATTTTTCTGGAGTCTGAATTGTTTTCTGACACTTTGCTAAGCCATCTGTTTTCCCTGCTAAACTGGACCGCACAAAATGTACTTTCCCAGACTTGCCTGTCTTTGGGTCGTCTAGGTGTGGCTGGCACATCAGGATATTGATGCCTTGGTCCTGTCTCCTGGGGACCAACCTGAGTTTCTGCCACACGTGAAAACAAAAGGAAGGGCAGTCTCAGTACACGCCCACGACTGCTGGAGAACGAGAGCTTTCCTCTTTGTTGCTCTAGTTGAGGGTTTGTTTTAGGTTTTGTTGTCAGGGTCCTTCATCTTCGTACATGAAATGGTACAATGACGTTACCCATCGTAGAGCTGTTATAAGGAAATACGGAATTAATCTGTAGAGTTCGTTCATTCTTGCCGCCTTCCTTCCTCCCTTCCTCCCTTCCTCCGTCCTTATATATGCATCTATGTCAGCAACACCTGTCCTTAGAATTAACACTATTTGTAAACCGTCGTAATGCAAGAGAGCGCGGTCATATAGACTTAAATAGGACACATCTAGCAATATTAATGAGCCACATTATACAAGTGAGGTCACACAGTTCATATCTGATTACTCCCACGAATAGAAAGGCAGCAGCCGATGTAAAGGTGCAGCTAAACCAAAGGCCGATTCTTAACCACCAAAACCTGTTTATGTGCTTTCATTTCATACTTGTGTCTAAGTATTTAGGTGAGAATTGATGTAAATTCACATGAGATAAAGAAATGTGCTCTCCAGATAATCACAATGCAAGAGACCACAACAATTTTGGAATATTTGTGTGTAAACGTTGCTCACTTTGAAAGAATTTAAGAAAATGTAAGTATTAAATTCGTGATTTTATCCAAAGCTTAGAGGCATTAACATTTCAAGCACTCTTTGAATGTTTGGAGACATTTAATTTCTTATTTAAAAAGTATCCCTATGGGGGCACCTGGCCGACCCAGTCACTAGAGCTTGCAACTTTGGATCTCAGGGTTGTGAATTTGAGCCCCATGTTGGGTGTAGAGGTTACTGACAAATAAAATCTTGAAAAAATAAGATAAAATAATATAAAATCATCCCTGTAATGTGGAATTAGTTAGACTACAGGAATCTTGATGCCTAATATTGAGAGAAATGCTCATTGTTTGATAAATTCATAATTTAATGAATTGGAAATGAATAGCAGCAACAAATCTTCCTCTGTACACAAAATAGCTCCAATACATATACCTGGCTCCCATTCTACCCTGAACAAGATGGCACGGGAGATGGGGGGTTATGGGGGGTGTTGTCTGTGGCAGGTGCTTGGACCCTACCCACTTGGTTGGACATCTGTGAGCTCCTGTTCCCCTATCAGTAAAAGCAAAACAGATAGTAGTAAACACTCGCCTTGGGCTGAATTGTGTAGAGCACTGATTCTTTCCTTGGCTGGGTTGAGCCTACTGATGAGCTCATTGAAGGCACTCTTTGTTTCTATTACAGTGTTTTTTATCTCTAGCCCTAACTTTTGATCTTTTCTTAAGAGTTTCCATCTCTTTGCTCACAGTATCCGTCTATTCCTGTATTTTGTCAATTTTTTCATCTAGAGCCCTTAACATCTTAATCATTGCTATTTTACGCCCGTCTGATAATTCCAACATCTGTTCACATCTGAGTGTCATTCTGATGACTGCTTTGTGTGTCTTCGGGCTGCCTTTTTTCTTGCCTTTTGACCTGCCTTGTCATTTGTTGTTGAACACCAGACACATGCTTGTTAAGAGGAACTAAGGCGACAGGAGGTTTGTATGAGGATTTATGGTAATATGGATAGGAGGAGGGCTGTGTTTAATGTTTGCTGTAGCAGGGGGTGCTGGAGGCTTCAGATTCCTCTAGTGCCCTAGTTGTTGTCTCTTCTCTAGACTTTGTGCTCTGGTAAGTATTCTTCTTTGGAGAGAGTCTGTGTCTTGCATCTGTTTTAGTTATAGTGCACTGTTGTTACACTGGAGCTCCACTGATGTGGTGTATGGGTGACAGGGGAGAGGAGCATACTAAATCTTCCAATGAATACTCGGTCTTTAGTGGGACTGGGCCTCAGGAGTATATCTCCACTCCTATAGTTTTCTTCCCTTCTTTCTTTCTTCTTTTCTTTCTTTCCTTCCTTCTTTCTTTCTTTCTTTCTTTCTTTCTTTCTTTCTTTCTTTCTTTCTTCTTTCTTTCTTTCTTTCTTCTTTTTCTTGACCCCAACTGCCTTCCCTGGCTTTTCTCAATGTATTTCCTTGGAGCCCTGGCCCCTGTTGACTATGACCTCTCTCACTTAGGTGAAAGAAGAAGGCTAGTGGGACCTGGAATGGGAGCACTGTCTTTCCCAAATGGAAATGGCTCCACAGTCTTTATTCCTGTAGTGTATGGAAGTATAACAAGGGTTATCTCTCTGTTCATATGACACCTGCTCTTCCTCTGCTCCATGCTAACAACTTAAAAACAGGAAATTCCAGTTCACTGAGTGCATATTGGACATACCCAGTATAGAGTCCATGGGGTCACTGTCAAGTGGCCAGGAATTAGGTTCACTGCAGGCCTGGACAGCCCAGACTTGGGGCCCCTCAACAGGTGGGACTACAAAGTGATATGGTAATTCTCTTGCTCACTTATATGTTTGGGGGATTTGGTACAGTCTTAACCTCTGGTCACAGGGGAGCACCATGTTGGGTGGTAGGTCTTCGTGCTAGTTATACCTGGACCCTAACCCCTTGGAATGCACAAGTGGCTGTCATCCAATAGCATGTTAATAAAACATTTCAAAGATGCTTGACCAAGTCAGGACACACTAAGGGGAGACTGGTGTTGGAATACCTGAGATAAAGAGATCAGGGAGTGAGGGGAAAGGGTGAGATATGAGCCTCAGAAGGTGGGCACAGCACGGGGCTGGAATCAGGAGAGAAAAGGAGAGTGGGAAGACAATCTGGAGTGTCCAGTGTATAAAAAGACACAACAAGCCCTAATCAGGTAACTTGCCCCCATCAAGACAGCACACATAGACACAATTGAACCAAAGTGTCTAAGTAATAGGATATGTATAATAGAATATGTATGGGCCACCTGGGTGGCTCAGCCCAGTAAGTGTCTGACTGTTAATTTTGGCTCAGGTCATGATCTCGCTATGGATGTGCAGATTTACAGGTTCATCAGCACCTTATACAAATCCCTGCTCCCCCAAGCCCAGACAGCTTGGGGCATTCACTCTTTTTGCTATCATATTTGCAAGGTTTAAAACATAATTATCTACTTTTCTTATTCCCGCCCCAGACTAGAAACACAATGAATTAATATTTATTTGATAGATCACACACATATTTTTTTTCTTTTTCTTTTGTTTTTTAAAGTAAACTCTGCATCCAATGTGGGACTCAAACTCAAGACCCCAAGATCAAGAGTTGCTAGCTCCACTGACTGTAATAGCCAGGTGCCCAGATCATACACATATTTTTTTCTCCCCCACCCTAATCACACACATATTTTATTCTTACTTTATTCAGTTGATGTTTCTGGGTTTTTTTGTTCCACTCCACTCTAATTAGCATGGCTTAGTAATAAGTTTTAACACCTGATAAGGAATTTTCTCCTTACTTAAAAAAATATTTTTTAAATTTTTTGAAGTTTATTTATTTATTTGGAGAGCAATAAAAAGTGTGAATGGGGGAGGGGCAGAGAGAGAGAGGGAGACAGAGAATCCTAAGCAGGGTCTGTCCTGCCACCACAGAGCTTGATGCGGGGTTCGATCCCATGAACTGTGAGATCATGACCTGAGCTGAAACCCAGAGTGGGTTAACCAACTGAGCCACCCAGGCGCCCCTAAAGTTTTTTCTAATTAAAATTTATTTATTTATTTTGAGAGAGAGAGAGACAGAGAGAGAGAGGGCCTGAGCGAGGGAGTGGCAGAGAGAGAATCCCCAGCACGCTCCACACTGTCAACACAGAGCCGATGTGTGGCTCCATCACATGAGCCATGGGATTATGACCCAAGCTGAAAACAAGAGTAGGATGGATGCTCAACAGAATGAGCCACCCAGGTGCTCCTCTTCTTACCTTTTTTTAAAATTTATTTTTTTTATTTTGAGAAAGACAGAGAGAGTGAGCAGGGAGGGGCAGAGAGAGAGGGTGGAGAGAATCCCAAGCACGCTCCGTGCTCAGAGGGAGGAGCCTGATTAGGGTTCAGTCTCATGATCCATGAGATCATGACCTGAACCAAAATCAGATTTGGACTCATAACCAACTGAGACACCCAGGCGCCCCATCCTTACTTTTATTTCAAAATATGCTTAGGTAGTTTTCTTAGTCTGTTTGGGCTTGTGTAACAGAATGCCACCAACTCAATGGCTTATAAACAACAGAAATTTATTTCTAACAGTTCTTGAGGCTGCAAGGTCCAAGATCAAGGCACTATCATATTCATTGTCTTGTGAGAGCCTGCTTCCTGGCTCATAGAGGGCCATCTTTCCACTGGCACAAGAGAAAAAGGAACTTTCTCGGGTCTCTTTTATGAGAGCACAATTTCACTCATGGGAGCTCTGCCCTCATAACCTAATCACCCCCCAAAGGCCCATCACCAAATACCGCCACATTGGGGATTAGCCTTCAATATGAATTTGGTGGAGACACAAACATTCAGACTAGAGTAGCACTGGTCACGTGTCAGAACTCTTCCCCAGTTCTTCCTTCCATCCCCCAACAAAAACCCCACTGCTTAAGTGAAAGGTAGTAGAGGCACCATGCTTTTGTTCTGTTCTTATAGGGTGGCTGCTGTGGCAGGGATCCCTGTACTGGGTGGTAGACGCCCTTGTAGTTGGGCCATGAATCCCAGGAACAACAGATCCTGGCCTAGGGAATAAATCATGCCTGGCACATAAGCATGTGAGCTTTCCAAATACAGTCAGAGGCTATAGTGATGACTTAGGTGGTGAAGTTTCTTAAAGAATACCAAGTCCACAGGGTCTTCTTGTCCCATCTTTCCTTTACTATTCACTCCACCCCCTTCCCTCTTTGGGCTCCACTTCCACCCCCTTCCCTCTTTGGGCCTCTGCTTTCAGGTTTAATGATTCAAGATGAGATTTTCTCTTTCAGTAAATGAGCCGTGGTGATAAACAATATTGATAACTAGAGGCATCTCATGTTTGTCTCCCTCCTTCTTCTTTGGCTCTTTTCTCTAGACTGCTTGTCCCTGGGGAAGGGTTTCTGAGGAGATGTGGACATGGTTGTCGGCTGCCCTGGAGTGAGACCTCACTGAGTTTGGGTCTCCTGTGTTTCCTGACATGCCACCCATCCAAGGAAGGCCAGGCAGAGCCACATGGTTTGGAGTTGTGGCCAGGTCTCTGCTGTGAGAGGTTGGGTGACAGGAGGCCCACAGGGAGAAACTTCTGAGAATGGTGTGGTGCAGGGGAAAACCTTTGGAAAGGGTAGGGTGGGAAGTTCTTCTGGGAATGGTGAGGTGGGTGGGACTTCTGGGAAGGGTAGGCTAGGCAGAACATTCTGGGAAGGGTATAGGGTGGGGGGATCTTTGGGGAAGAATGTGGGGACTATTCATGGCTTGAGAGGCCAGATCTGAGGGGACAGCAGATGTGGTAGGAGAGGAGGTCTCCAGGGTGTGTTTAGTGCTGGGGAGTAGGAAAGGCAGACATGGTCCAGACAGCCCACTGCAGAGTCAGGACAGGATGGGTGGGGCCTTCACAGAATGGGAAGTGGGGTGGAGCACATACTCGTGGGCAGACACTTGTTCAGATACCCTTAGTATTTCTGAGACCATGGGAAAACACAAGTCTCCTGTAAAAGTGAACTGCCTCGTTGAGTACCCATGGCTCATTAGGAGACAGGTCCACCCATAGGCATCTGCCATTGTGGGAAGAGACTGTGGCCTGTGCAGACCCCAGAAAAGCCTTTGATTCTCCAAAAGATGGTGCTCACTTGAGGGGTGTTGGCGTTGGTGATGGGCACGGGTGGGTGAGACTTCCCAGGTGTGGTTTAGGTGGTAAAACAGGATTATGTGGATGAACATCTGTCAATTTAGAAGTTCTCTATTTTAAAGTGACTGGAAGAGTGTTTATTTGTTTATTGTATGATGTGAGTTTGCTTTATAATTAATGTATGGATCTTTTGAAAGAAAAGTATGTCACAAACAAAGCTGCTGCTCCAAGGAGAAGGGGATGGGTCCACCGGTATAGGGCATAGTGTGTATCTAGCCCACTGCCCTCACACAGAAGACCTGACCTTTCTTGGGCTGTGTCTCCTCATCTGTCAAGGGGATAGTTGTGCTTCTGGTATAGGGAAGGGTGGGGGGGTGTTGAGTATAGTGCTCAGAGCAGGCCTAGCATGTAGATAGTACTGGAGTGCCATCTGCCCTGGTGTAGCATCTGTCAGTCCTTCATTCCTTGTTTTTGCTGAATGCTATTCGCTATTCCACTGTATGTTTATCCCACAATTTATTCATCCATTTCTCTGTTGATGGACATTTGGGTTGTTTCCACCTTTGGCTATTTTGAGTATGAACTTTTTTTTTGTTTTGTTTTTTTGGGGTTTTTTTTTTTTTTTTGGATGAACATTCTTTTAATACATTTAAATTTTTTTACCTTTATTTTTTGAGAGAAAGAGTGAGTGTGAACAGGGAGTTGGAGCAGAGGGAGAGAGAGAATCTTAAACAGGCTCCATGCCCAGTACAGAGCCCAATGTGGGGCTCAACCGACTAAGCCACCCAGGTGCCCCAAGTATGAATAATCTCGTACATGTACTCGTTTTGAGTACCTGTTTTCAATTCCTTGTTGTATATATCTGGAGTACTGACTAAAGCTTTAGCAGGACCCCTTTAGCTGTTGTGGGGCAAAAAGAACATGGAGGAGAGGATGTGGTGAGATAGAAGCCAATTCAGTTAAGGGACTAGTGCCATGATATGGGAAACAAGGATGACAACAGTGGGAGAGTGAAGGGTGATCAGATCGTGGACCCCAGATGAAGATTATGGGGGCCCCCTTTGTTTCAGCTCTGAGCAACTACAGGGAGAGAGAGTTACCACTGAGATAGGAAGTGGCTGGAGGGGTAGGTAGCATTGAGCCAATAAAGTCTAGGCTGTCTAGGGACTTCTGGGTGGGACTGGAGGGGCAGTTGGCCTGGGGAATCAGGAGCTGAACATAATGTGACTGTGGTATAAGGGCTGGCAAAAGTGGAGGGGAGGGAAGAGCATGTCCCCAAGGCAGGGATAGACCAAAGGTGCAAGGGATGAAGAGCAGTCTTGTGGGTGGGATGGAATTCCCTGGGAATGTGTGTCCACTCTTCCAGTGCCTCTCTGTTTGGGCTGGGGTCCCTCTCATCTCTGGGCACTATGGAATCCTGCCTGTTCTGCCGCCTCCCCTGAATCTGCTCAAAGCAAGGATGGAGAGGAGATGACCTAGGTCTGGCTGGACAGATGTGTCCCAGTCCCAGGGACCTGTGACTTTTGAGGACATGGTCATGGCCTTCACCAAGGAGTGGGGGGACCTGGGGGTTGCGCAGAGGACCCTGTACTGGGAGGTGAAGCTGGAGAGGCTTTAGAACTCTGCACTGCTGGGTGAGGCCAAGCCCTGTCCCTCCCTTCCGTTCATGCATGAGATTCAACAGTGTTGCATGTAGCAATCCCTTGTTTTTGGTCATTGCTGTCTGCATAGTATTTCACTGCATGGATATCCAGTGTAATTATCCACACTGCTATTGGTGGGTATATCAGTGAGTGTCCATTCAGGAGGCAGAGGAAATTTTCAAACAGTAATTTGAACAGGGTAAATTTGATATAAAAAGTTATTGGGGCGCCTGGGTGGCGCAGTCGGTTAAGCGTCCGACTTCAGCCAGGTCACGATCTCGCGGTCCGTGAGTTGGAGCCCCGCGTCAGGTTCTGGGCTGATGGCTTGGAGCCCGTTTCCGATGCTGTATCTCCCTCTCTCTCTGCCCCTCCCCCGTTCATGCTCTGTTTCTCTCTGTCCCAAAAATAAATAAAAAACGTTGATATAAAAAGTTATTAATTAGGGGCATCTGGGTGGCTCAGTCAGTTAAGCATCTGACTCTTGATTTCGGCTCAGGTCATGATCTTCTCGTTTGTGGGTTCAAGCCCCATGTTGGGCTATGCGCCGGCAACGCAGAGCCTACTTGGGATTCTCTCTCCCTCTGTCTCTGCCCCTTTCCCCACCAAAATAAATCAGTAAACTTAAAAAAAGTTATTAACTCTAACAGGGCTAACTCTAAAAATTCTAGGGTTGAGAGAGAGAGAGAGAGTGCCAAAGGTTAAGAATAAACTCTCAAGGTGGGAGCTCTGTCCTCAAGGTTGGGGGTTGGGGTTCAGACTTTGTTGGGGAAGGTGTGTTTGGAGCGCACTGGGTGGCAGAGAAATTCTCCGGGTTGCCCAAGCCAAGCAGGAATCACCACCTTGGTGTGGCGGTAGGCCAAGGCTACAAGCAGGCATGCAGAGGGAATTAAGATGCCACTACAGGTATGAGGCCTACAGCATGATGTTATCTGTTGGGAGAGGCATTGGGAATGTCCTGCTAGCAGGGCACCTTGGGGTGCATGGTATCCACATCAGGAGGGCCGTGGTGAGGTGGTTACTAGGTCAGGACAAGGCTTGGAGCTTGCCCAAAGAATGCCTACTTTGGGCAGTCTTCCACATGTACCGTGGCTGTTGTGCAGTTGCAGGAAGAGAAACAGACACTCTTGTGGTTCTCCTCCAGTGCCCTCTGCTGACAAAGCTTAACAATGTGCTTTCTGCAAAGGAGAAATGCCTACAGGGTTCAGCCCACTACTGCAGAGCAGGTAAGAACATGGAGCTGAGAGGCAATAAATTGATAACTGCAGTGGGCTTGGGGCTGTTTTCTGATCTTTTACTTTTATAAATAGTTGCTCTAAATGTTTTTGTACACGTGTTTTGGTGCTCATAAGCATTCATTTCTGTTGGGTGCATACCCAGGAGTGGAATTGCTGAGTCAGAGTACACATGTATTTAGTTGTAGTAAATACGGCCAAAGTTTTCCAAAATCATTATGTGCTTCATTTCTTAGTCTTAAAAATTTTATTGAAAAACACTATCACCATTTCACTCCATGCTCCATTCATCACTGGATACAGGCCCGTTTTCTACCTTTGGCTATGAACAGTACTAAACCCATTAATTATACATTATTGTATTAGTTTTCTATGCTGTTTAACAAATTGCCACAAACTTGGTGGCTTAAAACAACATCCATTCATTAGCTCACAGTTCTATAAGTCAGAAGTCTGGGAGATAGTGGCTGCGTTCTCTGCTCAGAGTATCACAAAGCTGAAATCAAGATGTTGCCTGGGCTAGGCTTTTACCTGGAGGACCTGGGAATTATCTGCTTCCAAACTCATTCAGGTTGTTGGCAGACTGCAGCTCCTTGTGGTTGTAGGACTGAGGTCTCTGTTTCTTTGCTGGCTGTTTAGCCAGGGGTTGTTCTTACCTTCTAGAGGCCACAATGTTGTTCCCCTATCTTCAAAGCCAGCAATGCATATCAAATTCTTCTCATGCTTCAACTCTTTTGGACTCTTTTCTGCCACCAGCCAGAGAAAACTCCATGCTTTAAAAGGGTTCATGTGATTAGGCCACACCTACTGGAATCATTTCCGTATTTTAAGGTCAACTTAACCCAATGACAAGAGTGATAGCTCATCATATTTACAGGTTCCAGTTCTGAGCTTCCTCACCAATATTTGTTATTGTCAGGGTTCTTATTTGCTATTTTGAAGACTGAGAAACCCATCATATTATTTAAGATTTGTATCTTAATTATTCACAGTGGCCATGCTGCGAATACCAAGCATAATGCCAGGAGCAGGTAATTAAACACAGCAGGCCAGGCCCTGCCTTTTCAGCACTGGTATTTCTCTGATTACTTCTGAGCATGTTTGTCTTTTCTGGTTTGTTGGTCCAATCAAGTTTTTTCTGATGTGAATTACTGATTCACAGCTTTTATCCACATTTCTAATAGGTTCTTAGTCATTTTCTTATTGGTTTAGAATTAAAAAATATTTTTTGTTGGAGAACTTCTTGGTGTTGTGGGGGGAGGAGAGGACTTGGAATTGGGGCAAGGAATCCAGTGTTGTTTCAAGGGAAAAACAAAATGAAACAAAAATCCCATGTTCCTAAAACTCAACAATCCCACTTTGAGAGATTTACTCTAAGGAAATAACCAGAATTGGGGCGCCTGGCTGTCTCAGTTGCTAGAGTGCACAACTCTTAATCTCAGGGTCATTAGTTCAAGCTCCACATTGGGCATACTTAAAAAAAAACCAAAAAACAAAGAGAAAACAACAACAACAACAACAAACAAACAAAAGAAAATAACCAGAGTTGCATCCAAAGTGTATGCTCAGGAGTGTGCATCACAGTATTGGACACCATGAGGCAGAAAATGAAATATCTGGGCTTGGTAGAAATGATAGTGCTGGACAGATGGGGAATTTTCACCCACGCATTAAAAAACATGTTTTTAATAACAGGGAAATGAGGGAGTTAGAAAAGCATGACATACACAGTATCTCCACAAGAAGCTTTATCAAACACCCTTGGAGTGCCCAGGTGACTCAGTCACTTGAGCATCAGACTCTTGATTTTGGCTCAGGTCATGATTTCACAGTTCCTCAGTTCGAGCCCCAAATCAGGCTCTGTGTGGACAGTGCAGAGCCTGCTTGGGATCTGCTCTCTCCCTCTCTCTGCTCCTCCCCTGCTCACTTGCTCTCTCTCAATATAAATAAACATTAACAAAAACACTCCTGCAAACACCTGGAATAAGCACTGCTATCAGACAGTGGAATTAGGGGTCATTTTCATCATCTTTGCCCTCTTATAGATTTCAAATTTTTCTAAGTGAACACCAACTACTTTAAAATCACATGGCCTATGGGACATCTGTTTGTGGACCCTTTTCTCAGAGACCACCCTCCTTGTCCATCCATACTTGCAAAGGAGGTCCCCTTAGTGTCCACTCAAGCTGGGACTCAAGGGCTCAAAGGACAAGGACAAGGAGGCCAGGGAGTGATGTGGGTGGCTCAGGAACAAGGTGGGGCAGGATACCAGGACTGCTGGCCCTTCTGGTGAGTACGGCCTGCTCTGTGGCTCCAGCTGCCAGGCAGGAGAAGTGCCATTGCTGATATTATGGCCAGCAAGAAAGCAGAGATCAGGATTCTTATGCAGAAACTTCCCATTATAAAAATGCAATTTGTTACAAATCTAAAATGTAGAGGGCCATGAGTTTTCCATCTGTCTGCAAACAAAGCAAGGCATGCTTTCCTGAGCTTTCTGGACTGTCTACGCCAAGACATCAGGCCCAGCAGCTTCAGAAGGGGTAGAAAGGGCAGTTTTTGATCAGCCACCTGGGGCCAACAAGGTCCCAGGGGTAAGGAGAGTCCTTAACCTGTCCATCTGCATCAGGTCACAGCTGGGGACCTCGGAGCTTGGAAGTCACTCAGCTTAGGCAGTTTATTGCAGCCCAGGCCTCGCTAGGCTATTGAGGGAGCAGTGGCTTCTTTTACTTACACCCAGGAGACTGAACTGGGGTCAGGGGACTCTCCTGGGAACTCTGATTCAGGAATGTCCTCTGTTGCCTCCACATGTCTCACACAGAGACCAAGCAGCCCAAGGAAGGCTGGAACCAGATTGCCAGGAACTGTGTCCAGGACCTGGAGACTGCAAGGCTCCCAAGACGAGGCTGCCTTCTGGAGCCACTCATGGGGCCTCCGGCCGGTGGCTCTTCCTGTGGATGACCAGCTGGGACTTCCAGTCGAAGCTGCGGCCACAGTCGCCACAGAAGTGGCGCCGCTGGCCTGCGTGGCTCTTGCGGTGGATGACCAATTGAGACTTCCAGCTGAAGCTGCGCCCACATTCCTCACACGCATAGCTCCGGGGGCCTGGGAGTGCACGCCGGGGGTGGCGTGGTGTGCCCGGCTCCCGGGAACCTGGTGGCAGCTTCTGAGCACCCCCAACAGCCAGCACCGGGGCCCGCGTGGCCTGCCCATCCGCATGCGTCCGGTGGTGGATGACAAACACCGATTTCCAATCAAAGCCTCGGCCGCACAGCTCACAGGTGTAAGGCTTCCTCCGCGGGGTGCCGGCCTCCAGCCCTGCTCCCGGTGTAGCCCTGGTGGAGACGGAGGCCCCAGATGGGCCCTCCCAGGTGACAGGCCTGGGGCCCTGGGGTGGCTGGGCCTCTGGGCAGCGGGGTGGACCCTCACAGTGACTCTCACTCTCATCTCCTGGGGAAGGAGAGTTGGCAGTCCCAGGTAGCCCAGCATCCTTGACATTCCCACCCCCTCCCACCAGGTGTGTGGGGGCAGACAAGCTCCCACTCCACCAGGCAACAGGTGGTTCAGATCGCATGGAGAAGCACTCACCCGGGTGGAGGCTTCTTTGACCCTCTGTCCCCGAGCGCAGTACCCCTGGCTCCGACTCAACCCGTGCCTCTGGCAAGGGGGCCGGTAACCCTGCTGGGGTGAGGGACAGTCAGGTAGCAGTCCTGGCATGGGGGCCGGTGAGGGGTTCTCATACATTAGGGGCAGGGGTGGGGATCCTGGCAAATGACAGGGTGCCCCTAGGTAAGGAGGGCAAACATGAGTAAAAGCTGGGAAGCGTGCACAGGAAAGGGTTGGGCAGGGAGCCCTATAGCCAAGGTGGTACACAGGCACCAAAGGAGGGGCTGTGGCTGGTCCTCACCCAGGGAGACCACCGTGCCATACTTCTCCAGCATCGCGTCCCAGTACAGTTCCTTCTGTGACCGGTCCAGTAGCCCCCACTCCTCCTGCCAGGATGCAGCCCATCACCCTTGGTGCCTGTCCACCCCCCATCCTCTTCCCTGCTCTGCAGTGCCCTACCCTACCCATGTTCCCTGGCCACAACCTTACTAGTTACCTGGGGAAGCGGCCAGGTTACCTAAGGCTCTTTTGCTTCTTAAGGACGAAGCTGAGAAAGGTGTATGAAGGTTGGGAAATAAGGCAGAGAGAGTTGTCCTTCAGCTCACTGGGGGGTGGGGTGGGGATGCTACTAGCACCTGTCCCCCTCAGAAGCCCCACGCCATATTCTAGTCAGACACTTTGAAGCTGAGGACCCCTGGATGGGTTTTGGAGGAAGCCTAGGTGGGGACAGATGTGGCTGGCCTCACCCTCTTGCCTTGAACAGTGTGTGATGCACTGAGACCAAAAGGCCTGGGGACCCAAGAGGACCCAGCCACATCTCACCAAGCCTCTGGTTACAAAAGTAACAGAGATCCTCCCTGGGGGAGCTGCTGAGGGCTGTCAGCATTCCTAGATGTGTCGACCTGGCTGTGGAGAGGTCGAGGGCAGGAGGACTCACATTAGGAGGCGCAGCCAAGCATCTCAGGCTCAGATGACGTATGTGGGACAGGTGGTGGGCTGGCTCCTGCCTGTTGCCAGAGGGTGACCTCTGGTAGTTGAAGCTGGACCCTTGTGGGCTTTACCAGGTGATGCACTCTCTGTTCCCAGGTCTGCTCTCCTGGCCTCCCCAAATCCCATCATCTGGGGCTTTGCTGGGGTGGGAAACAAGCCTGACAGATAAGCCACTGCAGCTCCAGGGACAAGAAGGTGGCAGCCACTGCTGGAATGCTACCGGAAGTCAAGAGGCTTTGGAGGGAGTGGCCTTCCCACCCAGTTGTTTCCCACTGTCCATCAGGCTGTGGAGGGCCTGGAGGGACTTTTTAGCCTTGAAGCACATCTCAACTAGCTCTTCCCTTGGGGACGGTCCCCAATGGAATGGCTTAGAAGCAAAGTTGCTAGGAGAGGACAGGACCCCTGCTGTCCACACTCAGGAACCAAGCATTCCAGGTAGCAGGGGCCTCAGTGGAGTTTCTGTGCCCAGCTGGCCACAGCCCAGGGCTGGTTGGCCTTTTAGAAAAGCCCCAGGAAAGAAGTGGCTGCAGGTTATTTCCTAGGTATCTCCATTCTGATCTCAGGTGTGCAGGGGAGGCCAGACTGCTGTGTGAAGCTCAGGCTTTCCTGCCAGGGTTCGTCATCTTGACCCCTCACCACCTGCATATGAGGGTTCAAATCTCCAGGGGCCAGCTTAAGACTGCTGGAAACATCAAAATCACCATTTCCCTGTAAGTGAGGAAGCCAACCCCTACGAATTTCAGTCACTCTAAACCAGATTCCATGGCCTGAGGTTCAAATCCTTTCCAATTTTAGAGACCACCAGCCTGTCCCTGTCTCCCAGGACCCACAGGAGGGACCCTGACAGCAACTCCACTTCTGGGCAGCAAAGAGCACAAAAGCTGCTGGCCAAGAAGCCTGAAAAACTGACAGAATAGAGTGTCCACCAAGGACATGCTCCTCCCACTGGGGGCCTGTACCTCCCACCTGGGGCTGCTCACCTGAATCCTGGGTGGGTGGAAGGAGGTGGCGGCTGGTTCCCGGTGTCCTGGGTACCCCTCGCGGGACTGGGATGGATGTGGGGGGCTGGAAGGTGCTAGGAAATGAGGCAGGCGAGGATCAGGTGGGCCAGGGCAGGTGAGCTGGTGTTGGTGCTGCAGCTTTGGCCTTCCTCTGCCAGCAGGCAGGAGGCTACTCTGTGTGTCAGTGCCAGCCAGTCCTTTCCTCCTGCTTCCTGGGAACCCATCTCTGAAGTCTGCAGTCCCTCCTGAGTCCCATCGAGGACATTCACATTCCCCCTAGGAAACCCCCAGCCCCAGCACAACCCCTCCTAGAATCCCCTACCCTAGCTAGCGATGTCCACATATCGTCCAGGAATCCCCTGGACCTAATGTGGCTCCCACTCTCACCCATCTCCTGCCCATCAGCATCAGGCTCCTCCTTCACACTGCAGCTGAGCTGGGGAGACCCCTCCATCTGGGTGTCCTGTGGCTCCTCCCCAGAGGTTGCCCTGAGAAGTTCCACTGTCCCTGAAGGCTGGGGTCTCCCCAAGGACTCCTCTATCTTCTGTGCCGCTGGGAGCACCACTTGCTTCAAGACATGGGCTGTGATCTGAGGGGGAGAGGCAAGTCACAGAGGCTCTAGTCTTGCTCTGTCCCTCCAAGAAGTCAATGCTGGCCACACTCACCCAGCCCAGCAGCTGCCCAGGGTTATGCTGTAGGCCCTCGACCAGGGCTACAGCCTCCTCAGGGCTGCCTGGCCGCTGGCCCCGCACCCAGGCCTGGATCTCAGGGGGCAGCGTGCCCAGGAACTGCTCCAGCACCAGCAGCTCCAGCATCTGCTCCTTGGAGCATGCCTCCGGCCGCAGCCACTGGCGGCACAGTTCTCGCAGCCGCGCCAGGGCCTCACGGGGACCTGCCACCTCCTGGTAGCAGAATCCCCGGAAACGCAGGCGTGCTGCCTCGGGCTCCTCCAGAGTGGCCACAGGGTCCACAGAGGGCAGGCGTGGGGGGCCCAGTGGGGATGGCATTGTTGTACTGGGTGTCTTCTTGTAGCCAACAAAAGAGACCTGCAGGAAAGGAGGGGTCAGGGTGGGGGCCAAGAGGCCATGGCTAGGGTAAGGCAGACAGGCCCAGCCCAGGGGGCTGGTTCAGAGAGGACTCTTGCCACAGGGAAGCATGAGGCTAGGAAAACTTCATGGAGGGAAGAGTCACGGGAGCTGGCTGCTGAAAGGAACTGAATGCAGAAGAAAGCCTTGTGGATGAATGCTTGGAGGCAAGTTGTCCAATGGCATTTCCAGGAAACTGCAGGAGATGATGGTTAAGAGGTAGATAAATGAATGATCATCACAGGCTTCCAGGGTCTGACTCAGGAGCCAGGGAAAGTGAGCAGCACAGGAGGAAGGGGAGTGGTCAGTCAGGCAGGAGGCCAAGGGACAAGCAGCCAGGGAGGGTCCTGGTAGTGCCTTAATCCCTGGTGAGCAGGAGAAATGAAGGTGGGAAGAGCCATGCTAGGTTATGGTGGAATGTATGTCCCCACGATCTCCAGGACATCAGGACATGTTGACTTAAGTGGCACGTCTGCGCCATGGATCGAGGCGGGGGGTGGACTCTGAGACACCGTGCTCGCTAACCACAGAGAAATGTGAATGACTCACGCCGCCTGCACTAAGCACGTGAAAAGCAAAACAAAACAAAACCACGAGTTGCAGTTGCGTGGAGTCGTGAGCGGACACCGTGTCCCGGCCCTCAAGAGGTTCTAAATGAAACACGCCCACCTGGGCGGCCTGTCAGACCAGCTAACACCAAGGCCTGACCCCCCGGAATCTATCTTCCAAAAAGGATAGGAGAGAAGACGTTCTGCCCAAGGACGGGGAACCTGTTGTGGGCGGAAAGGCCTAGGCCTAGGCTCGGAGGTGGGGCGCGACGGGCAGGTCGGGAGGTAGGCGGGCACTCTGGAGTGCAGACAGCATCTAACGGCCGGGTCCCCAGGGGGTGGAAAAAGCCGCGCCCAATCCGGCCAGGCCCGCGCTCACCTCAACCGCTGTGTCCTGGCCGGGAGGCCACTTCCGGTAAGAGCCCCCGCCACTCCCGCCCCGCCGCGCGTTGCCATGGCGACTCCGCCCTGGCCAATCAAATGCCTGCTCGGCAAGTACTGCCCCCCCCCCCGCCCCCTTCGGACTACGTTTCCCGTGAGACCCAGCAAGCAAGGACGGGCGCGGCCTCCGCCAGCGGATGCTCATTTCCAAAGGCCTCTCAGAACTGAGAGCTGTTCCTCTTAGAGGAATCTGAAGAATCGCAGAGTTTGGGGGCTCCCTCCCGTCACTAGCTACCACTCTTCCTTTTCATCCGAGCCCTAGACTCACCAACAGCCGTGATGGAGGGTACGTTAGGATCCTGCGCATGTGCACAGCGGACCCGGCTCCTATTGGCAAGTGAGGTGGGGGGGAGGAGCGTGACCTTATGGCCATTCAGAGCTAGCACCCCACCTCCGCCCCTCCCCAGCCCCCTCTTGTGGCTTAGTTCTTGTCGCGGAGCAATCCTCTTGGTAACCGCTAGAGGACACCAGCCCGCCTCCATCTGTTTCCAAGGCAACAGCCAGAGCGTCACCCTGTCCTCCTGGGAGGCCGGAAGTGATGGCCTGGGTAGTATGGTTTGGCAGAGACTCGCCTCCCGGCGGTCCCTGAAGGAAGCCGACTCCGACCCATTAAGACAGCCTGATCTATCGACCTCTGCCAACTCTCGAGCATGACTCCAGTGAGTCCCCTGATGGGGTCCTCCATTCGACCTCTGCTGGGGACGTGCGGGAACAAGGAACGGGGAACACTCATTTACACATCAAGAAGCTGTCCCATGATTTATATACCCTCAGAGTCTCAGACGTGTCTTCAGATGCCAGTACTGCAAAGTGAGGGATGATTTCTATCCAGTTCTGGGACGCTAACTTTTTACTTTGGGTACCAAAGCTAGTAAGAATGATCTTTAGTTTAAATCTCAGTAGGCAAAGTTAGTTTGTTAAAATCACTGTGGAAAGGGGTGTTTTGCTTCCAGGAATCAAGTAGTTGAACAGTGACTTATTCAATCCTAATTTGCATATGCGTGTTTTGATTTCTTGTGATACCTAGTAATCCCTGGCTACAAGCACTCAATAAACAGCATTGGTCTTACACACCAATTGGAAGCTCTGACCATGTGCATGGCTGGGACTTGTCAACTCTTCTAAGTAATGTCATCAGACTGGGCTGTTTTGTGGGGACTTAGATCGTTTCTCTGTGTGGATTCCCCAGAAACGACTCTTCCACCAACCACTCTACGGGGAAGAACTGGTGTTCTAACAGCTTCAGTAGTTCTCTTTCTAGTCCTGTTTTAGGACTCCTCTCCCAGGGGGCTGCTGGTTTTCAAGCCTTCTGGAGTTCTGCAGTATAGGCCTTAGGGGACCTCTGTCCATTTCCCCCAGTACCAAATCAGTATTTAGCTTTCTCTAAACCAGAGATAGATCCCACATCCACTTCTAGTTTCAGAATGCCATTGCTGTTGACCTCTTCCACCATCCTTATACTTGTGGGTTTATGTTTTTAAACACTCTCATCTCTGTACCTTCAGTGTGTTTCTGAACCAAGTGAAATGTATGTGTTCAATTCATCATCTTGACCCAGAGAGCTCAAGGACACTTTTACACTCAGCCTGTTCAGGATAAAGAGCAGAAGGATTAGCCTGACAGGCCAAGGTCCAACATGACCACAGATGTTTGGGGGAGATAAATGTAAAGGCCAAGACAAGGGGGAAAGCAGGTAATCATGGTTGCTGCTCCTTAAGGACCTGGGTGGAGGGCACTGACGAGACCTCAGTACTAGGAGGGGTGGATTTGAGGAGGGTGGAGGAAGTGAGGGATACCAGGGGCCTAACGCACAGGTGAAAAGAATGGTTAAGTGGGGAGGAGACCAGTGAGGAAATGGGATAGGGCATCAGGCCCAGCTCAAGGGGTCAGAACTCCAGGAGCTTCAGTCCAAGATGCAGAAAAGGTTGGATAACACTTGCTGAGTACCCACTAGATGTTTGACAGATGCCCTTGCTCCTGAATACCATGGGCTCCTGAGAAGAGCTATCAGAGTGGGGGTTGTCTACATTGCACATCTGGGCAAACCGAGGCTGTGACCTGGGGACCCTCATGGAAGCCACTCTGGGGGAAAGTAAGATGGGGGTGACACAAAAGTGTGTACCAAAGCAGAGGAGAAAGAATGAGTCCAGGAGGGGTGGACAGTGGCTCAGGGGCCTGTAGGATACCACGAGGCCTGGCACAGAGGACCTGGACCCAAGGATCTTTGGGAGTGGGTCCAGCAGGACTCCTCTCCTTGCAAGAAGTGAGATTCCAAAAGCAAATGACAGGTCTGGCCCTGATGGCAGGGTGTGAGAATGGGAGGGTGAAAGGTCTGTGTTCATTGTACATGGCAGATGGCTACCAATCTTGGAGGTGGAGAGACTAGAGACCACCAGGCTGGAGTCAATCTTTCTGGCCACCACTGGTGAACCCTGCCTCAGATTCCCCAACCAGATTCACAAAGACTCATATCAGATAGAATTGCTGCTTGGGGCAGCCCCATGCTATCTACCCTCCTGGCTGGTGCACACCCATTCTGCCTGCCAAGGGGCACAGGTATTCCAGCCCCTCAGTGGATCTCAGACAGGCTACATATGTAGCCTTTGGCCTCTCAAAGATGTGGAACAAAGCCAACCCTGCAGCTCAATGACAACACACAGAAGGCATGACTACAATGTCCTAGGATGAAACAGGCATCAGACTGTTACACCTCACATGTTTGACAAATAAATTTTTATCAGGAAGCCTCTCTAGACTGTGTTGTTAAAGCTGTCTGAACCATGACTAGAGGCTTGGAGGAGAGACTGAGGTTGTGGATTTCCACAGTGCTGTGCAGGGATTTACACAATGTATATCCACTCCAACTTATAATTTTTGGTCTTTTCTTTTTTGTTCCCAAGAAAAGAGACCACTAACATCCCTAGGGGTGAGGCGTGAGGTCAAGACAGGGCCTGCTCTGCTGAGGGCCACAGGGAGAAACCTGGGCCCCAGTCCACCACGTGTCCCAGCCACGTGGAGGTGTCCCATGATGGGAGGGCATCACACACACGTGGCCTTAGGTAACAGCAAATCCTCTTTCCAACTGAGGGAAGAGAACAGGTGGGCACCTGCCCACTGACCCTGCAGAAACAAGTAGTCTCATCTGGTCTCCTCCAACCTGTTATCGTGGTCACCTCTCACCAGGGCAGTGGGGATATAAACACCCCTGTAATGGTGACTTTGGTAACAACAGGGCATGGCCAGGGCTGAGGCTTGGGTGAAACCTGAATGAACACATTGATGTTTGTCTCCCTCCTCCCACCCCAGGGACCTCCACCTCTACTTCCTCCACGTCCTGTGGGACTGCCATGTGCAGGAAGCCAGGCCTGGCATCGCCCAGCCTTCACACTGGCAGACTAGAGCACGAGTGCCAGAGCATGGGGGCAGAGAGATGAGCTGGGCCTGTGACCTGGATTTAAGTCCTGGGCTCTGCTCTGTGCAGCAGCACACTCCCACTCTCTGCCTCAGTTTCCTCAACTGAGAAGTGGGGATACCAGCCATAGTAGCCATCTCACAGGGCTGGCAGTTGGCACATGTTGGCCCTTATCGAGATCCTGCTTGTCACGGTGCTGCAAATACCCTCTGTAGCCTGAATCTCTCTCCCTCTCTCTTCCTTTCTTTTCCCCAGAGGTGGAAACTGAGGCTCAGAGCCCAAGGCCAACACCAGACCCCAACCTGACTTCCTATCCACTGGGCCTGCTCCCAGAAGCCTCTGATGAACTGAGGTCTTGAGAGAATATCCTGAGGGCCAGCCTGTTGGCCAGTATGTGCGCGGGCGTCAGAAATTTCTAGGACTGCCTCCCCAACATTCCAGCATTCCCCTCCTCACCTGAGTGCTCACAGTCATAACAGGCATGAAGCGGCACTCTGATTGCCCAGTCTCTGCCCACCAAAGTCCCAGCCTCGACGTCCATGCCCCCGATCTTTCTGTAGTCAGATCTCTTAGAGTTGGAGTGAGCTGGTGCTGAAATGGCAAATATCGTCACCATGTGCAGACGGCACCACAGGGCACGCACAGGGCTTCTCCAGAATGTGCAGGGCACAAGGGCATTTTCCCACAGCCTGGGGGAGGCTGCAGCTGTGAGCTCAGGCGTCAGCAGGCTTCGAAACTGCTGGTGGGCCTGAGGTGGGAGTGGGCCCAGCTACTCTGCCCAGCGTGCCCTCTGACGGTGCTCCTGAAGAAGGCCTGGCCTGGGGGCACAGGCCCGCCCCACGCCGAGGTCGCCGCACGGGCTTCTCTCCCGTGTGGATCCTCTGGTGGTGGAACAGGGCCGGGCGCTCGCGGAAGGCACGGCCACAGTGTGCGCACACAAAGGGCTTCTCACCCGTGTGGATGCGGCGGTGGCTGAGCAACACTGCGCCCTTGGCGAAAGCCTTGCCACAGTCCCCGCAGCGGAAGGGCCGCTCCCCAGTGTGCAGCAGCTGGTGCTGCGTGAGGTTAGAGCTGTGGCTGAAGGCGCGGCCACACTGTGTGCAGGCGAAGGGCTTCTCACCCGTGTGCACACGCTGGTGCTTGAAGAGGGAGGAACCCTGGCTGAAGGCGGCACCACAAAGGGCACAGGTGTAAGGCTTCTCACCCGTGTGCGTGCGCTCGTGCTGGATCAGGTGCGAGTTGCGGCAGAAACGGCGGCCACACTGAGCACATGCGTAGGGCCGCCCGCCTGCGTGGATCTTGCGGTGCTGGCTGAGGTTGGAGCCGTGGCTGAAGGCCTTGCCGCACTCGCTGCAGCGGAAGGACTTCTCAGCGGTGTGTATGCGCTGGTGCCGCACCAGCGAGGAGCTATGCCTGAAGGCCTTGCCACAGGCGGGGCACGCATAGGGTGTCTCACCGCTGTGGATGCGCTGGTGCTGCGTCAGGTGTGATGTCTGGCTGAAGGCCTTGCCACACTGAGAGCATTCGTATGGCCGCTCTCCAGTGTGGGTGCGCAGGTGCTTGAGCAGGTCGGAGCTCTTCAGAAACACTTTAGTGCACGCCCTGCATTCGAAGGGCTTCTCCCCGGAGAGGAAGCTGGGGCCTGTGTGGAGGGCCTTGCCCAGCTGATCCCAGGTAGGGGGTTCTTGGCTAGCAGGGAGTCCATGAGGCTTGAGGCTAGTTCCACCCTTTTCTCTTTCCCCAGAGGTGAGACTAGCCTCAAATTCTGGAATTTTGGGGCAGCCTCTTCCAGAGCCATCCTGCCCAAATGGCTTCTGGCCCCCATATGGCCTCGGCTGCTTGTCTGGCATGGGGCGGTTCATGAGGGCTTTCTCCCTAGGCGGGCTATCCTCAGGAGTCCTCAGTGGAGAGGTTAACCGCAGACTGACATTGGCTTCCCCGCTGCCAGGACCCAGCAGGAGCCTTTCCCAATAGATTACCGACACGCCTGTGGACTTTTTCTCCTGAGAGAGGGAGGTGCCCTGCCAACCCACTGAGCTTTTCCCACGTTCGCAGGTGCCTGTGAAGGTAGGTGCTGGAAGGGAGCCATTCTGGAAGGTCACTGGCAAAGCTGCTTCAGGAACAACCTTGTCATATGCCAGATGACAGGGACCTGAAGGCATAGAAATGGTATATCCTGGGTCATCCTGGCCAAGAGGGGGTGATCAGGATGGGCCTAGTAGGTAGGCCTTTGCTGGAGGCTACCGAATCCTATAGGCTTTACTCACAAACCCCATTTCCCCACTGCCTCTTCCCTAGCATGGTGAACTCTATGAGGGCAGGAGCAGGAGAGATCTGGTAGATAGAGGCTGTGCCCCAGTGCCTGGAATGGGGTACCCTGGGAGCTCCCCGTTGAATGGCAAGCCAAGGCCAGAGCCACCAGGAAAGGCTGATGGTAGAAAACAGGAGGGAGTCAGGCCGGAAGCAGGAGATGAAAGTGTCCAGGAAAGCAGGAAAACGGGGGACAGAAGCCTGGCCATTGGTTAGCCCCAAGCTCACACCCTCTGAGCCCCCACTCACCAGGGCTGGGCTTTCTCTGAGCATTCCTGGCTGGTGTCACAACTGTCCCACTGAGAACCCAGGGCTCCTCGCCACGCTCAAGCTGCAGGACCACCCGGGGTCGTGACGCAGAGAGTCCTGTGAGAAAACACAAGCAAGTGAGGGGCCAGGCCCAGCTCAGGACAACCCACTGCCCAAGAGATGGCAGGGGTGAGGGGCTTTGTGGGACATAGATGGTGTCATCTGATGCCTCACTGCAGGGCAGGACTCACAGGAAAAGTTCAACGGTCCCTGTGAGGAGAACCATGTTGGAAGCACCAGATGAAAGGGGCCGAGCCTAGACACAGGCACCACAGTGCCACAGGGACACTCAGCCAATTGGTGTGAAGCTGCTCACAGGCCAACAGGAGAGAAGGGGTTAGTGCTGGCAACGACTGAGCTTCCCACGGAAAACCCAGGGCCTTACCCAGCGAGGACACAAGCGCGAAGTTCTCTAACATCACATGGCAGTACAAGGCCCTCTGGGCTGCGTCCAGGAGCTCCCACTCCTCCTGGGAGAAGTACACGGCCACATCCTCAAAGGCCATCAGGCCCTACAAGAGTGGGCAGGGGAAGGCAGACACAATCTAAGCTCTGGCTGTGGGACCCAGGACCCGCCTCCCTGTCCCAATGGCTACCCCAACTAGTGTCCCTCACATGCTGACCTTCCCCCCCCGCCCCACCCCAGGGCTCTGCAACTCTGCAGACGAAACTTCCCTCCCCTCCCCTCCACCCTACCTGTCTAGGGCATACAGGTCTTCTCAGACTCCCTACCAGCCACTCTATACAAGGCAGCCAGAGCAAGCCCATGGCCTTCAGATGGCTGCCACTCCAAAGGCAGGCCCAGGGGTCCACTCGTGCTCCAGTCTTTGCACAAGGGGACCCTCTCCAGACGTGCCACGCCCTTACGTGTTCTTGTAATTAGCAATTGTACAAGTCCTAACTGTGGACCCACAAGACATGCCCATCCCCGTAAGGATGCCCGCCTCTGCTGACCTGCCTGACATTCCAAGGCTGCTCCTTCAGCCCGAAGGACCGGCTAATCCCCTCCAGTCACTATAGGACTGGCCCCAAGAGTCTGGTCGCCACACAGGAAGCCAGTTCCCCTCTCCCTCTATAGCCATGTGCTCCTCGCCCCCCATTTCCTTGGCCAAAACCCTCCCTTCAGCCACTTGCCAGACCTCCCCTGAGAGCCCCAGGGACCACCAGCCTCTTTGCATCTCCCTGGAGCACTACCCATCCCTGGCTGAATCTACGCTATTCCCTCCTCCTAAGTGTGATTCCCAGGCCCTGCCTTGGTTCCGAATACCAGGACTCTGTCCTTGGACACCTACAATTCCAGGTCCACATGATACCTCCACTCTGGGACATCACAGTCTCCCTGATTTTACTCTGAAACCTGTTTTCCCTTCAAATTCCTGTTTCTGTCTACAGCAACTCCATTCTTCTGGGTGCTCAGGCTTAAACACTTGGGACTGTGCTCCACTCCGGGCACTCGCTCACACGCCGCACCTGAGACATCAGATCGTTCCAGAATCCAGCCACTTTCCCATCTCCACTGGCCCCGTGTGCAGCGGGTGCCGTCTTCGGCCACCTGGACTGTGGTGCTGCCTGCTCCCTGCACACAGCCACCCGCTCTGCGACATTTCTCCGCCAAGCAAACGGTGGGTTACTTTAAAGTCTCTAACTTAAAGCATATCCAGGCTCTGTTAGAATCATCCCATGGCCCCCGATGCAACTCAAGCCTGCCATTTCTCTCCCGTGCTCACGTCAGGAAGCTCAGCTCCGGAACCACCTAGGCTCAGTCTCCCCTCCCAGCTTTTGCACGTGCGGGACCCTCTGCTTGGAGCTTCCTTCTACACCTCACTCCCTTGGCTGCCAGAAGCGGGGATCTCACACGTGCACGCTCCACTGGCCTGAACGCCGGGGCCTACGACGAACCGAGAGGGGAGACAAAACGTGCAGGTAAAGTCTCTCCCTGCGTCGAGGATCGGGTCCTTCGAAGAGGGATCCGGGCGGATGGGAGCCTTACGCTTCCTCTACTCACCTGGGCCCGGTCTGTCAGCGCCGCGGTCGCCATCAGAACCTGTACTTGGGGACTCGCAGAAAGAGACGGACAACACGGACTCGCCGGCTCCTGGTCTCAGCCTCCCGGGCCGTCTAAGGCAGGGTCGCTCAGGGCGCCGCCTCCCCCGCCGTCCCGGGGTCGGACAGCACGTGACTCGGGGCGCCGCCCCACAGCCCCGCGGAGCGGCCCAGGCTCCTCACGGAGAAGCCTGGGCTCGGGGCGCGACCGTCGCCCGCAATCAGGGCGTGCGCGAGACGGTCCACCGCTCGGGTCTTCCTCCCAGCCCTCGCCTCGGGTCTCCAAACCTTCTAAGAAACCGGCCTGGGGGCTCGCGGCGCTCCAGTTCACCAATACCGGTGTGGCCCAACGCCCGGTAGCAAAGTGACAGTCCGGGACGCCGGAAGTCCAGCCCCCGAAAGTCCTCATAGGCCCAGTGCACGCTGCGGACGCACGCGCGGCGGCTTCTGGGAAGCGCAGTTCCCGTCCCGCGCGGGCGGAGCCCTGCTTGATATCCGCGGCAACGTCTAGGCATCCCCGCGCGGCGCGCTGGGAAATGGAGTCCCGCAGGCGCTCCCCAGCTTCCGTGGATCCCGGGGAGTGAAGTGTGCGCTCGCCCGGCTCGGCGTCCTGCGCTCGGGGTCCTGGGCTCTAGACACTCGCCCACGCGGCGGACTAGACTTAACGCGGGACGCGCAGAAGCGGAAATTGCTGAGGTCCCAGGAGGCGACCCCGGCACCGGGCTTTAAAGACAAAGCGTGGGGGGGGGGGGGGGCAGACAAAGCCTGATAGGGGCCCCTGGGTGGCTCAGTTGGTTGAGCAGCCGACTTCGGCTCAAGTCATGATACCGGGGTTTGTGAGTTTGGTCCGTCGTCCGGCTCCTTGCTGACAGCTCAGACCCTGGAGTCGGCTTCAGATTCTGAATCTCCCTCTCTCTCTGCCCTCCCCTGCTCGTTCTCTCCCTCTCAAAATATATAAACATATATATTCTCAAAATATATATATCCCTCTCAAAAATAAATAAACATTAAAAAAATTTTTAATGAATAAATAAATAAACAAATAAATAAAAGGACATAGCCTGATGAGAGGGGCGAGTTAGGAGGGACGGTGCTTTGGCACAGGGCCTGGCTCTACCTCTGGAGGCCTGTGCCCTGGATTGACCTCTCCGTGTTTTGTAAAGGGGTTAACATCAGGTTTGCAAGCCCCTAGGCTAAATTTTTCTGGAGTCTGAATTGTTTTCTGACACTTTGCTAAGCCATCTGTTTTCCCTGCTAAACTGGACCGCACAAAATGTACTTTCCCAGACTTGCCTGTCTTTGGGTCGTCTAGGTGTGGCTGGCACATCAGGATATTGATGCCTTGGTCCTGTCTCCTGGGGACCAACCTGAGTTTCTGCCACACGTGAAAACAAAAGGAAGGGCAGTCTCAGTACACGCCCACGACTGCTGGAGAACGAGAGCTTTCCTCTTTGTTGCTCTAGTTGAGGGTTTGTTTTAGGTTTTGTTGTCAGGGTCCTTCATCTTCGTACATGAAATGGTACAATGACGTTACCCATCGTAGAGCTGTTATAAGGAAATACGGAATTAATCTGTAGAGTTCGTTCATTCTTGCCGCCTTCCTTCCTCCCTTCCTCCCTTCCTCCGTCCTTATATATGCATCTATGTCAGCAACACCTGTCCTTAGAATTAACACTATTTGTAAACCGTCGTAATGCAAGAGAGCGCGGTCATATAGACTTAAATAGGACACATCTAGCAATATTAATGAGCCACATTATACAAGTGAGGTCACACAGTTCATATCTGATTACTCCCACGAATAGAAAGGCAGCAGCCGATGTAAAGGTGCAGCTAAACCAAAGGCCGATTCTTAACCACCAAAACCTGTTTATGTGCTTTCATTTCATACTTGTGTCTAAGTATTTAGGTGAGAATTGATGTAAATTCACATGAGATAAAGAAATGTGCTCTCCAGATAATCACAATGCAAGAGACCACAACAATTTTGGAATATTTGTGTGTAAACGTTGCTCACTTTGAAAGAATTTAAGAAAATGTAAGTATTAAATTCGTGATTTTATCCAAAGCTTAGAGGCATTAACATTTCAAGCACTCTTTGAATGTTTGGAGACATTTAATTTCTTATTTAAAAAGTATCCCTATGGGGGCACCTGGCCGACCCAGTCACTAGAGCTTGCAACTTTGGATCTCAGGGTTGTGAATTTGAGCCCCATGTTGGGTGTAGAGGTTACTGACAAATAAAATCTTGAAAAAATAAGATAAAATAATATAAAATCATCCCTGTAATGTGGAATTAGTTAGACTACAGGAATCTTGATGCCTAATATTGAGAGAAATGCTCATTGTTTGATAAATTCATAATTTAATGAATTGGAAATGAATAGCAGCAACAAATCTTCCTCTGTACACAAAATAGCTCCAATACATATACCTGGCTCCCATTCTACCCTGAACAAGATGGCACGGGAGATGGGGGGTTATGGGGGGTGTTGTCTGTGGCAGGTGCTTGGACCCTACCCACTTGGTTGGACATCTGTGAGCTCCTGTTCCCCTATCAGTAAAAGCAAAACAGATAGTAGTAAACACTCGCCTTGGGCTGAATTGTGTAGAGCACTGATTCTTTCCTTGGCTGGGTTGAGCCTACTGATGAGCTCATTGAAGGCACTCTTTGTTTCTATTACAGTGTTTTTTATCTCTAGCCCTAACTTTTGATCTTTTCTTAAGAGTTTCCATCTCTTTGCTCACAGTATCCGTCTATTCCTGTATTTTGTCAATTTTTTCATCTAGAGCCCTTAACATCTTAATCATTGCTATTTTACGCCCGTCTGATAATTCCAACATCTGTTCACATCTGAGTGTCATTCTGATGACTGCTTTGTGTGTCTTCGGGCTGCCTTTTTTCTTGCCTTTTGACCTGCCTTGTCATTTGTTGTTGAACACCAGACACATGCTTGTTAAGAGGAACTAAGGCGACAGGAGGTTTGTATGAGGATTTATGGTAATATGGATAGGAGGAGGGCTGTGTTTAATGTTTGCTGTAGCAGGGGGTGCTGGAGGCTTCAGATTCCTCTAGTGCCCTAGTTGTTGTCTCTTCTCTAGACTTTGTGCTCTGGTAAGTATTCTTCTTTGGAGAGAGTCTGTGTCTTGCATCTGTTTTAGTTATAGTGCACTGTTGTTACACTGGAGCTCCACTGATGTGGTGTATGGGTGACAGGGGAGAGGAGCATACTAAATCTTCCAATGAATACTCGGTCTTTAGTGGGACTGGGCCTCAGGAGTATATCTCCACTCCTATAGTTTTCTTCCCTTCTTTCTTTC
>NW_024412774.1:135390-167469 GCF_014898765.1 Herpailurus yagouaroundi
CTTTCTTTCTTTCTTTCTTTCTTTCTTTCTTTCTTTCTTTCTTTCTTCTTTTGTTTTCTTTTCTTTCTTTCTCTTGACCTCAACTGCCTTCCCTGGCTACAGCATATTCAATATATTTCCTTGTAGCCCTGGCCCCTGTTAACTATGACCTCTCTCACTTAGGTGAGAGAAGACTAGTGGGACCTGGAATGGGAGCACCATCCTTACCCCAAATGGAAATTGCTCTCGCAGTCTTTACTCCTGTAGTATATGTTTTTGTAGGGAAATGGTTCTGGGTATATTTCACAAGGGTTATCTTTCAGGTCATAGGACACCTCCTCTTTCTCTGCTCCATGCTAACTGATATGATTTGATGTGGGGTTCTGGAGCACATAGTCAAGAAAGAATTCTTCAGACATTATCAGTGCAAAAAAGGTGATTTTCTTAAAGCACAGGGACAGGACCTTTGGGCAGATAGAGCTGTCCCAGGATTGTGTGAAGTGATTCGCTTATACTTTTTTTTTTTATATATGAAATTTATTGTCAAATTGGTTTCCATACAACACCCAGTGCTCATCCCAAAAGGTGCCCTCAATACCCATCACCCACCCTCTCCTCCCTCCCACCCCCCATCAACCCTTAGTTTGTTCTCAGTTCTCAGCAGTCTCTTATGCTTTGGCTCTCTCCCACTCTAACCTCTTTTTTTTTTTTTTTTTTCCTTCCCCTCCCCCATGGGTTCCTGTTAAGTTTCTCAGGATCCACATACGAGTGAAACCATATGGTATCTGTCTTTCTCTGTATGGCTTATTTCACTTAGCATCACACTCTCCAGTTCCATCCACGTTGCTACAAAAGGCCATATTTCATTTTTTCTCATTGCCACGTAGTATTCCATTGTGTATATAAACCACAATTTCTTTATCCATTCATCAGTTGGTGGACATTTAGGCTCTTTCCATAATTTGGCTATTGTTGAGAGTGCTGCTATGAACATTGGGGTACAAGTGCCCCTATGCATCAGTACTCCTGTGTCCCTTGGATAAATTCCTAGCAGTGCTATTGCTGGGTTATAGGGTAGGTCTATTTTTAATTTTCTGAGGAACCTCCACACTGCTTTCCAGAGCGGCTGCACCAATTTGCATTCCCACCAACAGTGCAAGAGGGTTCCCGTTTCTCCACATCTTCTCCAGCATCTATAGTCTCCTGATTTGTTCATTTTGGCCACTCTGACTGGCGTGAGGTGATACCTGAGTGTGGTTTTGATTTGTATTTCCCTGATAAGGAGCGACGCTGAACATCTTTTCATGTGCCTGTTGGCCATCCGGATGTCTTCTTTAGAGAAGTGTCTATTCATGTTTTCTGCCCATTTCTTCACTGGGTTATTTGCTTTTCGGGTCTGGAGTTTGGTGAGCTCTTTATAGATTTTGGATACTAGCCCTTTGTCCGATATGTCATTTGCAAATATCTTTTCCCATTCCGTTGGTTGCCTTTTAGTTTTGTTGGTTGTTTCCTTTGCTGTGCAGAAGCTTTTAATCTTCATAAGGTCCCAGTAATTCACTTTTGCTTTTAATTCCCTTGCCTTTGGGGATGTGTCAAGTAAGAGATTGCTACGGCTGAGGTCAGAGAGGTCTTTTCCTGCTTTCTCCTCTAAGGTTTTGATGGTTTCCTGTCTCACATTCAGGTCCTTTATCCATTTTGAGTTTATTTTTGTGAATGTGTGAGAAAGTGGTCTAGTTTCAACCTTCTGCATGTTGCTGTCCAGTTCTCCCAGCACCATTTGTTAAAGAGACTGTCTTTTTTCCATTGGATGTTCTTTCCTGCTTTGTCAAAGATTAGTTGGCCATACGTTTGTGGGTCTAGTTCTGGGGTTTCTATTCTATTCCATTGGTCTATGTGTCTGTTTTTGTGCCATCGTTTATACTTGTAAGTTGAGGGGGTAGAGATAGTGGAAGTTTACAAAGTTGTTTTCATAGGTTAAGGAAGATTTATAGGATCCTGGAAGCCTAGCTTATGTCAAGCTAAGATTGTTGTTGCTGGTTTTTTGTTTTCTTTTTCTCTTGCAAGGTATTAATGCTAAGACAATTGGGAGTTCCTGGACGAATGTCATACTCTTTCTGTCTCGAGTATTTGTCAATGGGCTGTAAACTGTAAGGAAATTTAACTTAATCTACATTTCTTTTGCCTTTTTTTCTCCATATCACTAACAACTGAAGATCAGAGAAATACAAGTTCACTGAGTGCATATGGGACACACCCAGGATGTAATCCATGGGGTCACTGCAAAGGGGACAGGGATTAGGTTCACTGCAGACCTGGACAGTTCAGACTTGGGGTCTCTGAGCAGGTGTGAATACAAAGAGACATGGTAGGTAGGTCTCCTGTTCAGTTACCTGTTTGGGGGATTTGGTACAGACATGGCCTCTGGTGACAGGGGAGCACCATGTTGGGTGGCAGGTCTTGGCGCTAGTTATGCCTGGACCACAATCCCTTGGAATGCACAAGTGGCTGTCATCCAATAACATGTTAATAAGACATTTTAAACACGTTTGACCAAGTTAGGACACAGTAAGGGGAGACTGGTGTTGGAGGACTTGAGAGAAAGAGATGAGGGGATAAAGGCAAAGGGTAAGATATGAGGCCCAGAAGGTGGGCACAGCAAAGGGCTGGAATCAGGAGAGAAAAGGAGAGTGGGAAGACATTCTGGAGTGTCCAGTGTATAAAAAGACACAAACCCAATGGAGTAATCTGACCCCATCAAGACAGCAAACGAAGATACAAAGTGAACCAAAAGTGGCTAAGTAATGGGATATGAATAAGTTCCTTAATGTATATGCAAGCTCCCTGTCTCCATCCCCTAAAACACTTAATAATTGCTTCCTGTACTAACTCCACTGGGAGTCAGTGTTTTGAGAGCTATCTCCCTGGTTCCTTACTTGTTAGTTAACAAGTAAATAAAAGTTCTTCAAGATTTCCTTGGACTGTGTTGAATTTAATGCACCCCAAGCAGTGTACCCTTACACTTTGACAAGCACACTTGTATACAATCAAACTGTCCAGGGGGATCTTTTGTGAAATACAGGCAAGCCTCTAACCATGGGGTGCAGTCTTACAGGCCTCACCATCCACAACTAGGGAGATGCAAGACTTATTCCCTCCCAACTACGTGAAGAGAAACATTGACACTGATTCAAATTGGCAGCATCAAATGAGATGTTAGTCATTCTTCTGTATCTGGTTTCCAAACCCACATGCTTCAAACTTGCATAAAATAGATGCACATGTCTAGCTGGATGCAAAATGCAACATGGAAGAAGAAGAGTCAAAGCTTAGGCCCAAGATAGGTCAGGCTGACCTGCATTTGCTCAGGTTCCTCTGATTATAACCCATGAGAACTTGGGCCCCGATGCCCCCTGTCTATGATGTACATTTTCCTCACATCTAAAGTAGTGCACTAAGAATGCACTAAGTGGATTAAGAACCAGTTCACGGTTGTCGGAGTATCAACATACAGCTTCTGGCCCAGGCAGCCTTGCATTAATGTTGGAGACCTCCGTGACTTGTGGAAAACATCACACCTTTCTTGGGCCACATCCCTAACAGCGTTACAGTCCTCCATACCTGGGAGCCAGAAGGTAGCCACCAGCATCCTCACTGCATGCTAGTTCCCATGGTTCCATTCTTGAGTGCTGCGGGGACCAGAACCTCACTTGCTTGTGCCCTCTCTTCCATCTCTGAGGGCAGCTGACTGCTGGAGTTGGTGGTGATGAGGAATCTGGTACTGCTGACGATATCTCAGGTGTCCAGCCTGGGCATGTAAGGATAGGGAGAGGGATTAGCCCAAGTGCCCACACCAAATCACACCCTTTCTTTGGTGTGAACAATCTGGTGCCAAACAAAGGCTCGGGTTTCACTAAAGGCTCTCCCACAATGGCTGTACTCATAGGGCCTTTCTCCAGTATGAACCTTCTGGTACTTCATAAGGTTAGACCTGTGGCCAAAGGATTTCCCTTATTAGTTACACTCGTAGGGTCTTTCACCAGTGTGAACCTTCTGGTGCTGATTTAGAGTGTAACTTTGGTGGTAAGTTTTTCCATATTCCATGCACTTGTAAGGTCTTTCCCCAGAGTGAATTTTCTGACCCTTTTTCAGTTTACATGTGTGCCTGAAGGCCTTCCTACTCCCCTTACATAGGATGTTTCTCTGAATTTTTTTGGGTGAATTTTTGGTGATCAACAAGGGTTGATTTCTCTTTGCAGACATATGTATTTGTTGGACATCTACATAGTGTCTCTCAGGGTGAGTCAGGTGGCTAAGGAGGGTGGAGCTCCTTGCAAAGGCTGCCCCCAGTTGCTGCACTTGAAGAGCTTCCCTGCTGTGAACTTTGGGAACTACTCAATAATGGGGCTGGGTGGGAAGGCCTCCCTGAGCTTGGTATTCCCACACGGCTTCCTATTGTTGTGGGTGGATGGGTGTTAGGTCATGGCTCTCCAGGCTCTTATGTCATGGCTGCACAGCTTCTCTGCAGTATGTGCTCATCACAGGGGAGAAGTCTCTCTCCATATTAAAGGAGAAGGTTTCAGTTGAAGGTTTACGTGGAACCAGAATTATTTCCTGTATGCCCCACATATGTGCAGTTTCTGTCCAGGATCTGTTCCCATGTTTCTCCATGTACAAAGTCTTTGAAGACTATAACCCCGTGTTATAGGGGTGGACCTTGTGAGTAGAAGGACAAGCACTGGAAGTCCAGCCCTGCGATGTGATTTTTCTGGAAGCATCAGATTCCAACAGTGCCTCCTTATCTTCCTTTTCACATGAACTACCTGAAAATAGGGAAATGCCCCCTTTTTTTTTTTAATTTTCTAAAAGTTTTATTTATTTATTGGGGCACCTAGGTGGCTCAGTCAGTTAAGTGTCCGACTTTGGCTCAGGTCATGATCTCACGGTTCGTGGGTTTGAGCCCCGCATCAGGCTCTGTGCCGACAGTTTGGAGCCTGGAGCCTGCTTTGGATTCTGTCTCTCTGTCTCTTTCCCTTTCTCTCTCTCTGCCCCTCCCCCCTCAAGCTCTATCTCTCTGTCTCTCAAAAATAAATACACGTAAAAAAGAAAAAAAAGTTTATTTATTTATTTTGAGAGAGTGAGCAAGCAAGCAGGGGAGGGACACAGAGAGAGGGAGAGAGACAGAATCCCAAGCAGGCTCGGCACTGACAGTGTGGAGCTCATACTTAGAAACCATAAGATCGTGACCTGGGATGAAATCAATAGTTGGATGCTTAACCCACTGAGCCACCCAAGTGCCCTGGGAAATGCCCTTTTCTATATGTCATAGTAGATGCGTGGGGATGGACCCATCATTAAGTGGTGTCTAAAGCTCTTTTCTCTCTTTCTTTTCCTCTCTCTCTTTCTTTCTTTTTGAAAGTATTTTGAGAGAGAGAGAACAGGGGAGGGACAGAGAGAGAGAAATCCAAGCAGGCTTTGCACTGACAGTGCAGAGCCCGATGCAGGGCTCGAACTCATGAACTGTGAGATCATGACCTGAGCCAAAATGAATGCTTAACCAACTGAGCTACCCAGGCACCCCAGTAAGTGGGGCTTATAATTCTTAAGCTAACAATTGATTCCCTGGGTTCATAAGAAACTAAGGGGGCCAGGATCAGGGGAGAAAGGGCCAATCCTTTTGGTATAGGGTCTGGCCAGACCAATGCAAAGTATCTCATCAGGGTCACAGACTCAATGTGGCTGGCAGGATCTGCTGCTCACTGTCTGCAAACTCAGTGCAATAGGGATGTTTGCAGAGGTCAATGCTATGCAGAAAGAGCCCACACATGATGTAACATTCAGCCATCTCTTAGCATTAGGCTTCCCAGGATTACTTACCAATACATAAACATCTCCTAATAGCTAAATAGAAGCTAACACAGGAGGACCCATAGGGAGAGTAGTTACAAGATAAAACTTGAGGTCAGGGAGATAGGGACTAGACATCAGGAAAAGAAGGCACGAGGGCAGAATGTTCAGAAAGGTGTAAAGTTGGACTGAGGTTGGGACATTAACTTTGGCACAGGGTAGTGATGTGGTATAAGACCACGGCCAGGAACAATCCAACGTAGACTAGGCCTCAGCCCATATCCGAATTGTACTCAACAAGTCCCAGCATCTTCCAGGACTTTCTGGCAATGGCCAGAATTGCATCTTCTCAGCTACATACCCAGGACTCCCTACCATGCTCTGGCAAAAATGCCCCCGTGGGATGCAGTGGCCACAAGTCCTATGGAGGACAAGGCAGGTAAGGGGCCTGCCCTGTGTGTGACCTTTCTGTGGAAGTCAAGGAGCTTGTTTCGTCTTTATCATTAGTAAGGAGGAAGGAAGAAGAGATGTCACAAAATGAAACTTTGAGGGCTACCTGGGTGGCTCAGTCAGTTAAGTGTCTGACTCTTGATTTTGGCTTAGGTCATGATCTCATGGTTTGTGGGATTGAGCCCCACGTTAGGCTCTGCCCTGACAACACAGAGCCTGCTTGGGATTCTCTCTCCCTCTCTTTCTGCCCCTTCCCTGCTCACGCTCTCTCCCAAAATAAACAAACGTAAAAAAGAAAAAGAAACAGGGTGCCTGGGTGGCTCAGTCGGTTAAGTGTCGACTTCAGCTCAGGTCATGATCTCATGGTTCGTGAGTTCAAGCCCTGCATCGGGCTCTCTTGCTATCAGCACGGAGCCTGCTTTGAATCTTCTATCCCATTCTCTTTCTCTGCCCCTCCCCTGCTTCCTCTCTCTCTCTCTCTCAAAAATAAACAAACACGGGGAGCCTGGGTGGCTCAGTCGGTTGAGTGGCCGACTTTGGCTCAGGTCATGATTTCACTCACAGTTTGTGTGTTTGGTCCCACATCAGGCTCTGTGCTGACAGCTCAGAGCTAGGAGCCTCCTTTGGATTCTGTGTCTCCCTCTCTCTCTGCCCCTCCCCCACTCACACTCGCTCTCTCTCTCTCTCTCTCTCTCGAAATAAATGGACATTAAAAAAAAAAACCATAAAGAAAGAAAAAAATGAAATTTTCAGGAGGGTTTTTCAGGAATAACTCAGTAGCCCTTGTAAACAATGACAGGACCCTTAGAGACTGGCACTGGCAGTTTTAAGGAAGTATCTGCTAGAGAAAGACCGCGAATCCATGGCACACAGAGAGACCTTGTCATGGAGCCAAACCCAAAGGGCTTATTGGAAAGATGGAGAGAACTTTGACTCTTCTCCCCAGGCCACCACAAGCCTGGGTCAGCAAAGGTGGAGTGGCTCAGGGAGAGCACAAGCAAGTGCCCACAGCCCAACCTGGGTGCCAACAATTCTGAAAAAGAACACATAAAGAAAGGCAGGAGCTTTACTTGGTAAGGCCATGGGTGTGACGTCACCCAATATCATGTTCCAGTACAGGATTCTCTGGGACTATGAAGAGCCTCCACTCCTCCCAAGAGAGGTACATGGCCACACCCTTGAAGGTCACCAGGCCTCGCAGTGAGGAAGAGATGATCCTGCAGGGCAATGAGTGGACATCTTCAAGCCCTGGGCCTAAAACCCAGGGCATCTTGCCCTCTCCCTGGCAACCTCTCCCCTATAACACCTCCCAGACATACTAACTACCTTCAGCTTACCCTCTTCCCCAGGCCTCCATTTCTGAGGGGACACTAGTCTGCCAACATCAGTGCCTTCTCCTTCTCCCAACACCCACTGGCCACTGCTTTGGAGCCATTGCATCATGAAGCAGGAGGGCAGATAGACATCACCCAATCTGTTCATGTTCTATTTCCAGATGGTTCCCTGGGCATTCACCACAATGTGACTTATGACCACAATAAGCCCCAGGTTCAACCTCCCCCCTAGGACCCCAGCACCAAGCTCTCCTCCCCAATGTTCTGCCTCCCCTAGACAGACTCATCAGTTGTGACCGCTCCTTTCTTACACCTTTAGGTCCTCTTCTATCCAAGGGCTATGCCCTTGGATCCGCCCTCTGTCTCAAGGCTCCCCAGGCCATTCGGCTCATGGCAGCTAGTGACCCTGGAAATAACAGCCAGGATCCAATTTCAACCTCATCTTGCAACAAAATCTCCAGTGGCACCCAGACCTAGGGGCTGCCCTTGGCCCTTTGTTCAAAGCCTTCCCGCCTGTCACTGTCCTCTGCTCCATCTCTCAGCTACAAACACCTGGATTCCCAAACACTTCTGGCTCTCTTATACCTCTGCCTTTGTCTTAATCCTTTACCAGGTGTGTCCTTCCTGCTCCACCACAAGACAGTCCTTCAAGACCCACTCTAGCTGCACTGTCACTGTGGATAACACATCCTGGCCCCTGCACTTGCAGTAGATTGAACCATCATTCTATACTAGCATACCTACAAGGCCCGCAGTCTCACTCTGGAGCCTCAGCAGTGTGCAGAACTTCCCTGGGCCCTTCCCCATCACATGCTCCCACAATTTGTCCACCTCAGGACTGGCACCTCCTAAGTGTGACCTAAGGCTGCCACTCTGGCCTAGGGCATCATTACATGCCTGGACTGTTGATGAAGGCTCCTCCCTGGCCTCCCTGCTTTTGCCCTGGCCCCTTAGTCTGTTCACACACTAGGCAAAGAAACCAGTTAACAGCAGAGTAAGAATAAAGGGCCAGCAATTAGTCTCCCTAAAGAAGGCCTAAATTGAAGCCTAAATTGTCCTATGAGGCTCTTTTCTCACAAGATTTAAGAAGGATTTGCGGTTCCCGATGGCTTGGCTGACGCTTACAAACAAGTCTCCGCACATCTCTGTCCCCACGCGTGAAAAACCCTTTCAGGCCCCACCCCACCCCCCTTTTGGCCAGCATACTGACCAGTAATCTGGAGCACGAAGGCACAAAATGAAAGTGACTCCCATCATCCCAGACAAGGAAATGAAAGCGGCAGGAATCCCAAGGCACACTCATCCGCTAACGCTGGGGCTCCAGGAACTTGGGGGTAGGACTGCCCGGCTTCGGCAAGTGGACCCTTCACTCGCCAAAGACATCGGTAGCGGCGCTGGTCCCATGCCAACCCGTGGGGGGCCGGGGAGGAAGAGGGCGCGCGCGCACCCGTTGGGAGTGGCCCGCTGGAACAGCACCTCCTCCGCCCTCAGTCCCCCGGCACGACTGGAGGACCCTGGGCTGCGGGCAGGCCCTCGGAACCTCGGTCTCTCGCGCATTATGGTGGAAACACGCTCAAGGCCCTTACTGGGAAGCTCTTGCGGCGGTCTCGGCGGACGCCCCACAGGGCCGCCCATTCTATTTCCGTCAACGCCGAGGCCCGAGGAGGCGGGGACGATCGCTCGCAGGCATCGCCCGTAGGCGCAAAGGCGCAAAAAGGAGCCCCACACCTTCCCCACTTGGCGCACCCCAGACCCTGGACGGTGGCGCCCTAGAGTTTCCTAAACGCGTCCTCAAACCAGGGATCGAGGCCTTTTTTCGCACAGGCGCACAACCAGCCAAAGAAAAACCTCAAGGCGACGTCGGATGTCCCGCCCTTGCCCAGAGCGGTACACTCGGGTACGCCCCGCACAGTGCCAGCGCCTTCTGGGGAGTGTAGTTCACATCGCAAATCCTACTTCCGCGGGGACCGCAGTCCGGCCCCCCACCCCCCGCGCCATGTCGTGTCACCATGACCGCGACCAAGCGGCAACGCGTCTGAGGCTCGTCAGCGGTGTTGTCAGAGGACCTGACGCCGAGACCACATTGGGTCCGTTGTGCCGGGTCCCAGTCCGGGTCCCCGTCCGAGGCAGCGCTGGTGGACTCTGCACGGGTAGGTGAAAGTTTCTTAAGCTTTTGCCTGGCCAGACTCAAGCCCCAGTGTCCAAGTCGCGAAACTGAGGATGTCCGGCCTGGGGTCATTTTTTTTTTTTTTAATTTTTTTTTTTCAACGTTTATTTATTTCTGGGACAGAGAGAGACAGAGCATGAACGGGGGAGGGGCAGAGAGAGAGGGAGACACAGAATCGGAAACAGGCTCCAGGCTCTGAGCTATCAGCCCAGAGCCCGACGCGGGTCTTGAACTCATGGAGCACGAGATCATGACCTGGCTGAAGTCGGACGCTCAACCGACTGCGCCACCCAGGCGCCCCCGGCCTGGGGTCATTTTTATCCCCCCAGGTTGGGACAGTAGAGTGTGCGCATGGAATGAAGCACGGAAGCTGTTCCAAGCAGAGATACCTGCATGTGCAAAGGCTTGGAGGCGACCCAGAGAGGAGATCATTGGGGAAACTTCAAGACCTTTACTTCTACCAGAAAGCTTCCAAGGAAAAGGGCTCATACTAGGCCTTTATCCTGAGGGACCTGGGAACTGAGAAGATGTGTGAATAGAAGAGGGACCTGATCTAAATTGGCAAGTATAACTTTAGCTTCCATGTGGAGAAGTGATAGGGTGACAGATGAAGGTGGAGGTGGTTGGGGACACAGGAAGAAGGCAACTGCAACCAAGGAGGCCAGCGATGGTAGTCCAGGCAGCAGCCTGGACTAGGGTGGTGGTCGCAAAAGATGTGGGAGAAGTAGTCAGATTTTGAATCTCTTCTTCAGGCAGAGTCAGCTGTATTTGCTGATGGATCAAAGAGGGGTGAGAAAGAGACGGGAGGTCCAGAAGGACTCCAGGCTTTTAGACTGAGCAGTTGAAAGAATGGAACTGCCCTCCATAGAAATGGGAAAGGGGAAAGAGGAGCAGATTCCAGAGGAAAAGCAGGAGTTGGGATTGTGTCTGAGTTGCCTGGAAGATATCTGAGTGGAGAGGTGATGTGGGCAAGACTCAGAGATCTGGTTTTCTTGAGAAAGGTCTGGCTGGAAGTGTTCAAGGGTGATGGGTTGGTGGCTGTTCCTTTGCCTATTCCAGGCTCAGAGGAGCATGTGTTGGTTCATGGCTCTTTCCACCTTCAAAGCCAGTAGTGGCAACTTGAATCTTTCTCACATTGCAGCACTCTTGACTCTCTCAATCTCTACTGCCTCTCTATTCCACTTTTAAAGACCTTTGCTATTATATTGTCCGCCCACCCCTCCCTCACCTCAGATAATACAGAATAATCTCCATATCTCAATGTCAGAGCATAAGTAGGGGAGGAGCAGGGAGAAAGGGAAAGAGAGAGAATTTCAAGCAGGCATCACAATGTCAGCACAGAGCAGAGCTGGATGCCAGGCTGAATCCCAGGAACAGTGAGAACATGACCTGAACCGAGATCAAGAGTTGGACATTAAACCAACTGAGCCACCCAGGTGTCCCAAAGGTCAGCTGATTATTAATCTTAATTCCATATACCATTTAAGTTCCCCTTTGCCATGTAATATAACATATTTACATGTTCTGGAAATTAAGACCTGTACATCTTTGGGGTCAGTATATTCTGCCTACCACAATACATGAACATACTTAAAAATTTTTTGAACATTGCCTATATGGCTATTTGCTAAATGAAGGAAGAGTGCATTTTATACTTTGACAGATGTCAACAACGATTCTCTTGAGAAGCATCTCCAATTTGCCTTCCCCTGGCAGTGCTATGAAAGCCTTGGGACGATGATGATGATGATGATGATAAGAACAATAACAACAATAGCTCTCTCATTTATTTAGTAGCGTCAATCTTAAAAACAAAAGTTACTTAAAAATAAATAAATAAAATAGTTACTTTGCCAGCAAAAATGGGTTTATTTGGGATTAGCAGAGAATTGCAATTCTGAACATGCAAGCTACAGCAAAACCTTAGGCAAGTCTAACAAAGGAGAGGAATGTTATTTTATAAGAGGAAGGAGGAAGGTGGGAGGGGCTGTTTTGAAAGAAAGTCCATTGGAGAAAAGAATTCAGGGTGATGACAGTTTCTCATTGGTTGAGTTGCAGGGGCAGTTGATTTCTACTAGGAGATCCAATGTACATCTTTACTTGTTGGGGCCTGGAATTGATGATTCTTTCCTGTTGAAGATTCTTCTGTCGGCAATTCTTGACTTCCAGTGGTACCAAGTGAGAGCTTTCCCTTGCACTCCATTTTAGTGAGGTTTCCCTTTACTAAGTGTCACAGCACCATGTACCTGGCCCTGTGCTAAGCACTTTTCATGTCACTTCTCATGAGGAAAGTTGTAGTATTTTCCAACTTTCACCACTGGATTTTGAGTTAGAACTTATTCTGGGTGAGGATACCCAAGAGGGATTGTCAAAGCACAGAATGTTTAGGCTTGTCCCAGAATTTCTGATGAGGGGTTGGAGAAGGGACAAGAACTTGCATTTCTAGCAAGTTCCCCAGTGATGCTGATGCTACTGATCTGGGGACCACTGAATTAAAGACACATTTAATGTTACTAAAACTCTCCATGAAGGAGGTATTATCTTCATTTTACATCCTCAGAAAATGCAGAAGAGGTGTTCCCAGGGGCCCCTTCACAGTGCTGGTCCCTCCATGTTCAGAATGCAGGTCACGGGCGGGACATCTCTGAGGGAGGAAATCGAGAATGACCTCTTTAAAAGGAAGCTATGACACACCATTACCATTCTTAATCTCGGATTCCATTTCCCAGTGCCCCTCCGCTGCCACTTGGGCGTTGCCCACGGAGAATTTGTCCGCGCCCCACTCCAGGCCAATGCGAGGCTGAAACTACACTAACCAGAAGGCCAAGGGGAATGGCGGCGAGCTATGGGCCAATCACAGAAGGAGAGCGACTTCCTGCGGCTCACGGGACTTCCGGCGCCTCCGTTGTGGGCGTTCATTTTGCTCTTGACAGGTCGTTATATAGCGCCCTTGGGGACCTGAGCTCTGGGCGGGGGCTGCTTTCCAGGCGCCTCCTCGGGACCCAGCGTGGAAGACAGTAAGGAAGATGGGATCGGCTGCCGCGTTTCGTCCCCTCTGAGGCTCCGATTGCTACGGGCGGCGGGCGGGCACCTGGCCCAGTGGAGGTGTGGGCATCGGCCAACCTCTCAGGGCCTGCCCGGGTCCAATGGCGGTAGCGGCGGCGCTGGCGGACCCGGACCAGCATCCGCATAGCACGGGCCCACGATAGAGGGGAGTGGTGGGTCCCTGGACTCTTCTCCTCCGCCTTCGCCTTTCTTCCTTTGCTGCTAGGACCCTAGGATTACCCCAAGCCCGAGGTCCTGAGTCCTGGCCAGGGGTTATGTGGAAAGTTTCATAATTCTGGAATCCAATGGGACAAGGTGTGGAAAGCTGTCTCAGGGTTAGGGACCAGGATGTGAAAGGTTTCCTTCGTGTCTGGTGGACAAGAGTCAGGCCTGACACGGTAGCCTGAGCAGCTTGGTCTGTAATCTGAGGGTGGTGTGAGTCATGGAAGGTTTGGAGTAGAGGAGGAAGGTGATATGACTCAGGTGTTCATAGGCTCCCTTTGGCTGCAGAGTGAAAAACAGACGTGGGGTAGGGAGTGAAGGTGAGGAGGCAGAAAGGGAGGCCCATAAGGATGCACCTTTACTGGATCAGGTGAGTGATGGTGTCTTGGCTTGAGTGGTGACTGGAGTTGGGAGAAGTGGCTGGATTTGGATCTTTCAAGTCAGCCAGATTTTATGATGTGGATATCCAGGGATATCACCATGGAGTTTGGCCTCAGCTATGAGAAGATGGAATTGAAGGGCATCGACTGAGATGGGGAGGTTGCTGGGCGAAGCAGGTTTCAGGGAAGATCAAGAGGCAGATTTTGACCCTGGCAATGCCTTGCAGACTTCCAGGTGGAGGTACTGAAAGGGCAGCTGGACATGCAGGTCTAAGTTATGCCGAGGAATTCAGCTTGGAGACATCCAGTCAACAGTTAGCCTGTGAACTAAGGTGGAGCTGTTTCAGATTTGGGAGGGGGCATCTTTAGCTTATGGTGAAGGATGTCCTACTGGGGCAGCTGAGGACTGGGTGGCTGGCCTGGGTACCTGGGCAGGGTTGGTGGATGTCACAAAGTCAGACGAAGGGAGGAACAGCCATGAGGGAAGGTGTGTGTGGGAGAGGAGGGTCCAAATAGTGACCAAGGTCCCTGGGACAGAGGCTGAGGCATACTGGAGATGCAAATAGCATGATAGTGGGACCAGGGCTGATGTTTATTCACTTCTCTGTGGGCTCACCAACCTTCCTTGGCCACCCTCTTTGGGGCCTGAGGGTTTCATTCAGGATGGCAGATTAGCTCAGTGGCAGTCAGCTGGGGATGTTTCAGGCCTAGGGTGGGAGGTGGTGGAGCTGGGCTTTGAATGTGCATCAGGAGGAGAGAGGAATACTGTGGTTGGTGAGAGGACAGCATGGAGAAAGGCAGAGACTTGGAGGTCCCAGAGATCTGTGTGGCCCACTCTGGGTAGCTGAGAGTTAAAGGTAGAAACTGAAGGAAAGGCTGGGTGCTACCTCTGGAAGTTGGAACTTTTGGAAGTCTGGCTCAGGATGCGATCCTGGTTGACTTTACCAAGTTAGGCACATTCTGGACACCCATTTGCAGAGTAATATGTAGTGTGGCTGAGAGGATGAATGGCTCATGGGATGGTGGTGGGGTCTGGAGATGTGGGATACAAAGATGGATGTGTACATGCAGAGGGGGTATGAGTTCATGGACTGGGAGTCCTGGTAGCGGGGACCTATGGGAGATGAGCCACGGTTTGGTTGTTCTGGGAGGCAGGATCTGGGAACCCAGGGGAATTGCCTAGTAGGAGGCAGTGGGCCCCACATACTAGGCCCAGAGCTTGTGGCAACTTATCTGCCTGCCTACTGTGTGAAGGAGGACACCGTAATCAGTCGGATACAAGGAGACAGTGGCAGCCATGGCATTGGAGCTTAGGGAGAAGGATGACCTAGGAGTGTGTTGGCAGGAGTGATTTGGGGGTCAGAGACTAAACACCAGAAAGGTGGCAGCATGTGGGGTCACAGGCCTAGGCCTATATGGGTTCGTCTGTGTATTTGTTTTTGTTGTTAGTTTCTCTGCTGCCCTTTGGTCTGGTTGACTTAGCTGTCCTCCTCATCATGGCAGGGCTAGGGGACCTTTGAGGATGTGGCCATGTACTTCTCCTGGGAGGAGTGGGAGATCCTTGATGAAGCTCAGAGACATCTGTACTGCGATGTAATGCTTGAGAACTTGGCGCTTGTGGCCTCACTGGGTAAGGCCCTCCCATCCTCCTAGTTTCCTGTTCTAGGTTCTGTCCTTCCCCTTCTAACAGGAGCATCTCTGTCTTCCCACAGCTGAGCATGGGTATTGCTTCTTCCTCTGGATTATCTGCTGTGTGTGAGGAGCTGGGTCACGAGCACAGCCTACTCCTTTCCCTGAGGAGCCCCAATATCTGCTTCTGAAGCTTTCTGGAGAAAGGCTCAGGACTGAGGGTCTGGCTGGCTGCCCAAGTTTGTCCTGATCAGTGGCACTTCTGTGCCCAGGTTCTTCCCTCTTTTTATTTTTTTAAGTTTATTTATTTATTTTTGAAAGAGAGAGAGAGTGTGCGTGCAAGGGAGGGGCAGAGAGAGAGGGAGACAGAGAATCCCAAGAAGGCTCCGCACTGTCAGTGTACAGCCTGACATGGGACTTGATCTCACAAACTGAGAGATAATGATCTGAACCAAAATCAAGAGTCAGACACTCAACCAACTGAGCCACCCAGGCACCCCTTCTTCCCTTTTTTAAAAATTTTTATTTTATTTATTTATTTATTTATTTATTTATTTATTATTATTTTTTTAACGTTTATTTATTTTTGAGACAGAGAGAGACAGAGCATGAACAGGGGAGGGGCAGAGAGAGGGAGACACAGAATCTGAAATGGGCTCCAGGCTCTAAGCTGTCAGCACAGAGCCCGACATGGGGCCAAACTCACTGACCGTGAGATCATGACCTGAGCCAAAGTCAGACGCTTAACCGACTGAGCCACCCAGGCGCCCCTTCCCTTTTTTTTAATATCAGACATTTCCGGAAGCCTGGCCATGTCATGGCCTATAGACAGTTGACGTGGTTATTACTCATGGGAACCACTGTGAGATGCTCCTGAGAGACTTATTTTGTAACATTGAGTTTTCTTCCCAGTTGCAAAGATGACATGATCTCCCTTTGGTCGTTCTCAGGGTGGGCTGCTCTTAGCTGGGCCAGCTACTTACCCACCTTATCTTTTTCCCAGGACTTGCAACTTCCAACTCCTATGTGGTTGCTCACCTGGAACAGGGCAAAGAACCCTGAGAGCCTGACAGGGTGGACATATCTCCATACACTGCAAAAGAGGCTGGGACAGGGTCTGGCTCTAGTGAGTGGGAGCTGGAGCAAAGGTTACATTGGGGTATACTCGGCACCTGCCCTGTATCTACTAGTGTTTGTTGCCGGAGCCAGTAGCCCTACCTTATTCCACTTTCCTTCTTCATTTTAGACACCACATTCTTGCCATTTCTACTTTGTCCCTGGGCCCTGGGTGGTGGATGACTCCACTGATCTGCTCTGTGTCTTCCTTATTCCCCTCCACTCCCCCCTTTATGGGGGTGTCCCACATTAGCCCACAGTCAATGTATTATGAGATGTGCACATATCCTCATAAAGACTTTAAGCACCAGATGCCTGGTTGCAGCTGGATTTTCCTGGGCTTATGCTCACCACTCTGTGTCCCCTTTTCCTAGAGATCTGGAGCCTGTCTGTATTGGGTCCTGATGAAAGCTGAGGAGTTGCGGTCTCTGCCCCTCCTCCCAGCCTGAACCCCACCCCTGTGTTCTCATGTGCTGAGTGTTCACCTTCGGTGGCCCTCCTGGGCCCAGTCCTGCACCACAAGCTCTACCTCATCCTGACTTGATCCTACAGACTCATTCCTGAGTTTGTCAGATCCACATCTGTAAAGGGGCTGCCCCCTCCCAACAAAGCCTACATACACTTCACCAGCATTTCTCTGCTTTTAGGTTGTTGGTATGGAATGAAAAAGCCCCTCTTGAACAGTGTGTTTCAGGAGTGTTTCAGTTCAGAACCCCTAAGGCAGGTCCTTCCACCCAGAAGGACATGTGTGGCCTTCCACCCACTTGTGACATGTGTGGCCTGGTCTTGAAAGACGTATTATACCTGGCTAAGCATCAGGCAATACACCCTAGGTAGAAGCCATACAAATGTGAGACATGTGGGAGAGGCTTCTGGCTCAGTACAAACTCTCACCAGCACCAGAAGGAGCACAGTGAAGAAAAACTCTTCACATGCAGCCAGGACCTCCTCCAGCATCAGACCACTCACACTACGGGGAAGCTGAACAGAAGCCCCGCACGCAAGGAGGCCTTCTAACCCAGCACCAGTTGCCAGCAGCAGCAGGCAGTCCATGCCACACAGAAGCCCTTCAAGTGCAGCAACTGTGGGGGAGCCTTTCTGAAGGCGTTTATGCTCCTTGACCACCTGATAACTCACTCCAAAGAAAGACCCTTCAGATGGCCAACAAGAAATGCCCCTAAAGAGGACTCAACCTTTGTTCATCACAAAAAAAAAACACAATGGAGAAACATCCCATGTGTGTAAGGAATGTGGGAAGGCTTTCAGCCAGCTTTTAAAACTGAGGACACATCAGAAAGTTCATACTGGAAAAATGAATCACAGTTGCAGTGAATGTGGGAAAGCCTTCACCGGAAACACTCACTTGTTCAGCACCAGAGAGTTCACACTGGAGAACGGCCTTATGGATGTGGCTAGCGCGGGAAGGCCTTCACTCGTAGCTTCCATGTTTTTCGGCACCAGAAAGTTCACAACACAAAGACCTTATGAGTGTAGACAGTGCCGGCGAGTCTTTAGCTGTGTTGCCGATTTTGTTGAGCACGAGAAAATACACACGGGGGAAAGGCCTTATGAGTGCAAAGAATGTGGGAAAGCCTTCATTAACAGCTCTCATCTTGTTTGGCACCAGAAAGTTCACAACACAGAAACGCCTTTTGAGTGCAGTGAATGTGGAAACGCTTTCTGGCAAACCTCCAAACTTATTCTGCACCAAAGGAGTCATAATGGAGAAAGACCTTATAAATGCAACCAATGCAGGAAAGCCTTCAGTTGCCCCTCCAACCTTGTTCCACACCAGCGAATTCACACTGGAGAAAAGCCTTATGAGTGTTCGGAATGTGGGAAAGCCTTCAGTCAAAGCTCTGCCTTCATTCAGCACGAGAAGGTTCACACTAGAGAAAGGCCTTATAAGTGTAGTGAATGTGGAAAAGCCTTCATCTATAGCTCTAACCTTGTTAAACACCAGAAAGTTCACACTGGAAAAAGGCCTTATGAGTGCAGTCAGTGTGGGAAAGCTTTCAGTGAAAGCTCCATCCTCAGCACCAGAGAGTTCACACTGGAGAAAAGCCTTACGAGTGTAACAAATGCGGAAAAAGCTTTCCACTACAGCTCAAACCTCTCTAAACACCAGAAGGGTCATATTGGAAAAGAGCCTTTGGAGTGCAGTGGACATAGGAAAGCCTTCAGCCAGAGCGCTAGCCTCACTCAGTACCAGAAAGGTCACACCAAAGAAAACACTTAGGAGCGTGGCAAATGTGGAAAACCACGAACTAGCTGGGGCTTTCACCTTGCTCACCTTAAAAGGATTCACTCCTAAGAAAACTTCTGTGAAAGGAACCTTTGTAAAGAAGCCATAAGCCAAAAGTTGAAACTTGAATATCCTAATACCCCTACCAGGAGATTGCCAGATACATGGAAGCTTTCAGGAGCTTCACCACACTTTCTAACCTGTCCAGGTGCTTTGCCAGATTACGTCACTGCCAGATGCCATCTCACTTCTGCCAGCCAGCAGATCTTCCCACAGCGTGTAACTATCATGTCAACATACTCAGGGAAGGCTGATCTTGTGCTCTCTCATTCCCTGGAGGGAGACATGAGTGATGGAAGCTCTTTGGGGGTGGCCTCATTTTCCATCTTTGCCCTGTCTCTAGTGGTTCAGGCATAGTCCTGACCTTGTTCTCCCCAGGAGGATCTGACCTGGAGTGTGAGGACCTGCAGAAGAAGTTTCCCTTTTATTGTGGCCATTGTTGAGTCTACAGATGGTGCCTGCAATGGAACTGTCCAGTATCCAAATCAACCAACCCTGGAACTGCCTGCCTCCAGAGTGTGTGGTAATAAAGGCCTTACTATTGAAGCCATCTTTAATACTGGGACTCCATCCATTGTGTGTGTGGGAAATGGAGAATGAATTGGGCTCTAACAGGATAAAAAGGGAGAAGGTCTTTTGGGAGGCCTCAACTTGAACAGTGGGATGGCAAGGAATAGATTGCAGTCTAGGCCCAAGGGCTTCCGGGACAGGCTGAAAGTCTCTGGGTCAAATCTTGTGTCCTGGATGCCAGGACAACCTGTAAGACCCAGAGCTTTGGACATTCGCCAGTACTTCCTGGGCAGCACGAGTTGGGTACCTTGTTCCTGGGAATGTCCCACATTCTCCAGTAGAATTGAGGGGCTACTGTCCAGGAGTAAGGCCCCTGATGTCCAAAATCTGTAGGTAGGTATCACTGCACGAAAGATCTTCAGGAGGCAGGTAGAACCTGTTTCAGTGGGCACAGAAACACTGGTTTTGAGGTCAGGGACACTGGCAAACAGAGGAGATAATGGCTGGTGCTATGCCTGGGCTACATCACACCCACTCACAAGAACTGGTTGTGTTCAACTCAACATTTAGTTGAGTTCAATCAGCCATGGTGGAATTTATACCACAAAAGATGAAGAAACAACAGCTCTTTGAAAACAAACAAACAAAAAGCAATTGAAAAAAACCTGATTTGGATTGTCTGCCAAGTTTGTTGACAGTGACTTTGGCCATAGGAGAGACTCTGCTCTGCAGGTCTTAGGAAGTCCTGCATATTCTCATCTTATCCTCTAGAACAAAGGACATAACAGTGGTATGTTGCTCACTGCCTGAGCAAATGGTGGTGTGGATTCCTGTAGCCTTCCTGCACTGGTCACTTCAAGGCCCTTACTGCACAGGTAGGAACCCTGGGCCTGAGAAAAGGGAGATCTTGTAGTTCAGGATTTTTGTAGCCCAGCCAATATTCCAGGTGAGTGTAGTGTCCATGATCTTCATCATCTGCTATTTTTTGCTGCCACTGAAGCAGGGCTGTCCCCGGGTACAGGAGTCAGAGATAATGGAATCAATATATGCTTGCCCCCATTTTCTGGTTTTCCAAGAGGAGTGAGGGAACCATATGTTTATGTGAAGCCTTTTGATTTCATAAATGTTGAAAGCTTCTTTACAAAACTTATAGGTATATATGCAACCGATATATATGGGCTGCATATCTCCTGGTTCAATACTTTCAAGTGTCAGAAAATAAACGAACCGGGCTGTCTGGAGCCCCAGGATCCCAAGACATGAAGGATTTTGGTGCAGTGTTTACCTGAGAACATGTGGCAGGGGCAACAGTACTGCTGTTGCCACTCCACTTAGGATCCTCCAGTTCCCTGAAGCTGACCATATGAGGGATGGCAGGGTCCCAGGCATGTGGCAGGTCTGCCTAAGTGCTCCCCACATCCCAAGGTATGGCACTCCTGGACCTTCTGGGTATAATAATTGCCTTCTGTTTTCTTGTTTAAGTTTTATTTTATTTATTTTGAGAGACAGAGCATATGCAAGCAAGGGAGGGGCAGAGAGAGTGGGAGAGAATCCCAAGCAGGCTCTGTGCTGTCAGCGCACAGCCAAATGTGGGGCTCAATCTCACAAACTGCAGAGATCATGACCTGAGCCCAAATCAAGAGTCAGACACAACCGACTGAGTCACCCAGGTGCCCCAATAATTGCCTTCTATTAACATGGGGGCTTGGGGTTAGAACTAAAGCCCATTTGAACCTTGAGGCCTCAGGCTTCCAAGCAAAGGGATCGTGGGTCATCAAGAGCTCAACTCCTTGAACCCACGTTTTAGCTATGGTTAGACCTCATAACAGTGCTCCCAATGCATGAATGAAGTCTTTTACCTGCCTTCTAGTCTCCTCACCACGGCTCTCTGTACATCAGCCAACTTATTGGAACCTCAATATTTCCCTGGTGGTGCCAGAACATAGCAAACAAAGGCCTGTTGGTTCTGAGAGTTTGATCTCCCCAGAGGACCAATTTACATGGAGCTCAAAGTCTCCCCATCGTGATGAAGTACCCAGGGATCCTTGGTCTGCTCAGGCTCTCCCTCCTGGGTGTAACAACTGCCTCCTGCCAACATGGAAGGGCTCCTTGGGATTAGAGTTAATGTTCAGCTGAGCCATGTGGAGCCCACACCTGCAAGCAACATAGGACAGACATTTGTCATCAGAACTCAATCCCTTTTCCTGAATGGTCACCTAGGTGTGTGTCTTGTAAAACGAAGTATTTTGGCAAAGAATCCTTGATTTGGTGAAGTAGTCCCAATCTGAATCTGACTTTTGCTCTCCCCATCAGGGCTCTGTGCAAGGCAGCTGGCCTACTCTGTGTGTGTGTGTGTGTGTGTGTGTGTGTGTGTGTGTGTGTATGCGTATGCATGTCTGTGTCTGTGGAGCTGTGTGTGTGCATGCACGTGCATGTGCCAGAACATCTAAAACAAAGCCTTCATGGCTCTGAGCACCTATGAACTGGGCTACTAATGTTCGTCTTAACTCTACAGGAAGGCTGTCCTTTGAACCAGCCACAGAAGAAGGAAGTATTGAGAGATGGTCAGAAGCAGCCCTTCTGACATCATTTGAGCCCCCAGATCCACTCAGTGCCTGAAACCAGATACCAAGTGGACTTTAGGGTTCCATGTACCAAAACAGACCAAGACAATTCAATAGGAAAAAGGTAATCTTTTCAACCAATAGTGCTAGAACAACTGAATTGCCATATGTAACAACAACAAACCTGTAAGCTTACCTCAAGTCATATGCAAAAGTTAACTCAAAATTGATCATAGATGTAAGCATAAAACTCATTAACAATAAAAAATCTAGAAGAAAACATAGTGATCTTGGATTTGGTGGATTTCTTTTCTTTTCTTTTTTTTAGTAGCAGGCAAAAGTTTATTAGAGGATAAGATCAGAGAGGAAGAATCATTGGAAAGCTCTCTTTACAGAAAGGGGACATTCGAAAGTGAATGCCCGAGAACTATAGGCAAAGGTCCTTGTATTAAAAGGTTCTGGTCAGGGGCGCCTGGGTGGCGCAGTCGGTTGAGCGTCTGACTTCAGCCAGGTCACGATCTCACGGTCCGTGAGTTCGAGCCCCGCGTCAGGCTCTGGGCTGATGGCTTGGAGCCTGGAGCCTGTTTCCGATTCTGTGTCTCCCTCTCTCTCTGCCCCTCCCCCATTCATGCTCTGTCTCTCTCTGTCCCAAAAATAAATAAAAAACGTTGAAAAAAAAAAAGGTTCTGGTCAGCCCTCAGATTTAGTGTATTTCTTAAGTATAACAAAAAGCATGAGAAGAAAAAATCAATTGGACTTAATAAAAATTTTTAACTTTTGCTTTTCTTTTTTTTAAATGTTTATTTTTGAGAGAGAGAGAAACACAGAATGAGAGTAGGGGAGGGGCAGAGACAGGGAGACACAGTATCTGAAGCAGGCTCCAGGCTCCAAGCTGTCAGCACAGAGCCCAACATGGGGCTCAAACCCACGACTGTGAGATCATGACCTGAGCCAAAGTCGGAAGCTTAAACCAACAGAGCCATCCAGGCGCCCAAACTTTTGCTTCTCAATAGTCACTTCAACAAAATGAAAATGCAAGCCATAGACTGGAAGAACTATCTGCAAAACAAATCCTAACAAGGGATGTGAATCTAGAACCTATGAGGAACACTTACAAAAGACAACCTAATTAAAAAAAAAATGGTCAGTGACTTGAACACTCACTTCACTAAAGAAGACATATGAGGGGTGCCTGGGTTGCTCAGTTAAGTGTCTGTCTTTTGATTTCAACTCAGGTCATGATCTCACAGGTGTGGGATCAAGCCCCATGTAGGGCTCCATGCTGACAGCATGGAGCCTTCTTGGGATTCTCTCTCTTCCTCTCTCTCTGCTCCTCCCCCACTTGAGTTTTTTTTCTCTCTCTCTCTCTCAAAATAAATATTAAAAAAGTTATCATAGGGGCGCCTGGGTGGCTGGGTCGGTTGAGCGTCTGACTTCGGCTCAGGTCATGATCTCACCGTCCGTGAGTTCGAGCCCCGTGTCGGGCTCTGTGCTGACCGCTCAGAGCCTGGAGCCTGTTTCAGATTCTGTGTCCCCCTCTCTCTCTGCCCCTCCCCTGTTCATGCTCTGTCTCTCTCTGTCTCAAAAATAAATAAACGTTAAAAAAAAATTTTTTTAAAAAGTTATCATAGAATGGACCATAAATGGAAATGTAAGAGCTAAAACTATAAAGCTAATAGGAGAAAAATTTTGACTGAGTTAGGCAAAGGATTTTTTAGATATGAACCAGAAGATAAAACATAAAAGGAAAAACTAACAAATTAGACTTCATCACAATGTAAAATATTGCTTTTCAAGGGGCACCTGGCTGGCTCAGTCAGTAGAGTATGCTATTCTTTTTTTTTTTTTTTTTAATTTTTTTTTTTCAACGTTTATTTATTTTTGGGACAGAGAGAGACAGAGCATGAACAGGGGAGGGGCAGAGAGAGAGGGAGACACAGAATCGGAAACAGGCTCCAGGCTCTGAGCCATCAGCCCAGAGCCCGACGCGGGGCTCGAACTCACGGACCGCGAGATCGTGACCTGGCTGAAGTCGGACGCTTAACCGACTGCGCCACCCAGGCGCCCCTAGAGTATGCTATTCTTGATGTCAGGGTTGTGACTTCAAGCCCCATGTTGGGCATAGAGTTTACATTTAAAAAATAAATAAAAATAAAATATTGCTCTTCAAAAGATGTCATTATGAAAATTAAAACAAGGGGCGCCTAGGTGGCTCAGTTGGTTAAGTGTCTGACTTTGGCTCAGGTCATGATCTTGCGGTTCATGAGTTCGAGCCCCATGTCAGGCTCTGTGCTGATAGCTCAGAGCCTGGAGCCTGCTCTGGATTCTGTGTCTCCCTCTCTCTCTCTCTGTCCCTCCCCTGCTCATGCTCTGTCTTTCTCTCTCAAAAATAAATCAACATTAAACAAAAATTAAAACAAGCTACAGGCCGAGATGAAACACCTGTACATATATATGGAGTCTTAATACAGAATATATAAAGAATTTGAACAACTCAATAAGAAGACAACCCAAGTAGGGGCACCTGGGTGGCTCAGTTGGTTAAGAGTCCAACTTCAGCTCAGGTCATGATCTTGCCGTCCGTGAGTCTGGGCCCCAGGTCGGGCTCTGTGCTGACAGCTCAGAGCCTGAAGCCTGTTTCAGATTCTGTGTCTCCCTCTCTCTCTGCCCCTCCCCTGCTCATGCTCTGTCTCTCTGTCTCTGAAAAATGAATAAACCATCAAAAAAATGAAAGAAAAAAAAAAGACAACCCAAGTAAAAATGAGCAAAAAGACTTGAGTAGACATTTTATCAAAGAAGATAAACAGTTAATAAGCACAAGAAAAGATGCCTGACATCATTATTCATTAGGAGAATATACATTAAAATCCCCTTGAGACTATTATTTGATGGGCACAGAGTTTCAGTTTATAATAATGCAAAAGTCGGAGAGATGTTTAGGAGTGATAGTTGTAGAACTGTGTGTTTACTTAATGTCATTGGACTATACACCTAATAATAGAAGTTTTAGGGGCACCTGGGTGGCTCAGTCAGTTAAGTGTCCAACATCAGCTCAGGTCATGATCTCGAGATTTGTGGGTTTGAGCCCCGAATTGGGCTCCACACTGATAGTGCAGAATCTGCTTGAGATTCTCTCCTCTCTCTGCCCCTCCCCCACTCACACTTTCTCTCACTCTCAAAATAAATAACACTTAAAAAATAGAAGTTTTGTGTATATTTTACCACAATTTTAAAAAATCCATTGAGATACCACTTCACGCTAGTATGGCAACACCAAGTATTGGCAGGAAGGTGGAGAAAATGGAACAGTTCTACAGTGCTGGTGGGAATATAAAATAGTAGAGACGCTTTGGAAAATTTTGGCAGTAAAGAGTTAAAGTGAACTTCACTCAGCAGTTCCACTCCTAGAAACTGTCAGGCAGAAAGACCTTCCTCTGCTCTATAATCCTTCTAAATGGACTTAGAACCAAATGGACATGAGACAGATTAACAGGAGAAAATAATATTTAATGAGTGCATATACAGGGAATCCACAGACATGAAATTTCAAAGACAATGGGGCACATGAAGCTCACATGAGCTGAGGAGAGGGGCAGAGGTCTGAGGATATGAAAAGGAGAAAGCTTTTAGCAAGAAGGTGAAAGATGTTTAGAAACACAAGTTTGCTCTATGAGGCAGATAAATTCCTTAGGCAAAGGGAAGTGTCTGTTAATTGCTCTCTTCCTATTACAGGCTCTCCTTCCAATGTAAATTAGACAGTTGTGGGAAAGGCAGAGAGCTTTTCCTGCATCTGCTGGGTTTTGATTACTTAAAAAAAATTTATTTATTTTGAGAGAGAGAGAGAGAGAGAAGCTGAGAGAGAATCCCAAGCAGGCCCTGCGCTGCCAGTGCAGAACCCGATGCGGGAGTTGAATTCCCCAACTATGAGATCACAACCCAAGCAGAAATAAAAAGTTGGATGCTTAAGTGACTGAGCTACCCAGGCGCCCCTAACTCAAAATAATCTTTATGCTGAAGAGGCCCATCTTGGGGCAGCCTGCCCTCAGCCCCTACACAATCTACCCAAGCAGCAAGAAAACATACATCTACAGAAAGACTTGTAAGCAAATATGCCTAGCAGCATTATTTGTAATGGCCAAGAACTGTTGTCTATCAATTAATGACAAATAAAATGTGGTATATCCATACAAGGGAATATTATTCAGCAATAAAATGGAATAAAATACTGATATATAACATAACATGAATAAACCTCAAGAACAGACTAAGCCAGTTAGGCACCCCCAGAATAAAGTTTAAAAAGCAAAAACAAACAAACAAAAAACAACAAAAAAACAAAAAACAAAACCCTCAACAACATTATGCTAAGTGATAGAAATGACACACAAAGGGATATATATTATATGATTCCATTGATACCAAATATCAGGAAAGGCAAAAGTATAGAGATATAACATGGATTAGTGGTTGCCAGGGGCTGAGGATGGGAGTGGTTTTGGCTATATAAGTGTCCAGGGGCACCTACGTGGCTCACTTGGTTAGGTGTCCTACTCTTGATTTTGGCTTGAGTCATGATCTCGTGGATTTGTGAGTTCAAGCCCCACATGGGGTTCTATGCTGACAGCATGGAGCCTGCTTGGGATACTCTCTCTCTCTCTCTCTCTGCTCTTCCTCGGCTCATGCTCTCTCTCTCCCTCTCTCAAATTAAACAAATAAAAAAAAAAGTGTCCAACCGCACATTTTGAGGCAATGGGAATGGGGTGAGATAATAATGGTTGTACAACTCTATAATTTTACTAGAAATCATTAATTATGCAATTATAATGGATATATTCTATAATATGTAAATTATACTTCAATAAAGCCATTTAACAAAAAGGCTATGGGCTGTTCTTTCTCACAGTCCTGGAGTTCCTGACCACATGGTGATGACCAAAAGTATCCAGCCCACTAAGAGATGACAGGAATGCATAAAAAATATGTTGACTACAGCTGTGGGAGATATACAGAGCTACACCTGCACACTTTTTTTTTTTTTTAATATTTATCAATTTTTGAGAGAGAGAGAGACAGAGCATGAGCAGGGGAGGGGCAGAGAGAGAAGGAGACACAGAATCCGAAGCAAGCTCCAGGCTCTGAGCTGTCAGCACAGAGCCTGACACAGGGTTCAAACCCACAAACCGCAATATCATGACCTGAGCCAAAGTCAGACACTTAACTGACTGAGCCACCCAGGCGCCCCAACACCTGCACACCTCAATCCTGCAAAGGCCCAGACATCAAAACAGTTCACCAGGCTCCCCACACCTTATTTCCTCACAGTCAGTATTCTTTACCCATTTACAGTACTCAATTCATCCTTGTACAAACACAAGTGGATGATATATTACCAGGGTCTGGCCTTCAGAGTGCTTCCTTTCACCACTGCTGGGTGGAAGAGACATTTCCTAAAACACAGACCATTATCTTGCTTCTTCCAGACTGCTGACTGGCTTTTCCAGGCGAACTCCAGGTGAGAAGCTTCAGAACACAGAGGCTTTCATTCTTTGTCAGAGAACATGGGGTAGAAATGCAAATTGGGTCACATCTGGTCAGAAATGCTCCATGCCTTACTGTTGTGCCCTGTCAGGTGCTATAGGGAACCTGATAACCAGTCTGAGAACTCTGTTCTGTTTCCAATTCACTCCCGATAAACAGGACTCCAATATCAAAGGTGAATTAATTGGTGATGTATTCAGTATCAAATGGTGCAGAGCAGTCTGAAGTCAGTACCAGAGCTGGGTAATGATAGCAACGCATATAAACTATGTTATGAGTACCTGGAGAAACTCAATGAAGACATCATGGATGTCAAAGGCAGATTTCACAAGGTCCATAAACAATGGGAAAGCTTCCCTAGAAGCCCTCCAGGAACTATCTTATCAGGCCCCTTGCTCAGAGCAAGAGTCATGTCCATGCCAAACTCAGTCATGGGTGAGCAGTAGGACATCACTTCAATGGGTGCAGGGCCACCACCATCCTTCCAGAGGAGGGCAAGCAGGGAACAGGGGCTGCTTACACTGAGTAATAGATGACCATCAAACACAGAAGGACATTTTCCATAGCATCCAGCGGTGTGACAGCTGGTCACAAAGTACAGTATGGCCCCTATAGGGGCCCCTACAGGGCATTCGTGGAGTTAATCTCTGCAGGTAGAAGTTCTGGGGCGCCAGGTGGATCAGTCTGTTGAAGAGCCGACTCTTGATTTCAGCTCAGGTCATGATCTCATGGTTGTGGGCTCAAGCCCCACATCAGGCTCTGTGCTCACAGCGCAGAGTCTGCTTTGGATCCTCTGTCTCCCTCTCTCTCTGCCCCTCCCCCCTCTCAGAAATAAATAAGCGTTAAAAAAATTAAAAAAAAAATAACTTCTATACAAGGTACAACTTGTGGCTGAAGGCTATTTGTATACGGTATTTTTCAGGTGTTAATTCTTTTATATTGAATGAAGTTTTTAAAACATAATTTAAAAGAAAATGTTAAAAAAAAAGGGGGGGGGAGCGGGGGCAGCTGAAGACCTTACTAAATTCACTGCTCCTAAAATGGCTTTTCACTAGTGAAGGTTTTGTGCTGGTTGGTGGGCAGGAGCTGTGGCTGAGTCTCCCATACCAGCTGTACACACAGGAGCTTTCTCCAGTGTGAATATTTCTATGCAGGACCCAGCAGGAGCTGCTTTGCTCTCCTACTCACTACACTCACAACGCAGTAACTTGCTGCTGCAAAACTTGATTAAATCTGGGCAAGGAGGCTATCCAACACCAGCTGCACTCCTTATGCCTTTCTCCAGTGGGGACTGTGTGAAAGAGGTTCAGTTTTCCTGAGAGCTTTCAGGTGGTTCCTGCATTTGTACAACTGTTCTCTGGCATGAATCTTTTGGTGCTAACAAGAATAGAGCTCTGAATGCAGATGCCCACGTTCTCGGCACTTGACTCCTTTGGTGCAAGGGGAAATGCAAAAGTTTGCTCAAGGCTGGGCCACACTCCCTGCCTTAATGAGTGTTTTCTAAGGGGCAAACATTCTCATTCTCAAAAGGAATAGAGCTCTGGCTGGAGGCTTTCTCACATTACAACAATCATGACATTTGAAGACATGAATGTACTTCTGCTTTCTCAGAATGGAGACAAAGGTGAAGGCCTTCCCATCTTCCCAATGTACTTGGGATTTTTTTTCCCATTCTGAAAATTAAAAAAAAATTTTTTTTTAATGTTTTACTTATTTTTGAGAGAGAGACAGAGTGCGAGTAGGAGCGGGGCAGAAAAAGAGGGAGACACAGAATCTGAAGCAGGCTCCAGGCTCTGAGCTGTCAGCACAGAGCCTGACGTAGGGGCTTGAACCCATGAACCGCGAGATCGTGACCTGAGCTGTAGTCGGCCGCTCCATCGACTGAGCCACCAAGGCGCCCCCCATTCTGGTATTTTTTATTGATTGAACACCTCTCCATATACCATGTGTTTACTGGGTGTCTCTTCAGTGTCAGTTCTCTGTGAGTTCTGCAAAAGGGCCTCAGTGTCTGGTGACAGGCAGGTGCTATGCAGTGAAGGTGGTCCAGCCACTGACATTATATCCACCTTCCTTAGAGGAAGCAAGCAGTCCCATGAAGAGATAAATTTTATTTTTCCTTAAAAAATTTTTTGAGAGAGAGAGAGAGAGAATATCTCAAGCAGGCTCCACACTCAGCATGGACCCAGATGGGGGCTTGATCCCATGACCCTGGGATCATGACCTGGGCTGAAATCAAGAGTTGGACATTCAACTGACTGAGCTACCCAGGCACCCTTTCAAGAACTACTTAAGGATACGTATCAGCTCAGAACATGTTAAGGGGAGGCCAATGGTGGAGGGTCTGACCATAAAAGGGGAGAAGGCGAAAGACTGAGAGGAAAAGGATACAGAAGGATCAGCCAGGAAATATGAGTCAAGGGAAAGTAGAATGAAGTTCCAGAATGACAGAAAAGAGGCATGGCTACTCACTTTGGCACCAGGGTAAGAGAGGGCACAGGCCAGGTACCAGGTGAGAGACAAGCCCGCTGCCACAGGCCCTCCCCTACCAGTCTTGCACGGACCAGGACTGGTCCTCCATGGGCCTCTCTGGTCATGGACTGATTCAAGCTGCCCTGTTCAAGTCTCCTGGCCATGTTCACCTTGGGTGACCACATTGATGGTAGTGCAGGCAGTCATTCTTATGGGGGGTCAAGTGGCTTGTGAGAGGCCAGCCCCAGGTCTGTCATGATTCACCCATGACAGACTGAGGTGGATAAGGATCACTTATGCATCTGGAGAACTGAACCTCACAAAATGAACAACCAGGAAAGATCTCAGGGGAAAGGTGCATTGTCCCCACAATCGGTGATCGTGTCTGTGTCCATGTGCCATCACAGGGGCTCACAAGGGGCAGCTGGCAGAAAACCTGCTGGAATGAGGAAGTGTGACAGAGGAGAAAGAAAAGCAACACACCTCGACTGGGTCACTTGGCCAGATAATAACCAAGCTGGATGTGATCTGCTATGCAAGTTGTGATACTTTTGACCCTTGACCTAAAAGATACTGGAGTTGTTTATACAGCAGTCTGGGAGAAGATGTATCAAGACATGGGCCAGCACCAGGACCAGCCGCATATCCCATGGGGAACATAGTGGCCTAACCTGGTGAGGACAGCACCATGTCATGGTAGTAGCCCTACTGTGTCTCATGAAGGAGCCCCACTTTTTCTGAAAGCAGTATGTGACCTTCTTAAAAGTCACTGGGCCTTGCTATAGCAGGCCAGGGAGCAGATGGATGCAACCTAAGCACTGGGCATGGGACCTGGGACCCCAGTCTCTGTCTTGCGGCCACCTCCCTTTATGTCTCCCAACCTTGTCCCCTGACATGCCTGCTTACCCTCTCATATCTGAAAGGGTGGGCCCTCCTCCTGGATGTGCCCTCTCCCCGGATCCATTGGTCTTTGGACAGTGCTTCTCTTTTTCTGCACCCATCTCCTCCACCCGGCCACTGGTCCTTATCCTGGACACCCCACACTCACCTCAGGGCCACTTATCTGCAACCACAACCTAAGACTCTCCTTCCAAAATGCCATTCTCAGGCCCTTCCTTGGTCCAGGCCACCAGTGAACTGCAACCTGGAGATCGGAGGACAAACCAAAACTCCCTATGTGTCCATGGCACGTAGTCACTTCCACTTAGAAGTCCACATCTACAAAATCCAACTGCTAATCTTCCCCAAAATATCCTCCTCTTGCCAAACTCCCATCTCCATGTACAATATCTCATTCTTCCTAAACACTCGGGATGGTCTTTTATCCACCACTTACGTTCACTCGTCACATGTAGCAGGAAATCCCATTAACTTCATCTTGAAAATCTAACCGAAATCTGATCACTTCTCTCACCTCTCCTACTTCTACCCTGGACAGGCCATCATCATAACTGTCTGGAAGAATATTGCAGCAGCATCCTCACAACCCCTGACCACAACCCCTCTCCCACCGGTGTGTTCACTCAGTATGTTTACTTGGTATTCATTGGGATACTTTCAAAATCCTAAATCCAGACAATGGATATCCCGCTTCTATTCAAAAATTTCTACGACTCCCAGCACATTCAGCCAATGAATAGAGGCAGGACTCCTCTCTTCATGCAGTGGAAGAATGAGAATTTTCCTGAATGTTCTCAGGTCAGTCTCACCTCCGAATCTTTGCACACGCAGATCCCTCTGTCTGTACCCTCTACATCTTAACATACCGAATTCTGGGATGAAGACTCCCCACCTGCGAACGCTCCATCATCCAGAACATCGAGGCCTGTAGCTCAGTCGGGGACTCAGGACACTGGGACTCCGAGTCAGGTCGGGTGGAAGAATCCTTCAGCCGTGACTAGTTGATCGGCTCACTCATCACGCCCGTAGTCCAGCCACAAGCTGGTCATGAGCTCGGAACGCGTGGCTTTGAGCCTCCGTCCCCCGCTCTGTAAAGCAGACACAACGCCAAGGGCGACGACTCCCGGGCGGGCTCCAAAGGAGGTCCTTGTAGACATCCCCGCGAGGTAGCCCCCCCTACTGCCAAGGATATCCGGGCTTGGGTAGTCAGGACATTCTCTGGGGCCAAGGGGTGCACAGGGCACGGAGACGGAATCTCCCCGACTCTCGAATCTTCCCTGCATCCGTTCCCGCAGGCCCGGTGAGCCTCCCGGCACCATCCACGGCCAGGCAACTTGGTTCCTCCTCCAACACCGATAAAACGGCAAGCTGCCAAAGAAACAACCGAAAACCAGAAGCCACCACGCGCTGGCGCGGCGGTTCCGGAAACGCCTCTCCCCTAGGCTATCATTGGCCAGAGCCCAGACCGCGGCCTCGGAAACGCCCCTCGCCCAGGTTCTCCCTGGGAAGCTCTGAGAAGACGCTTGATGAGAGGCTTTCTGGGGAATGTAGTTCGCGACGCGTGAGCAGTGACGCGACACGTGTGTGTGTGTGTGTGTGTGTGTGTGTGTGTGTGTGTGTGTGTGTG
>NW_024412774.1:167479-173214 GCF_014898765.1 Herpailurus yagouaroundi
GTGTGTGTGTGTGTGTGTGTGTGTGTGTGTGTGTGTGTATCCTGATCACCCAGGCAACGACCCGGAGGCACAGCTACTGGTTGTAGGAACTAGCGTGGTTGCGAGCGGCGGGCCCAGAGCATTTGCCCGCTCAGAGTCTGGGTGTTTCTGCGCTAGCAGCAGAGGACGGGGCGGGACTTCCGTCGTCGCCATTGCACTCTTTGCCGCGCAGTTGGTGGGCTGGTTGGCAGTCGGCTGCTGGGACCAGAGATGGGCATAGGGAAGTCCCGGGACTGTCACCGCACCACTGCATGCACTTTTACCCTCGGCTAATGGTTCCTCCTTCCTGAGCCTTGGTTTCCCCAGATGTAGAACGGAGGTAATGCACTCCGCCTTAGCCCCACGGTCCCCGGAGACAGCTCCCAGGTCCTTGGGCGCATTTTATACGGGGGAAGACTTACTAAAACCCTGAGTGCGACCGTCAGCACGCGGTCACCCCGGGCAGTGGGGGCGTAGGGTTTTGGATGACCCCGCAGTGCTTGTCACTGTCGCTGCCTTGCACGGCCCCGCCCACTCCACAGACTCTGACCAGGCCAGCAACCTCGCTGATGGACCCCGGGCAGGTGAGTGGAGGGTGCCCCAGTTCTTCGCCCGCTGGTATCCCTGCCCTCCCGATACTGGAGCCCCTGTACTAGAGAATGACGGTGTCCTGGACTCTTCGCCTGTACTTGAGTCTGGAGCCCAGGGTCACTCTTCCTAGCATCCTGAATCCAAGCTGGACGTTATATGGATGGGTTCACTGTAAGTTAGCAACCTCCTCAGGAGCTGCCCTGGTGTAATCTGAAACCGACCCCAGAGGTGGAGGGTAGGGAGAGAGTGAAGAAAGAGGCACGTCACTCCAGACTGGTTGGTGCAGGTTTAATAAGCAAGGACAGGTACATAGGAAGCTTGCCTTGGGCAGCCACAAGAGTAGATCTCCACACCAGGCCAACAAATCTTAAAAGTTTATATGGAGACTTTAACTTGGTTCAGTCAAGTATACCATCCAGATGGTGTCAGTGTCAGATCACAATCTCAAAGCTATATCCCTGGGGGAATTTCTGGGAGTGGGGAAGAATACACATTCCAAGGACAGGAGATGATGACAAGCCTCCCATTGCCCAGGTCCAGGTCATGGGTCAACTGGCAGTCACATCCTCTTGATGACTTCCCCCCCCCCCCAAAGGTTCATATTTCTGGAATCCTATGGGATAAGGTCTGGAAGGGTATCCCAGGCACAGGGACCAGCATGTGCAAATTTCTTGAAGGTGAGTATAAGGTGGAAGTGTTCAAGGAACTGCAGGTCTGCATTTCATCTGGTGAACATAGAAAGCATGGGGACAGGTCTCGGCCTGGAATGGCAGGCTGAGGAGCTGGGTCTCTATTCTGAGCATGGTGAATCCCGGAAAGTTTAGAGCAGAGGAGGGAGGTGATCTGATTCAGATCTTAATAGGCTCCCTCTGGATGGCCAGGAGAGAACAGAGTTCTCTCTGGAGGTGAAGTTGGAGGCAGGAAGACCACTGAGTCTTCCATTGAGTGACTGCAACAGTTCAAGTGTGTGTTTTGGTGGCTGGACCAAAGGTAGAAGTAGGAGAAATTGTTGGCTCCTGAATCTCCCTTTTAAGTAGGGTGGACTAGATTTCCTTCTGCGAGGCAGTGAGATATCAGGGTTGACCCAGACAGGTTTGTCAGGTGTGGAAGTTGGCATGAGGAGTAGATTTCAGAGGGAAGATGAAGAGCTAGGTTTTAGCCGTATTGTATTTGAGGTGTCCTGTAGACTGCCAAATGGAAGTGCCAAGTATGCTTTATGCTGGAGACATCCAAGGGAGACTTGTGTGTTGACATTATGTGTGGCTGGGGGTTGACCAGAATGGTGACCAAGCCTCTACCTAGAGACTAGACCTGGGATGAAAAAAATGAAGCATGAAAGTAACAGAGGTAGGATGACATTGGGGTCTGAGATGAGACTGGTTTACCTCTCTACAGCTCACCAGGTTTTTGTGGCCATCCTCCTTGGGGTCTGGGGTTTTTTTCAGGGTGGAGGAGTAATCAGGGGCAGAAAGGGTCAGTCTAAACTAAGAGTCCCCAAGCCTAGGGTCTGGGATTTGTCTATCTGTGAAAACAGCTACGACTGCTGAAGGGAAAGCATGTAGAGGGTGGAGGTGGAAGAGAGCAGGGGTGTTTAAGATCTATTCATGATTCTGGGGAGCTGAAGGCTGAAGCAACAAGGCAGAGTGGGGAGGCATTAACCAGAAGTGATGATTGTCTCTGGCAGTGGCGATTTTTGGAGATGTGGGGCAAGCCAGGCTTAGTATTGAATCCTGGTTGCCCATTTTATGTTGGGTATGCCATGTGCACAGTGGGATATAGGAACTAGGGATATGCCGGTGGTGTGGACAGGAAGGGAAGGTGGGGGCTGGGGAGTGGGTGTCCAAAGAGTGACATGTACAAGGTAAGGGAATGTGAACCAATGGGCCCAGGGCCCTGGCACTAGAGGCTTAAGGGAGGAAATAGAGTCCAAATTTTCTTATACTTGGGAGGTGTGATCTGGGGGACACAAAGGAGCTTGTTTAGTGTGAAGAGTGGGTTCCTGGCTAGCACAGAGCACAGACAGTATCTGTATCAGCTTTTTGTTCCTCTAGATTGGATTGGATTGGATTGGTCTGGCTACAGTAACTAGTGAGACGACAAGGATAAAGGGACATCTGTGGTGACAGGGCCTCTTATCTCCTCTGAGGTGGGGGCCTGAGGAGGAGGAGGAGCTGTGGGTGGGTGAGGGAAGGATGGACTGAGGGAGTCACAAGAAGAGAAGATGCCAGTGGTAGATGTAGCAGAACTCTGAGTCATAGGTCAAGGAACTGGATGTGTCCATTTGACTTTTTGTTTGCTTTTCAGCCCATCTGTTGGCCTTCTAGCTTAGCTGTTTCATCATTGCAAAGCCCAGTGACCTTTGAAGATGTGGCTGTGTACTTTTCCAAGGAGGAGTGGGGGCTTCTTGATGCAGGCCAGAGGGACCTGTACCACAATGTTATGCTGGAGAACTTTGAGCTCATGACCTCACTTGGTAAGGCCTTTCTGCCCTGCCCCAGCATGGTGACCAGCTTCTTCCCTTTTACCTTCTTCCCATAGAGAGTTTTCTGTTCATCCCAAAGTTGGACCATTGGCACTGGTTCTTCCCAGGTTTCCTGTTATAGATGCTGTGGATGCTAGGACTGGGCTGTGTGCATTCTCCTTGTATTTCTCTGAGCAGCCTCATAAATAGTCCTAATAGCTGTTGCCCAGGGGCCTTGTGGGAACAGAGGTTGGGAATCAGGGACATATGGTGTGCCTCATGGATCCCACTAAGCTAGACCAATTTCTGACTCGGTGACCCACTATGGGGCCATGCCCAGAATCTGTCCCTTCCCCCCATGGGACTTTTTTTTTTAAACTTTGTTGAGCTATACCATAAAATTCATACTTCAGAATGTATAATTCAGTGGTTTTTAGGTATTTGCAGGGTTGTATAAATATCACCATAATCTAACATTTTTATCACCTAAAGAGAAATTGTACCCATTAACAGTCATTCCTCATCTTCCCTCATCTCTTCTTCCTCAGCCTTAGGCAACTGCTAATATACTTTATGACTATATAGATTTGCTTATTTAAACATTTCATATAAATGGAGTCACACAGTATATGTTTCTCTGTGAATGGCTTTCAGTTAGTGTAATGTTTGTAAGGTTAATCCACGTTGTAGCATTTACCAGTACTTCATTCTTTTTTATGGCCAAATAATATTCCATTGTGTAGATATACAATGGTTTGTTTATTCATTCATCAGTTGATGAGCATTTGTCTTGTTTCCACTTTTTGGCTGTTATGAAAAATGTTGCTATGAACATTCATGTACAAGTTTTTACGTAAGTATGTTTTCATTTCTCTTGGGTAGATACATAGTGGAATTGCCAAGGTGTTTTCCAAATTGGCGGCACCATTTTATATTCCCACTGCAGTGTATGAGTGTTCCAATTTTTCTACTTCCTTATCAACACTTGTTATTGTCTGTTTTCTTATAGATAGCCTAGTTGGTGTGAAATGGTATCTCACTGTAGTTTTGGTTTGCATTTTTCTAATAACTAATGATGTTGAGCAACTTTTCATGTGCTTGTTGGCCATTTGTTTATGTGTATGTATATATACATATCTCCTTTTAAGAAATGTCTATTCAAGTCCTTTGTCATTTCCTCTAGTAAGGCCTCCTTTATTCTGTAGCTTGGCTATCCCTGTCCTACACAGTGGGCCCTTCACTCTTCTTCTGGCCCCCTTGACCTGTCACCATCCCTTGGACCCATTGCTGTATATGTCCAGCCACACATTTCTAATGAAATCACCCTTTCCACCAAGTGGAGCACTCAGGTTACCAGAAATTTCTCTGCTTTTAGGTTGTTGGCATGGAGCGGAAGATGAGGGGGCCCATTCCAAGCAGAATGCTTCTATACAAGGGATGTTACAGGTCAGGATCCCCACTTCAAATCCTTCCACGCAGAAGGCTGACACCTGTGATATGTGTGGCCCATTCTTGAAAGACATTTTGCACCTGGATGAACATCAAAGAACATATCCTGAGAGTACCCTCTATACATGTGGAGCATGTGGAAGAGAGTTTTGGTTCAGTGTGAACCTTCACCAGCACCAGGAGGAGCACAGTAGAGAAAAGCCCTTCAGATGGGACAAGGACAGGGACTCATTTGTGGAACGCTCTATACTCCATCTGTCAGAGAAGCCTTTCACTTGTGGGGAAGATGGTGAGGATGCCTTGGACAGCCATGACCTCTTCCAGCATCCAGCCATTGAGAGCAGTGGGAAGCCATATAGAAGCACAGAGTGCAGGAAGGCCTTTTCACACAGTTCTAATCTTGAGCAGCTCTTAGAAGTCCATTCCACCCAGGAGCTCTTCAAGTGCAACGACTGTGGAAAAGTCTTTCAGAAGAGCTCCACCCTCCTCAACCACCTGAGAATTCATTCTGAAGAGACACTGTTTAGATGCCCAACAGTTGAAAATTCCTTAGAGGAGAAATCAACCCTTGTTAATCACCAAAAATGTCATAATGAAGAGACATGTCATGTATGTAAAGAGTGTGAGAAGACCTTCAGTCACCCTTCTAAACTGAGGAAGCACCAGAAATTTCACACTGGAGTAAAACATTATAAGTGCAATGATTGTGGGAAAACCTTCAGCCACAAACTCACACTTGTTCATCACCAGCGAATTCATACAGGAGAAAGACCTTATGAGTGCAGTGAATGTGGGAAAGCCTTTAATAACAGGTCACACCTCACTCGACATGAGAAAGTTCACACTGGAGAAAGGCCTTTTGAGTGCAGCAAATGTGGAAGAGCCTTCAGCCAAAGCTCTAATTTCCTTCGGCACCAGAAAGTTCACACCCAAGTAAGACCATATGAGTGCAATCAATGTGGTAAAGCCTTCAGCCGTAGCTCTGCTCTCATTCAACACTGGAGAGTTCACACTGGAGAAAGGCCTTATGAGTGCAGCGAGTGTGGAAGAGCTTTTAATAATAACTCCAACCTTGCTCAGCACCAGAAAGTTCACACTGGAGAACGGCCTTTTGAGTGCAGTGAATGTGGAAGAGACTTCAGCCAGAGCTCCCACCTCCTTCGACATCAGAAAGTTCACACTGGAGAACGGCCTTTTGAGTGCAGTGAATGTGGAA